>NC_063182.1:6065633-6365633 GCF_023159225.1 Perognathus longimembris pacificus | reverse complement strand
GAAGGGAAATTTGAACAGCCTACCTTGGAGTTTGGGCTTTTTATCTTCACAGATTTTAAGTGTAATGAAAAGGGAACTTTTTGTTTCCGAATACAAAGGCCCCACTTGAGCCATGCTTTCAGCTCAGCTTTGTGCTGATTGATGAGAAATGGATTCTCTCAGAATTTTCTTCCCGGGCTGACATGGAACCTCTATTCTCCAGATCTCAGCATCTTGAGTAGCTAGGAGTGCAGATGTGAGCCACCAGACCGCTATTCTTTAATTAAAAAAAAAACACAAAACAGTATTGGTTGGGTCTGTACTCCAGGGCTCTGAGTGATACTATTAATAATATTGAAACTGGTGGATCCTCTTAGTTATTTAGGCCCGTCAGGAAGACCAGGAAGAACCCCTAGTCATGATTGTATATAACCCTATGGGTCGGGGTGAAGTTACACCAGGCAGGCGGAGCCGGGCCAGATCCAGGACCGAGGGATCGATACCCGGCCCTGAAGGGCAATTCCCGGGACCCCCCCCCCCGCTCGCTCTGCCCGCAGGCTCTCCTCCACTCTCAGAGCGGGCATATTGGGTCTCCCCCAGCCGTGGGGCCTGCGGGGCCGTTTCCACTCGGCCCCCGATTCTCTGGGGTTCGGCTTCGTCACCGGCAGCTCCCCGGCGCCCGGGGGAGGGGACACCGCCGTGCCCTTGCCGCGGCTCACCTCCGCGGGCCCGGGCACGCCCCGCCCCCTACTTCCTCTCGCCAGGAGACTACTTCCGGCCTGGCCGCTCGCTGATTGGCTGGCTGAGGCCGGCCGGGGACTCGGCCACTAAGGAGACCGCAGAGGGTGCTCTAGCCGCCGGCCTAAGGGGTAGCTTCGCTTTCCTCGGCCGCGAGCGTTCGATGGTGCCTGCCAGAACATGTGGCGCCTCTCGGGGCTCCTGGGCCGAGGTAAGGGGCGTCCGAACCGCCAGCATCAGGAGGCGGCGGAAACTCTAAACTGCAGGGTTGGCGTGGAGAAGCCGCCAGAGCGCGAGTGGGCGGGGCCCTGGTGGGGGGCGTGGCGACGTCCTGAGTCCCGGCCGACGGGATCGGAGAGTGGGTGGTGTCGGGAAGGAGCGCGAGTAGGCGGGGCCCTGCCGGGGGGCGGGGCTACGTCCTGAGTCCCGGAGAGTGGGCGGGGCCCTGGCGGGGGCGGGGCTACGTCCTGAGTCCATGCGGATGTGGGTGGTGTCGGGAGGGCAGGTGGAGCTTAGGTCTCCGGGAGGAGTGGTACTTTAGGAGCGGGAACCGATGGAAGAGGACGCGAGGGGAAGGAGGAAAAGCCCAGATTTAGACCCAAGTGCATCCTCCGCGAGGAGAGAGTATATGTGTGGGCGTCGTAGAGCTAAGGGTGTCACTCACAGGGCATCTTAATTGCCCCGCCTGGAGAAGGCCTGCCTTATTGGTTCTGGAGTGACACCCCGGAGCCCCTCAAGAGCCATCGCCAGGGCCGAGGACACAGGGTCAGTGGTAGGGCACTTGCCCAGGGCCTGGGGCTCAAATCCCAGCACTGCAAAAACAAACAGAAACAACGAATCACTGCAGAGACAGATGCCAGGGGCTCCTGAACTTCTGGGGGTCAGGCTCCCTTACAATTTGAGGGGGGTGGGGGGAACAACTATTGAGGCCACTTTTTCTCACTCTTGTCCTGTTGAAGTGACTGATCCTTTTTCCGCACAGTTTTTCCCCGTCTCTTGGGACCTGACTTCCGGGGGGTGACCCCCAAACCCACCAGCCCTGATGGGTCTCAGGCAGCCCCCTCCACCCTGCTGGTCCCTGTGCCCAGTCCTGACAGGTGAGACCGCCATTCCTTCACGCGTTTTTCCCCACTGGCCTCCTCCTGCCCCCATTTCGGACAGAAATGACGAACCTGTAATTGAACCATGTAGGTCAGGCCCTCAAGGCCCAAGCAGGAGCCGAGGCCCAAAGTCACATGGATGGAAGGATGCTTTCCAGTGGATGTCTGCTCGCGTCTCCCCAAACACCCTGTGTGATGCCATCTCATGGGTAAGGCCGTTCACCTTCAGCGTGGGTAACAAGACCCTGCATGGCTAGTCTAGAAATGAGGGCAAGGCCCATAGTGTTCACACAAGGAGGAACCTATGGCACTGGAGCAGGTTCTCGGTGATGTGGCCACTCCCACTCCTACTGTGTGTTTATTTTCATTTCACTCAGCAGGTACTTATTTAATATAATTAATATAGTACCTTACCATTGTGCAAAACACTAGGGACATGGAAGAAAAGTAAGTAGGTACAATTATTGCTTTTATGGAGCCTCTAATAATAAAAAATAGCTGATAAATAGTATTTATCTGATAATTACAAAAATCTTACAAGGCAAATGTAATCTTCATTTTATATATGAGGAAACTTAGACTTTGAATATTAGCTAACATTCTTAAGCTCACACAGCTATAAAATAAAGGATTCAGATTTAACTCTGGAATTCACATATTATTACCACTTTGTTGCTTCACTTAGGAAGACTTATAAAAGCACCCAATACAGACTCTAATGCATAATATTTTCTCAGTAAATAATTGTTGAATCTAATCTATAAGGTCACATGCCCAGTAGCAAACATTAGGTCTAAAAGGATAGAACCTTTGTTTTTCAGTCGTAATCACATAAAGGTTATAAGTATTGTAAATGAAATTGGCTTTCACTCTTGTATGTCTGTCTCGTTGCTTTCACGCTGTGTGCTTTTTTTTTTTTTGGCCAGTCCTGGGCCTTGGACTCAGGGCCTGAGCACTGTCCCTGGCTTCTTTTTGCTCAAGGCTAGCACTCTGCCACTTGAGCCACAGTGCCACTTTTGGCCGTTTTCTGTATATGTGGTGCTGGGGAATTGAACCCAGGGCCTCATGTATACAAGGCAAGCACTCTTGCCACTAGGCCATATCCCCAGCTCCTCGCGCTGTGTACTTTGTGACCCGACTCCTCTGAGGCCTCACTTTCCTTAGCTGTAAATTTTTGTCACCAGCCGAGCTGAGCTTGGAATGTCTCCATGACAGGGATATAGTTGTTTTGGTTTTTGTAAGCTAGGGATATTACATGCCCTGAAAGGGGAACATTTTCCCATTTTGTCAAAATATTTGAGTCCTAGAATAGCCCCACTTTGAGTCCTGTGGGGAAGTAAGCCTGAATTCTAGAGATTCTTATGCCATCCCTGGGCTCTGTCACTACTTCTCATACGGAAAGGTCTGCACACACAGCTGTCCCCGCTCTTCCCTGCCTTCTCTTCCTCAGGCTTCTCTCCACATTGCTCTACAGGGAGGCTTCTCCTAACTCTTCCCTCTTATGCCCGGTATCATCTTCTGATTTGTGTCCTTATCCTTTAGCTACTTACTCCATCTATTTATTTGAGTACTTGGTTTTTTTTTCTTTCTCAACACAAGTTATAGACTTGATGACAGACACTGTCTTATTAGCCTTGATACACAGTGCCTGTTGAGATGAAAAAAGTATTCCTTCTGTGTACAATACAGGGAGAGAAGTGGGGTGGGGGGGAACCAAGCAGTCACTGAGCTGGAAACTATCTCAGATCTTCTGGAATCTGTCAAAAAAAAGAGACACCTTCAACCAGGCCCCCATCTGTAAATGTGTGATGGAGTGGTTTGGCGGGGGTGGGGGGGGCGGGTGGGTGGAGGGGGCGCTGGGGTAGACTGGAGAGTAAGCCTCTTCAGGAGAGGAGTGGAGAACTTACACTTGTCCCTGCATACGTGGCTGGTTTTCTTGTTCAGTTACTTGCTGATTGATTTGTTTTATATGCATGCATTTTGGTCCCTAGCAGAGCTTTGCACTGCTGGGTACCAGGGGTACATTCACAAGCAGCTCATGCATCCCTGGCTCTGTTGTGCTCAGAGATGAATAGGAGCTACCGACCTGAGACAAATAAATAAAGGACCGTGATGTACCAGGGGGAGAAGTTGGGGTGTGGTAAGAGCGTGTGGTAGAGCTGCCCCTCAGGAGTCAGGAAAGGCTGAGGGTTGACTGGTGGGGGAATGAATCTCTCACGGGCTGCCTTTCCCAGGGCACCCTGGCCGTGCTGGCCCTGCACTTGGCAAGGCAGGTCCACTTCCAGGCGTCCCTGCCGGCCGGACCCCGGCAAGCAGAATGCTCTTGGCGTCGTCCTCTGCAGCGCCTCCTCTCCGCTCCTTGGTGGCCCCCACACGCGTGTGAGTTCTCAGTCCTGGGGACTGGAGGGCTGGGCTGGGAGTTTGTCTGGGCCAGGAAACATCTCTGCCACACCTCAGGAAAAGAGCCATCAACAGCCCCTTGCCTTTCCTATCTGAAGTCAGAGGAAGGGGAGTGTTCTGGCCACGTCGCTCGGGCCACATCTGTCCCTTTGTGCTCTGTGTCCTTCCATTACCTCCTGGGAGAGGGAGCCAGGCTAAGCTGACCCTGGGTCTGACTTCCTGCTTAGCCCTGAGCCACTGGCGAGTCTTCATTGGATATGTATTATGTTCCCTAAAGCAGAAGCCATATGACCTCATGGTGGAGGTCCCAGAGTCAGGGTTCAAGCCCCCAAACTGCTGCATACTAGTCTTGTGTCCCTGAACAAGTCACTTTTAACTTCCCTGTGTCTTAGTTTCTCCATCTGTAGAATACCACAATAATAAAACCCAGCATGGGGATTTCTTGGGAAGACTTACATGAGTTAATATGTGTGGAAGACTTAGACCAGCGTCTAACACGTAGTAGATGTTTGATAGTTATCAGTTGAAGTAGTAGTTCTTATGATGGTGATCATCAGGACCAGTGTTACTACTGAGCAGAATCGGTTGCTGGAGCTACAGCAATGAATGAGGGCCCCGTCTCCCTAACAGTGGATGAATTTAAGCAGAGCAGTGATTTGTGCTTACGACAGGAGGTCAGCGCAGATATGGTCCCCAGGAGACCCCAGTGGAAGGAGGCCAGCAGAGGAAGGGGAGGGGGAGGCGGGGGAGGGAGGCATTGCAGGAGTTTCATCATTCTTCCTCTTGATTCCATAGCCCGAGAGGGGCAAGTCAAGTCTCCCAGGCTGACCCGACCCCCTCTGCCTGTTCTCCTCAGCTCTGCGGAGCCATGTTCTCCCCAGCCCTGACAGCCCAGCTCCCAGACACACTGGCCTCAGGGAACCCAGGCTGAGCCAGGAAGAACCTGCAGCTCAGCCCAGGAGTTCCCTTGCACCCAACTCCCAGAAGGCGGCTCATCCCCAGGACCCGCCCGACGAAGGTAAGGCTGCACTCGAGAGAATCCGCAGAGGCAGGGGTGGAAGCGAAGGACAGGTTTGGGATAGAAGGGGGAAGCTAAGCAGGTGGACTTTGTATATTTCCAGATAGCAGAATTGTTATTCTTGGGAGGTTCCTCCCTTTCTGGGGGTGATTGACTCCTTGTGGGAGTGCTTCATGGAGTGGGGGGACAGAGAGGGAGAGGAGGAGACACCGCTCCCTTCTCTCTGGCCCTGGCTGGGCTGGCCTTTTCCCTTGCAGGTCTCGGCGATTTGAGCTTCCTTCATGCCAGCAGTGGCTTTGAGGCCAAGGCACAGCCAGAGGCCCCTGGTGAAAAGAAGGTATTACCCTGTAACCTTTCCTAGGGCAAGTGGTGATCCTGGCCAGACAGCCTTCATTGTATCCTGCCTCTCCTGTTTATCTTCCCCAGGAACAAGAAAAATCAAAAGCCCTTCCCCTGGAAGAGGCCATGACTTCCATTCAGCAATTCTTCCAGCTCAGCGTTTCCATTGCTTTCAACTTCCTGGGTAACTGGAGGTCTTGCCTCAAGTCAGGAGGATGGGAAAATGGAAAGGGAATAGGGGTAGAATATTGTCAGAGCGGCCAAAGAGTTCATCAAGATAGACTTCATGTTTGGCTGGGAGTGATGGTGCACACCTGTAATACTAGCCACTGGGGAGGAAGCGGTAGTACGGTTGAAGTCTGAGGCTAGTCCTGGGGAAAAAATGAGAAACCCTATTTAAAAAAAAAATAGCTGAAGCACAAAAGGCCTGACTGAACAGCTCAAGTTGTAGAGTGTCTGAAGCCCTGAGTGCAGAATCCCAGCAGTGAAAAAAAAAAGATTATTTTCTCCCAGTAAGGAGACAAACTCTGGCGTGGTAGCTCAGTGGCATCTGAGTATTCGGCCCTTCTTCAGACTATCACGTTGAGCTCTCATCAGCTGGACGGGGAAAAGTGCGGCTCTATAGAATGACTCCAGCCCTCTAAGGCTGCCACCTGGAAGTTATACTTCTGGGGAGTTAAAGACGTTGGAAGGAGACTAAGAAACGCAGTTTTCAGCCGAATGACCATGTGCTTAGCGGCAAGTCCTAGTACTCTGTGAGTAGGAGAAAGTACACATGAAGGCACAACTGGCATTCTTTGTCCCACTTAGGAAAGAACAGGCTTGGGAGGCTTGGAGCAGGCCCCGGGAGTGGGAATTTACTTCTGCCTAGAAATCCACACACCGCGATTGTTGGTCCTGGCGTTGCAGTGATTGGGCTCATGTTGCAGGCCCCAGATTCCCAACAGCATCTGCGAGGGTTGAGTGAGCAGGTTGGTGGTATTCATTTAGAAAACCCTGAACAATCCCCACTTACGAGGCCTTCGAAAGGCGCTGGGGATACAGCAATTCAAAAGTCACTGTCCTGACTCTCATGGTATTCACATAGGAGTTGAAGAAAACAAAAACAGAAAAGTGACAAATAATTTCAGATGGGAGTAAATACTATAAAGACACTATCCAGGAGAATGTTTTAGTAACTTCATTCAGGAGGGAACAAGTTTGCATTTGGAAGTCTTTGCTGAAAGAAAGATCTAGCTGACAAAGGCAAGCTATTTAATGTTCCATCTGGAGACAGAGCTTTCTGAGCAGGGGAAACAGCAAATGCAAAGGCCCTAAGGTAGCTTTAAGTTCTACTTATGATGAGACCAGTAAAAATGGTGAGTGGCTAGACCGTACAGAGCACAGGAGAAGTAGAAGGCGGTGAAGCCAGAGCATCAGGCTAGAGCCATATTCAGGAAGGCCTTCTGATCTGTAGTAGAGTATGGATTTCCTAAGTGTGACAGAGAGTCACTGAAGCAGGTAAAGGGTTAGTAGTCACATGATCTGATTTGCTTTTGCAAAGATCTCTGGCTGGTGTGGACTCTAGGGAGCCAGAGGGGAAACAGGAGACAAGGTAGGGTTGTTACTGAGAGCTAATAAGCAGAACATGATGGTTGGTCAAGAGGAGCAGAGATGACCAGGAGAAGAGGCTTATTGTGGGGATGAGAGAGGATGCTTTGCCCATCTCTGTCGCCCAAGGACAGAGGGCTTTGTGAACCCTGGGCAGCGAGCTGCAGGCACCAGGGAGGCAACTGTAATTCATTGCCAGTTGAATGAAGCCTGGCTGTTCCCTCGTTAGCTTTCTGTGATGTTGATGGGCAGGATCTTCTCAGAATTTTCTTGCCCATTCCTTCATTCATATATTCATTTATTCAGCAAGTGCTAAGTGCTGCGGCAGAACACAAAGGCGGCATAAGCTATGATCATAGTTTGCATTTGTATAGAGCTTTCACCCTATGCAAAGTTTCTTCTCCCACATTATTTTTCTGCCTTGCCTCTGAGATTTTACTGTCTAATTGAGGACTTGTACTCTTGAAACAGCTTCGTTCAAAGACAAAGGCATGGTATATTAGGAAAGTGTCGGAAACATGGTAGAGCTTGAGTGTGGTTTGAAGGTTCTAGAGCAGAAACTAGATGGGGGGGGGGGGTCTGTAGTGCTGGAGGTAGAAGGAAGTGTCCTGGGCAGAGCCAATTTGAGCAAAGTTGAGAATTGGTATCCTGGTGCCTGGTGCCTTTCCTTTTTCCTTTTTGTTTGGGCGATGCCAAGAACCTGGGCTTTGGAGTCACATATACTTGCATTCAAGTTTCTGCTATTTGCTACTGCCCGTTTTCCTCAAGACAAGATAAACAGCATTCCTGTGTCGGTTAGAGTTCCTTAGTTCTAGGCAGCCTCTACCCACTCAGCTACGAGCCTAAATGGATATGTTGGGATCTCTTGACCTGTCAAGCCTCAGAGGGACTGGAATCAGGGAGGCTCTAGAGACCCCGGGGCAGCAGCTAACAAACACCGTCTCCAGACTGCCGCTGTCAGGATAAATTCACCCTTGGTAAATTTTCTCTTCTTGTCCCAACCCAATCACCACGCGGACTCCTGAACAGTCCGGTTGGTTGGGAGGAACACAGGACGTTGATTGGCAGCAGAGGGAGGGGGTTTCCCCAAGGGCGGACCCGTCCGTCCACTGCCACCAGGGAACTGTGGAGCAGGAAATTCATGCCTGCGCCCAGCTAAGGAAGACAAGAGAAACCTGGGGTGGGACGGCGAGCCTGTGAGAAGCTGTCTGAGGATGTGGAAGTTCACACAGAGAGCTGGGGGTTTGTGCCCTGCGTTTTTGTTTTTGTTTTTTTAATAGGAACAGAGAACATGAAGAATGGGGACTACCTGGCAGCTTTTACTTACTTCCAGAAAGCCGCAGACCGTGGATACAGCAAAGCACAGTACAATGTGGGCTTGTGTCACGAGCACGGCAGGGGCCCGCCCCGGGACCTGGGCAAGGTACTGACCCTCCGCCACAGGCAGGCTCTGCGGTGAGCTGCCCAGGGAGCTTCAGAAATGGGCAGCGGGCAGGGACAGGGGAAAGCCTCCATGCGCTCTAACTTGGTTGCCACCCAGCTGTGAGGGAGACATAAGAAAGAAGCACCTGCTGGGCCTGGTGGTCCACACCTGTAATCCCAATTTGCAGAAGGCCAAGACAGGAGAGTTCAGGGCTAACCTAGGTTACACACACACCACATACACACACACACACACACACACACACACACACACACATAGACACACACACACCACAACTAGGTGTCAGTGGCCCACACCTGTAGCCCTAGCTACTCAGGAGGCTGAGATCTAAGGACCCGTGTTTAGAGTCAGCCTGGGCAGACAAATCTTAACTCCAGTTAACCAGCAACACAGTGGAAGTGGAGACATGGCTTAAGTGTTACGGTGCCAACCTTGAACACAAAGACGTCAAGAATGAGCGGGCCCTAAGTTCAGTTCCCAACGCCGGCTGTGTGCGCCTGTGAGCCCCCACACCGCCCTCGGGGAGGGCAGGGTCTTGCCCTTCTTCTTTGCAGCAGTAACTGCACAGCCAGGAACAACACTTTGAGTTAATTCTACAAGGGTAAGGTAAGTGCACAAAGATGCCTAGACATGAGAATCTGTTCCTTCAAGTTGTAGACAAAGGCAAAAGAAGGGAAAGCAATTTAAGGTCCTTTTAGAAAAGAACTAGTTTATTACATCCACGTGGCCTTAGAAATGACGTGCTGGATATGTATTATTTATTGGCAGGGAAGACATTCCTGGTATATTAAGCTAAGAAGAAAAAGGTTACAAAATAGAGGAATATGATCCAGTTCTCTTGTTGTGTGTGTGTGTATGTATGTATGTATGTGTATATACATGTATGCATAGGCATATAAACATGTATGTAAATGTTTATGTCTGTATATGTAATGTATGTATACAATATATAGATTTGTGTGTGAATGTATGTATAGTGTTTACGATGTTTATGTGTCAATACAGAATGTACAAATAAATATTTAGTATGTATAATGTATATATATATGTAACATATGCATGGGAAACTTTGCAAGGTGTACACTAAAATTTTAATAGAGACTGATATTTAGGAAACAAAGTTTGTTGGAATTTTATGTTTGTATTCTTTCATTTCCCTCTCTCCCACCCCCCTTTTTTTGTGCAGGACCTGGGGTTTGAACTCAGGCCCTAGGCCCTGCCCCTACATCTTTTGTTCAAGGCTAGACTCTATCACTTGAGCCGCAGCTCTGCTTCCAGCTTTTTTGGCAGTTTATTGGAGATAAGGTTCTCATGGGCTTTCTGGCCTAGGCTGGCTTTGAACTGCGATCCTCAGATTGCATACTATGATTACACACACGAGCCACTGGTGCCTGGCTCATTTCTCTTTTTGTAGCTTTTTTGGTTATTGTTTTTTGAGCTACGGTCTTGCTGTGTAGTTCAAGCTGGCCTCAGACTTCTGGTCTTCCTGCCTCACCCTCCCTGAGTCCAGAGGTTTCTTGCACCTCACAACATCCAGTCTTAACTAGAGTTAACGTGGTACATTTTGCCTTATCAGAGTAATCTGTAATGATTCCATATTATTTAATTAAAAGTGTTCTAAAGGCCCTTTCTCCCTTTGCCCCAGGCGATCCTCTATTACCAGCTGGCTGCTGACCAGGGCCACAGCCTGGCTCAGTACCGCTACGCCAGGTGCTTGCTGCAAGACCCCGCCTCCCCGTGGCCCCCTGCGCAGCAGGGAGCGGTGGCCATGCTGGTGCAGGCTGCAGACTCGGGCTTGAGAGAGGTAAGTGCCACTGGCCGTGTCAGCCCCAGGCGCGGGGCCACACGGCGCCCGAGAGTGACCGCGACGCGTTTTCCCGTCCTCGACCACAGGCCCAAGCTTTCCTCGGGGTGCTGTTCACCAAGGAGCCGCACCGGGATGAGCAGAAGGCCGTGAAGTATCTCTGGCTTGCCGCCAACAATGGGGTAGGCGTGCACGGGTGTCGGGCACAGGGGGGATGGAGAGCAGACTTGGGGACCTGTTCCGAGTGCTGTGCTCATTAGGGCGGCACGGGGTAGAAACCTGGGCTCCCTCCTGCTCCCTGTGTGATCTTGGGCAGGGCCGGTGGTGAGCTGTGTCGGGATATCTGTTCTGTGACATTGCCAAGGGCTACAGAGCAGGGCTCCTGCCTCGCAGGCCACCGCACACATTTCCCAGCACACCGCGGGGGGCTGTTCTCTTTCCTCCAAGTCTCTGTCTCATCTTTCAGATGCACAGAGTATTCCTACTTTGCCCCTCTACTACTTCACAGTTGTTGGGGGGACCAGAGGGTAACTGAGCTGACTTTCCTCAGCCCACTTTGTAAGCTCTACCCATGACTGGTGTGCCATTGCTAGAAGTCAGATTCATAACGTGGACACAGCGAGCAGTTTGCGGGGAGAGAGATGTCTGTGTGCCTGGGAACTGAGGTGTCGGCATTCAGGTTTGTTCCTCTGAAAATTAGTCCCCTGGGATGTCTGGGGGGTTAGTGCAGGGGACGTCTGTGCTTTATGTCACCGTGCGGCACCAGAGCGTGCTCTGTGGTTTGCTGGAAGCCTCGCTCGTGTGTGTTACACCACTGGGTAGCTTCAGTTGCACTTGGAAGTAATTCTGGCATGGACGAGAGCATACAAGCATTGATTGCCCGGCCTAGGAGTCTGCTGCCTCTCGTCATCTTCTGGCTAACACACCGATAGCTTTATTGAACACTTAGGCATCACAATACTTTGCCTTGTCCGTTCTGTGTTGCCTGAAGTATCCGTAGGCACCGTCAGAAGGGGCCATATGCCAGGCACCAGTGGCTCATGCCTGTAACCCCAGCTTCTAGGGAGGCTGAAATCTGAGGATCTAGGTTCAAATGCAGCCTGAGACTTGTATCTCCAGTTAACCACTGAAAAGTCCTAAGTAGAGCTGTGGCTCAAGTGGTAGAGCGCCAGCTTTAAACACAAAAGCTAGAGGACAGTGCCCTGAGTTCAAGCTCCAATTCCAGCACAAGAAAAGGGAGCAGGGGATACGACCATTAGTAGCCCTGTGTCTGCTTTTCCTTGAACCCCAAAGCCTTTCTCAGGAGGAGCAGCCTCCTGGGTCAGGCCAGCATGCTGAGGAGAAGTGCACTCCAGGGATGTCTGTCACCTGTTGTCGAGTGCCGTGTTGAAACCTAGACCTCACACTCCTACAAACGGCTGTGTCTTCCTGGGTGTGTTCCAAGCCATGCTACAGGAGTGTGTTGCTACCCTTAGCATATGTCCACTGCGGAGACCTAGCCAGGCCTATAGACCTTTAAGTCTACTGCATTTCTTGCTTGAGACATTGGCCTTCTGTCACAGAAATGAGGACAGAATGTGTAGTAGAAATTTGACTGGCTGTGGAGAAATAGGGCCATGGTTTGCAGTCTACAGAATGGTGTTTTGTTTGTTGTTGTTACTGTTGGTTATGAGGCTTGAACTCAGCTGTCCCTGAGCTCTTTTGCTGAAGGCTGGCACTCTACCACTTTGAGCCGCAGCTCTACTTCAGGTTTCGGGGTGGTTAATTGGAGATAAAAGTCTCATGGACTTTGCTACCCAGGCTGGCTTCACACCATGATTCTCAGATC
Source organism: Perognathus longimembris pacificus (assembly GCF_023159225.1). Taxonomy (NCBI): domain Eukaryota; kingdom Metazoa; phylum Chordata; class Mammalia; order Rodentia; family Heteromyidae; genus Perognathus; species Perognathus longimembris. The sequence goes on along the minus strand of NC_063182.1, from coordinate 6,353,393 downwards.
TCAGCCTCCTGAGTAGTTAGGATTATAGCAGGAGTGCCCGGCCCATTTTGTTGTTTGTTGTTGTTGTTTGTTTGTTTGTTTTGTTGTTAAGAGAGGTGGGATATGATGAAGATATTCTAGTAAAGAGGGAGGGCCCGGTGGTGTAGACATCCACAGGGGATGATACTAACAGCAGCAGCCACCGAAATACTTTTCACATGGTAGCACGGCCACCCCATAACGCAGTGCTATTATCATCAATTTTTTTATTTTTGGCCAGTCCTCAGGCTTGAACCCAGGGCCTAGGCGCTGTCCCTGAGCTTCTTTTTCTCAAGGCCAGTGCTCTGCCACTTGAGCAACAGCACCACTTCCAGCCTTTTCTGTTGGTGGCACTGAGGGATTGAACTCAGGGCTTCATGCACGCTAGGCAAGCACTCTACCGCCAAGCCACACTCCCACTTCCTATCATCCTCATTTTAGTGATGCAGAAACCAAGGCACAGAGAGGTGCCCCGACTGGTAAGGGGTAGAGAGAAGGTCGGAGCCCCGTCAGGCTGGCTGTGTGGGGCCGACCCCTCAGGCCTCCCCTACTGGCGCTCAGAAGGTGAAGCCGTGTTCTCCGTGAGAGGAACGAGGACCCAGTACTGTGGGCAGAGAGTATAGGCCTCGTTCTGTCCTCTCCGCGCTGTAGTCCGCTCAGGCAGACTCAGGAAGGGTACGTGGCCTTTGGCAGCTGCCTGTCGCCCTGGCCCCCTACCGTTTCAAGAGAAGGCAGGAGGCCATACTGGGCTGTCTCCCTGCAGCTTTCTCTCGGCCAGCCTCAGGGAGGCTGCCACACCGCGCTAGCTGGCATCTCTGCGGGTTGGGCAAGTACCAGGCCTCTGACATTTCCTAGTGGGCCAGACCCAGGCTGGTCTCCATCCTGCATGAAGGAAGCTCCAGCGTGCCTGACTCCACCTTCCTCCTGACCGCACATTTCAGCGTCGTGTTTGCGTGTCTGTGTTCTCCTGCAGGACTCACAGAGCAGGTACCACTTGGGAATTTGTTATGAGAAAGGCCTTGGTGTGCAGAAGAATCTGGGAGAGGCTGTGAGGTGCTACCAGCAGTCCGCGGCTCTGGGAAATGAGCCCGCCCGGCAGAGGCTGCGGACTCTCTTTTCGGTGGAAGCCTCAGGTACAGACGCGAGACACACCCTCCGTGGTCCTCCGGAGACCAGCATTCTGTGACCCACGGGCGGGCGGTGTGTGTTGGGGGAGGGGGAGAGTAGTTCCTAGTCTCCTTGTCATTTCTAGCTGTCTTCGTTAGTCTCCTTGTCAGTTCTAGCTGTCCTAGTAGCAGTTTTTCAAGTGAGAGAAACCTGAGTTTGTAACCCCTTCTGTAACTTCACTGGGACACTTCAGGCCTCTGTTTCTTCACCTCTAAAAATAAGGATAACAGTTCTCCCTAACTCATTACCTGGGTGTAAGGAGTGAGATGATAGAGGAGAGAAGGAGATATATATATATATGGACTCCCATCATGACTTTAAGGACTCCCTGGCCTACACAGCAAAACCCTATCTCAAGTCGTAAGTGAAAATAAAAGTTTAAGGCCAGCCTGGTAGCATTTGCCTGCAACTCCCACTGTTCAGAGAGCAGGAGCTGTTCGTGAGAATCTGTCTGAAAAAACGTAGCAAGAACAGGGCAGGAGGAGGAGCAGCTCAAGAGATACTTAGCAGGGGCTGGGGATATGGCCTAGTGGCAAGAGTGCTTGCCTCATATACATGAGGCCCTGGGTTCAATTCCCCAGCACCACATAAACAGAAAACAGCCAGAAGTGGCGCTGTGGCTCAGGTGGCAGAGTGCTAGCCTTGAGCAAAAAGAAGCCAGGGACAGTGCTCAGGCCCCGAGTTCAAGCCCCAGGACTGGCCAAAAAAAAAAAAGGTACTTAGCAGGTGTCTAGCCCCGTGCTCCGATGACTCCTCGGGAGAGTCCGTGCTCCGAGGCTGTCTGACAGCCCCGAGTCCCCGGGCCAGGCTAGACTGACGGTGCCCGCGGGAACCCGGCCCTGTGGGACGTCCCCGCTATGAAGTCGGCGTCAGAGAACGTCCTCCCGGGAAGCACGTTGATGTTGCTCTCACCCCTTTCTGTAGCCCCGAGGCCCAGCCACCTGACAGCGACGGGACCCAAGTCTTTCTCCAGCCCGTCCCTGTGCAGCCTGAACCCCCTGCTGGCAGGCACCCCGGGCCTTCCCCACGCCTCCAGCACGGGGAGCCTCGGCCTCCTGTGCGGAAGAGGACATCTCGGCACCAGCCCTGGAGCTCCCGGCAGGGCCCTCCCTTCCTTGGAAAGCAGTCTAGTAAGACTGGGTTTTGGCTAAGGTAAGATAAAACACGGGCTCCGGTGCCCCTCAGCGGCAGGAGGCAGGAGGTTGGATGACATCTATGGGGGTTGTTACGTCTTCCCAGGGCAGAAACTCCACCAAGAGCTCAGGTGCCCACCCAGCTCGAGTGCATAATCAGTGACTTTGACCTTCCCCCCCAACTTGGTAGGCTGACAGGTGACCCTTAGAGGCTTTGTTAGTCCTTTCTGGTCTATATACCAAAATAATTCATCTAATGACTTCTGAATACTGGCAAGACCAAAGACCCTATTCCTCAGCTTGCCTTATCTTTGGCCAAATTACTTACCTTTCTCCGTCTCCATGCCTCAGTTTCCCTACATTTAGACTACACTGTCATTTGTCAATACCCAATAGGTGTACCTCGGATGATTCACAAGAGGATTTTAAGTGGAGTGCAAATCAACCATTTGAATTATCTATTATTTGCCATGTTTGCAAAGCTCGCTTTAAAAGAAAAATAGGGGCAGGTGTTGGTGGCTCATGTCCATAATTCTAGCCACTCTGGAGGCTGATATCTCCGAATCTTAATTTGAAGCCAGCCCTAGCAGACCAATCTGAACATGAATTATCTCCAATTAACCAGCAAGAAGCCAGAAATAGAGTGTCAGCCCTGAGCAAGAAAAGTCGAGCGAGAATATGAGACCCTGAGTTTAAGCCCCAGAACAGGTACCAAAGATAAATAAATAAGTAAATACATACATACATACAGTTCAAAGATAAACATCAGATAAAAGGACGGACAGGTCCAGAGAAATGGCAGAAACCATGGGGTGATTCCGCGAGTGGCTGAAACTTAGGAAACAGGGAGTTGAGTCTCCGTAAGCGCAGCTCCCGTTCTCTCCCGAGAAGATCGCTCCTCCCCGCAGGTCGGTGGCAGCTTTCATGTTGCCTCTGATCTGGAAGGACTCTCCTGCCTGAATGCTTGGATGTGTCTGCTTGGCTTTTTCAGAGCTCCTCAACCGGTGCATTCTTGAGAGTTCCAAAGAAGAGGCCATTTATCCACTCACCCTCCTCAACACCCGGAGCACCTCCCCCACACCGGAAAGAAAGGACAAGGGTGGGAGAACCCAGTGCTGGCTCTGCTGAGTACCTGCCAGTGAAGCCATGACCTGACCTGATTATATCGCTTCCTTAACCGGAGATGGAGGACAGCGGTGGGTGCCCTCACTCCTGCGGGACTGAGGTGGTACCTCACTGCCATACGCCTCCTGGTTTACTTAGGCCCCCAGAAGCAAGGGCTACACCCCTGGTCATACCTGTATGAATCACCAAACCAGGATAAAGACCTGGGCTTCCGGACTCCCTTGCCCGGGCTTCTCATCTGTCGGGGCACAGTCATTTTCTGTGAAACCATCCGTTATCGTCCTGCTGATAGGAGGGAATAAATGGAGAACGGGCTCCTGGAGTCTTGGAGCCGGGTAGTGGAGATTTGTGAGTCTTGGTTTGGGAAAGGTGAGTGTTTAGTGAAGCAGAGGGTGGATTATCTCATCACCCTTGCCCGCGAGTGTGTTGCGGAGAGATAGGAAGAACTGAAAGCTGAGGCTCCAGCCTCGTCTCTGAACTCTCCATTAACCAATGTAAAGGGTCTTAAAAGCTTCTCCAAGAGAGAGACTTAGAAAGAAAAAAACCAACCAGATTTCTGAGTCAACACTAATGACTCCCCATAACTGAATTTGTGAATAGCTGCTCTCTGTTTCCTGGCTGCTAGCCCAGGCTCAATAGCAGAGATGCGGTTGAAGATGGGGGGCGGGGGGACCGAGGAGCAGCCCCACACACCCCATCCCTAACTGACTGAGTAGGAGGGGCTAGCCAGAGGGGCAGGTCAAAGTGGGGAAATCTGGGGGGGGGGGGGCATGTTGTCCTCCTTTCACTCTCTGCTGCCCACTTCTACCTTTTCCTACTCTCGCAAGGAGTCCCTGCGTCCCCCTCTCGCCCCCTCCTCACCAGAGGGGCTCCAGAACCTCCCCTGGCCTTTCTGTGCGTTGACCTCGCCTCTGTCGACTCTTCCACACACAGTGCTCCCGGCTTTGTATTCCCGTGTCCCCAGCACGTAGCACGCCGCTGTGTGCGGGGTAGAAGCCCCGCATGCGGTGCTGAGCTCTGCGGCGCACTAATCTCTCTGGGGAAAAAAAAAGTTGTTTTGAAAAGGCTTCTGTGGTCAAATAAGTTTGGTAAACACGGCTCCGGCACCCCCCTTTTATAGGATCGTAGTATCCCCGGCGCGCCAGATTCCAAGAAGTCCTGCAGGAAGACCGTGGTTAACCCCGTGAGTTCCTTGCCGAGGGGAGCACGGGGCCCGCGGGCCTCACCGGCCTCTTACTGCGCCTGCGTCCTTGTGGGCTCTCCCTCCATGCCTGGGGTCCAGCATGGCCCCGACCGCAGCAGGGCTGGGTGTCCCGTGGTGACCTGCTGCTTCCCCTCCCGTCCAGCCGCTGCTCAGTGAAACATGGACTTGGCTTCGGGTGCCTGAGGTAAGCTTGGATGTTTCTAAGCTTTCCAGCCTAAAAAAAAAAAGAAGAGCTTCTGCTTCTGGAGCGGGAAGAGAAGCCATGAGAAATGTCAGGGGACCAAGACTCCATGGCTGTGCAGTCCCCAGTCTCCGTGCAGCCCCAGGGGACAGCTCCACGGGTAGATCCAGCAGCTACGGTGCCTGTGCCATTAAGATGCTGGTATTAAGATGCTGGTATTCGTGACTCATCATCAGTCCCCGCAGAGGAAACAGAGGAGGACAGGGAGATGTCCCCCAAGCGGGGCCGGCTGGGCTCCGGATGCCGGACACCCAAGGTTTGCGGCCTGATGCCCTCCGCTGCGAGACCTTTGACCAAAGCTCTACTGCTTTGGTTTCCCCCTCTGGAATGTTCTTCCCACGAAGCTGACATTATGAGGGAAGCAAAGCCATTTGGTTCATTAGGCCTTCGGTGTGAATCCGTTGAGGACACTTTAGTAGATGCTGAGGGAATACTTATTCAATAAATGAGAATGATGTGCGCGTCTCCCTCCACGGTGCAGAAGTAAATGTGGGTCCTGGTGCTACTTCTAGCACTTAAGGTATTGTTCAACACATACAACAGGTTTGTTGAGTGGATGTTTATTTCACATGCGCACGCCTGTTACATTGTGCCCAGTAGTTAGTAGGGGCTGTGGAACGCGGGGCTGTTTTCTAGGTGCGCGTTATATGCCGGGCTGAGTCTTCTCCCCGCCCCTCCTCCTGTCTTCCTTTGGGGATTTGGCCCTCTCCTGAGTCCCAAGGGGCGGCAGTTGCCATCTCCTTACTTCAGCCAGAGGAGAGGTAGGGTCAGGGAGCTGCCAGGCTAAAGTTGGATGACAGATGAGAAGACTGCCTGTCAATCTCCCAGCTGCCCCCAGGCTCCAAGTGAACACTGCCTTACACTCTTGGTGCTGGAGAACAGCTGACTGTTGATAAAAAAAAAAAAAAAAAAAATGTCCCTCTGTGCTTCCAAATTAAGACGGCATTTCACCGAGTGCTTGCTGGCTTGCCTGTGTCTTTGCCTCCCGGGGGACAGAGCCCATCTTGGTGGAAATTGTTTTGAACATGCCCAAAGTCTCAGCTTTGACATCTTGGCTGATGTCAAGAAGTTTCTGTAACCTTCCTGTTCAGCACACCCAGTTCTGTCACCATATGCACTGTCTCCTGCTCAGCCTGTTATTCGGAAAATGCTGGTGTCAGCGTGCTGGGAAGGGCTGTGTGGCGCAGGAGGGAACACAGCCTCCCGTCACCCTCCTGACCAAAGAGCAACTCTGCCCGAGAGTCCTCCGCGCCATGCAGGGACGGAGCTCGAGGCCTGCCGTGGTCCTGAATCTTATTTAGGTCAGAGACCCCTTTGGGAATCTGATAAAAGCGCCTATTCTTTCCCAGAGAAAAACATATCCTCTTGCTTTTGCACGCAGCTCAGCAGGTTTATAGATGCTAAGCCCCACCGAGGAGCAGGTTAAGAATCTTTCACGTATTAGAACGCTAGCCTAAATCTCAGGTCCGGAGCCTAGCTAGGGGCCCAAGCCCACCGTGTGAACTCAGGCAACTCGCCTGCGGTGTCTTTCTATATCCTTGGCCATACAGTAATGGAAAGCACTGAAGATCACACTCCCTAGGACGGCAGCGGCCGGTGTCTGTGGCACTTTAGTGTTTTAGATCAGTGCTGCACAACCTTTTGTAGGTCACATGTTCCCCTGAGTATCTGGTGAGAGCTTTCTGTTTTCTGCCTTGGGAAAGAGAGTTTTGTCTGGTATTCAGGGAGTGGTTTGGGGAGTTGGGTGGAGATACAGGAGTCCACTGTATCCGAGACTCCGTCACAGCCATGATTCCAGCTTCCTTAGGCCACCTCTCCTTTCCTCTTAACCCTCCCAACATTATTTCTGCACTGTAAACAAACCCACTAGTACCTGGCATATGGGGGGCGGGGGGAGTACACATGATCTGCTTTTGTACTCTACTTTCCGGACTTTGAATTTATGTAATAGAACTACTTTGTCTACCTGGAGCTCCAATATAGATAGGGGGGACTTTTGTCTGCATTGTTTTATCTAAAGCGCTTGTTTACCCATTCATTCATTCATTCATTCGTCCATTCAACAAGCCATCAAGAGTCACTCTGTGCTGGAGCCCCTGCCTGCTTAATTGTCCTGGCCCTTCTCCATAACCTGCATAGTACAGCACCTCTGAGAACCTGCCTGAAAAATCACACATCTTGGAATGAGATCATGCTGATCTTTGAGTGAGGGGAGCAGAGACGCAAACACCCCTAAAGTGCTTAATGTTTGCGGGCGTCATCTTTCTTGTCTGCAACGTAGAACTGGCGTGTCACACTACACCCCAAATACGGGTGATTCTCCTTATCCCCATTTGGGAACGTGGTTGGCCCATTTCTATGGACAGCGGACTTGAGCACCAAGCTTCAGAAGGAGCAAAGGAAGGAGCCAATAGCACTTTTGCCTTCCATGTCCAGAACCCCAAGTGATGGTAAACTAGTAGTGATTGCTTGGAAATTTCCAGGGAAAGTGTGAAGATGCAGCTTAGGAAATCCTTGCTGTGCCTTCACTCTTCCCTCCCCTGAAGGCTGCTCCCCAGTGTTGATTTTATAGACCTAAGTTCACCTGCTGCCCTCTGGTGACCGAGCTCACAGTCCTGAGCCTGCAACCAAGGAGAGTTACCCACTAAGAGTAGGTAAGAGAAGATGGCTGTGTACATGAAGGGCCAAGCAAGTCAGAGCAAGGTGCTTTCATCCTGTGCTATAGAGTGTGGAGTTGTGCGGTTCAGAATGACTTTGCAAGTATCCCTTTCCTCAGCTTCCCACAGGCTGCTCTGCAAGTCCTTCCCTCTGGGACTTAACTCTTCTATCCCTTGGCTGCTGTTCTAGTGCCAAGATCGAGAACATGGGTTTCGGTGTTATACTAGCCCAGGCTCAAATCCTGGCTTGATCCTGGGAAAGACACTCAACATTTCCACGCCTGGTGTCTTTGTGAAATGGAGGATAATAACATCTCTTCAGGTTTGTGGGAAACTCAAATGAAGGCCTATTGTAACGCCTGGTACCTGATTCATAGAACTACTCTAGCTATAGCCCTGCTGTGCTCAGTCTTAATTTCCCAGAGTACTTGGTAACAGCGGGGTGAGGGCAGGTCCAGCGGGACCGCCTCGCCGGGACTGGACGACAGTCCTCTTCTTCCCCTTCTCCCCGATGACAAGCGCAAAGGGGAGGGTGGACCGCAGCTTCGCCTTTATTAGCAGATCGGAGCTCATCCCCTTGGTACCCCAGCCTCCAGCACGGCCACCTTCCCTGCTGGTGGCCCTCGGTGGCATCTGTTCTGCCTAGGGACAGACTTAGTCCTACCGTGTGTTTTGCCAGCAAACACCTCGGCCACCCACACTGTCCCAGTCTTAAAAAAAAAACCCTCACAGGTAGATAGATCCCCCTTTTCTAGGGGCTGCATGGGTCGGCCTCCTCTGTATGTGGGGGGGGCAGCATCAGTCACCCCAAATTCCTGCCCCCCCACAGTCTGGTTGTCCTCCTCCCCAGAGCCCCTTTCCCCCCATCCTTGGGGTGGGGTAGGGGTCGGGGAGGTCTGTGGTCTCTCGCATCCTCCAGGTGACGGGGTGAGCCTGCTCAGGGGTCCCCGGGCGGGCCCCCGCCGGTGGCCAGGTCGAGGCTGAGGGTGCGGCCGCAGGCGGAGAGCCTGCGCAGGGCCTCGGAGGCTGCCTCCACGGGCACGGCCGCGCCCGGGCGCTGCGCCCGCAGCAGCTCCAGCAGCGAGCTCATCTCCGACAGGAAGGTGCTGGCCAGCCGCGTGCCCGCCGCGCTCAGCTCCGGCCCGGGACCCTTGCCGAACGTCTGGAAGGTGCGCGGCTCCTCCGCGGCCTCGGCGTCCGGGGGGCACAGGTTATCCCGGTAGTTGGTGGTGAGGGGCAAGGACAGCCTGGCCATCCAGGCCGGGTCCGGGGCGCTCAGCCTCTCCAGGGCCAGGCCTGCATGGGGGGAGGGAGGAGGAGGGGACGTGGTGAGGGCAGGTGTGGGGGGGGGGGACCGACAGGCAAGCTGTGTGTGTGTGTGTGTGAGTGTGTGTGTGTGTGTGTGTGTGTCCTGCATGCCCACTGGTACTGGGATTTGAACTCAGGGCCTGGATACCGTCCCTCAGGCTCAGAGCGGACTCTCTGCCACTTAAGCCACTCCCCACTTTTTGCTGGTCAGTGGGAGATAGAGTCTCACAGCTTTCTGTGTTGTTGTTGTTGTTGTTTTCTGCCCAGACTGGCTTTTGAACCTGGATCCTCAGATCTTCTCCGCCTCTTGAGTAGATAGGATTCCAGATGGGAGCCACCAGCCGCCAGTTTAAACAGTCGTCCCTTACGAGGTCCATACATGCCAAGCAATTTACATTTACAGACCTCACCTGGCTTTATTTATACAGACTTTGAGATCAAGAGCCTCATCTCCAAGTTAAGGATAAGGAAACTGAACCTAGGGCTGGGGATATGGCCTAGTGGCAAGAGTGCTTGCCTCGTATACATGAGGCCCTGGGTTCAATTCCCCAGCACCACATATACAGATAAACGGCCAGAAGTGGCGCTGTGGCTCAAGTGGCAGAGTGCTAGCCTTGAGCAAAAAGAAGCCAGGGACAGTGCTCAGGCCCTGAGTCCAAGCCCCAGGACTGGCAAAAAAGAAAAAAAAAAAAAAGGGAAACTGAACCTAAAAGAAGTCACAGTTGCTAGGCTACTTGAACCCGGATTTGCCCATAGCTCTGATGCCTGCAAACTTCTTGGGACTGTGTCACCCTACCCACTCTCTAAGGAGCTGCCCAAGCACACTCCAGAGCCCGCTTCTGGAATTCCCAAGCCAGCCCGTGTCTGCACAGTCACAACCTAGCTCCAGCCTCAGTCTTCCCTCCCCAGCTGTAGGAACCCCAGCCTAGCTAGAGTCACAAAGGAATGGGGCAAAGGAGGCAGTGACAACAAAACCGATTCCTAGCTGGGAATTAAAAATGTTCCCTAGATTTCCAGTGCTACCATCAAACCTTCTTTTCCTGCTTCTTCAGAAAATCCTGTCTCAAAAAACAGTAGGTCCAGCCTTGATGGCTAAGGCCAAGACAGAGGAAAAAAAAATTTTTTTTAATGGTATAAGTCTCCTGGTTAAGAAACAGTATCTTAAAAACAAGAGAACATACTGACTTTAACATGTATTTAATGGCTGCTTCAGGTGAGGGGGCTCTAAAATCTGTTCAAGAATAGAAGACTAGAAGGAGACTGGAAGGGCAAAAAGCGGAAACCAAAATTACTCCTGGGCAACAGTGACTTATTCTCTTTTTACTTTGTTTATGTTTTTCTACATTAAGCAAATGCTACTTGGCAAATTGAGCAAGTTATGCCAACATACAGCAAATCATTTTTTTTTTTTTTACTGTTGAATCATCTGATTCTTGTCTTGGTTTCTGGGCTGTACAAGCTGTAAGACAGGATTAGACCACTGTCCCACCAGGTCCTGGGTCTGGCCCCATGCCTGGAACTTAGTGTCTGTGCAGTGATTAATGAACATAAATATTGAACCTTGCCATTTGGGAACTGTAAATGCTAGTTCCTCGAGGCAATACAATCCAGAACTCTTGGTGGGACAGAATAAGGCCTTTCCTTTCTTTTTTTTTTTTTTTATAAGGGTCAGCTATACAACTGGAAGAGAAATCACTGGGATGTATGAGCATACCTGGAAAGCAAGGGTGAATTTACTCTGCACTACCCACCAGAGTCAGCTACCGTAGACCTTGCTCCCACGTGGGTGTGACTTGCCCACATCGTCTTTTAGAAGCAGTGTGACCTTGAGGAAACGGCTGAACCTCAGTGAGTCTCCTTTTCCTTTCCTACGTGTGAACATTCAGTGAGCTGATGCAACCAGTAAAATATTGTCAGCACCATAGCCTCAGATGTTGGGCTCAGCAGCCTCCAGGGCAGTAAGCCCTTCAGGCAGCAAAGGCTTTCCTAGACCTGCTTCCTGCACCGGGGCACTGAACCCACGAGTTCCAGCCAGGGATGGTCAATGGAGACCGAATTCAAAGCTGTCTCCACTGCGTTCACTGACTCTGTGTGCGCACTGAGTCCTTAAAATATGGCTGGCATGACTGAGGAATCGAATAGTTCGTTTAATTTCAATTCATTTACATTTAAATAGCCACATGTGGCCAGTGGCTACCATATTGAATAGCACAGCTCTAAAATTTAGAGCGATGATGTCTGTGTTAATAACTATCTGTTGTATAACCTTGGGCAAATTATTAAAACACCCTTGACCCTCGGCGGTTCTTCTTTTTTTTTTCTTTCTTCTTTTATGAAATGGGGATAATGAATAGCCCACTCTCTTAAAGTTTTTCTCATGAGGAACTTAGAACAAGGACTAGCATATAAAAAGTGTTCAGTAAGTGTTAGCATGTTAGCTATGTTTTTTGGGGTGTGTGTGTGTGTGTGTGTGTGTGTGTGTGTATGTGTGTGTGTGTGTGTGTTTAACCAAGGAAAGAAAGGGCAGTCCTTGAAATGCCTTTGTCATGTTTGCAGCCAGATGGAGCGCAAGAGAAATAGATTGATTACAGAAACAGAGGACCACAGCGTAGGGATGGTCAGGTACAGGGTGCGTTCTCGAAAGGAGGTTGAACAGTGTCCTTGACGAATGGAAGGCAGGGAGGTTGAGGGGGGCTGTTCCTGTAGCAAAGTCTTGGATTAAAGTTTACATTATGTATATATTGGGAAAAAGGATTGTTTCTTTACCAAAACCATTAAAAAAATTCAATTAGAAAGCTGACTAAATTCTCACAGCGAAAGGGTACTAAACACACTGAAAAATACTGCTGTTTACAAGTTAAGACGAACCCAGTCTTCGGGCTGGGGGTATGGCTTACGTGCTAGAGTGCCTGCCGAGTCAAGCACAAGGTCCTGAGTTCAAACCCTTGGACCACCAAAACAAAACGCACTACCCTTACCAACAGCAAAAACACAAGCCCAACTTTGGGTTTCCCTTCAATCCCTGAAGAACCGGACCGGCCTGCGCAAGCTGCTTTTCCTCTCTGACCCTCATCTGTAACCTGAAATTAGCAATACGTCCCTCAGAGGACTGTGTATAGGCTTCCCTGAAAGAATGTTTATTTGGTGCTGCCCTGGTGCCCGGCATATACCGAGAGCTCAATAATCGCTCACTAGTCTTGCGATGATTTTTAAAATTAATAAAGGAGAAACGTGGACTTTGAACAAAAGGATGCTCTCTGAGGCTCAACGGGAAGTAAAATGTCAATGATCTTTTCCCCTAGAAATAGAATACCTGTCTCCCTAACTGATGCTAATTTTGTTAACTATGGGGAAAGGCAAATTGATAAGACATTTCCTTCTGACTATTTAAAGCGCAAAGCAAACACAAACGTTTGTTCCCCTGCAATGGGCTGGAGCAGAACTTTGACGCCTAGACACACAGGGGACCGTGAGGATAGAGGCAATCTTGCAGGGGAGGGGGGGCGGGGGGACGGGGACTTTGGGGAGTCCCTACCTGTGTGTGGGTCCAGCAGGCTGGACAGCTCCTCTTCTAGCAACCGCTTCACAGAGAGGTCTTCTTCCGGGTCTAAGGGCCCTTCCTCCTGGTCTGGTTCCACCTGGCCGCCAGGCTTGGCACCTGCCCCGTCCGCGTCAGGGACGGCACTCCTGCAGAGGAAACCATCAGTTCACTTGGGAGGAACTTCCCCCGGGCCCTGTCCGTATCACACCCGCATTCACCCATCCATGGAGGGAATTTGTTACAGAGCCTGGCCGGTTAACTCGGAGCTGCCTGGCTTCTGCGCTCAAAGCCTTCCCGCTTCCTGTTTCCGCACTTGTGAAATGGGAGTAGTAAAGGGATGCCCACCTCTTGAGATGCTGTAGTTGAGCTTAGTATAGTGCCTGAACCTTCCATTCGTTCATGATGCGGCCCACTGTTGGCCCTCCCTTGTTTTGCAAGGCACAGAGCAGGGGTTTAATAAACCTATCGAGCCAATGCGCTAACCAGCCACGTATATTTGTCTTTCTCATTTCTTATCCTCCTGCCAAGTGCTCAGAATATGATTTTTCTGAGGTAGTTCCTTGAGCCACACCTCCAGTTCTTGCTTTTCTTTTTGTGCCAGTCCTGGGATTTGAACTCTGGGCCTGGGATATATCTCCAACCTTTTGTGCCAAATCTCTACTTCTGGCTGGCTTTTTTTTTTTTTTTTAACTGGAGATAAGAGTCTCACAGTCTTTTTAGCCTGGCTTCAAAATATGATTGTCAGCTCACAGCCTCCTGAGTTCCTAGTAATATAGATGTGAGCCGCCTGAGCCTAGGTTCCAGTACTGGCTTTTTGTTGGTTAATTGGAGCCAAGAATCTCAAGAATTTGTCCAGCTGGGATGGCTCTGAACCAAAATTCTCGGAGCAGCTAGGATTATGGGCTCCAAGAACCAGCACCCGGTTCCCTGAGGGTCCTTAAGGCCGTAGAGTCCTTTCTCCAACAGGCTTCTCTCTCTTGCTATTTAGAGATCACTGGGCACGTGGGAAGTTGGTGGGCAATAAAGGTAATCATCAGTGTCTACTGAGCAATGACCCCATCAGGCCTGGCGCTGTGTAAGATACCCACATGCTCTCTCTGGGACCTTCTCATGCCTTTAAAGGGTTCGCAGCCTCTCTTCCCCATTTTACAAAGGAGAAAACCAAGATTTGCAGATTGCTCAAGAACCCTATGGATTCAGTAATAAGAATTCAACCCCCGGGGGGATCTGTGTGCGCTATTAGTGCTCAGAAAAAAAAAAAAAACACACCGAAGTGAAGGCCTCAGAAGCGAGGTTTCTGCCTGTGTGCTGGTTTCTAACCCCTTGGGCACCCCCCTCCCCACCTCCCCACTGCCCCCCTCCCATCCTCTAGGCAAGTTGTAGAAACTCAAATTCCTCTTTCCCAAAGAAGACTCATAGAAACCAGAACTCCTTTTTACCCTGAAGCCATCCATAAAACCTGAACATATTTGGTTTCTTCGACTTTTTTTCTTTAAAGTACCGAGGTTTGAATTTGGGGTCTTGGGCTTGCTAGGCTGGCACTCAATCACTTAAGCCATAACCTCAACTCTGTTTTGTTTTTGCTGGTTATTGTGAGATGGAATACAGTGAACTTTGCTACCCAGGCTGGCCTCAAAGCACAATCCTCCAGATCTTAGCCTACTGAGTAGATAGGATCACGGGCATGAGCCACCAGTACTCACCTCCAAAACACTACTGATAATTTGTTTTTCTTTTTTTTTTTTTTTTTTTTTTGGCCAGTCCTGGGCCTTGGACTCAGGGCCCGAGCACTGTCCCTGGCTTCTTCCTGCTCAAGGCTAGCACTCTGCCACTTGAGCCACAGTGCCGCTTCTGGCCGTTTTCTGTATATGTGGTGCTGGGGAATCGAACCTAGGGCCTCGTGTATCCGAGGCAGGCACTCTTGCCACTAGGCTATATCCCCAGCCCTGTTTTTCTTTTTTTGATGATGCTGGAGTTTGAACTCAGTTCCTCCCTGCTTACTAGGCAGGTACTCTGACTCCTGAGGCAAGCCTCCAGCTCCCCTACCTTTCTGGTAAGGGTTGGTCATACGGAAATTTTCTGACCTAACTTAGGTCATAAGATCTCCATTCTACAAGAGGTCTTGCTCCATATCTGGAAGAAAGGAATGCTGCATAGAAAGGTCAAGAAGAATCTGAATAGACAGGACTTGCTACGTGGATTTTCCCTCCCAGTGTATTTCTGTCAGCGCAGACCTCTTCACGTGCTATCTTATCCATATAGAAGCTAAGCATAAAAACAAGTGGCTCCCTCTGGTCTTTGGGTCTTCTATCGGAAAGTTTCTGTGTCACATAAAACTGTAATCAAAAATGTTTGTTATCACTGGGCACCCGTGGCTCACACCTATAATCCTAGCTACTCAGGAGGCTGAGATCTGAAGACTGCAGTTTAAAGCCAACCCAGGCAGGAAAGTCCAGGAGATTCTTATCTCCAGTTAACCACCAGAAAACCAGAAGTGGTGCTATGACTCAAAAGTGGTAGAGAACTAGCCTTGAGCAAAAAACAACAACAACAAAGCTCCGAGACAGTACCCTGGCTCTGAGTTCAAGCCCCGCAACCAAGACCATCAACAAAAAGTCTCTTATGACATTGTTCCCATTCCTGTTACTATGTCTATTGCTGGTTTATTTCATCAAAAGCAAATATAGAACCTTGAGAGATAAATTTTGAGTTTCCCTATAGAACACACCTTGTTCTACACCACCGCTCACCAACCTTACAAAAGAAAAGCTGTAAGTTATCAGAACCAGAACACCAACGTAGGAGAGTCAGGAGCCCTGAGAGCTGAGACCAGCTGTGTGACCTTGAGCAAAGTCGTGGTAGGGAGAAAGCACATAACAATGTGCACGCACTGTGTGCCAAGCTCTGGGCT
Source organism: Perognathus longimembris pacificus (assembly GCF_023159225.1). Taxonomy (NCBI): domain Eukaryota; kingdom Metazoa; phylum Chordata; class Mammalia; order Rodentia; family Heteromyidae; genus Perognathus; species Perognathus longimembris. The sequence continues at coordinate 6,338,088 of NC_063182.1, read as the reverse complement.
ATGATCTTAGAAAACCTTGGATCATTGAATCCTTAACACAATTACAGCAACATTGCGATGGCCGTGTTATGGCTTGCATTTTAACTTAGAAACTGAGTTCCTGAGAGATTATCTGAGTTGTTCAAGTTTGCGCAGTTGGTTGGAGCCTCCGTTTCTTATTCCATGTGTACCTAGGAATTCGATAAGATGCCCTTTTGAGGGCTGAGGTGTGTAGCAGGGAATGGCGTGAGATGTCCTCTTGAAGGCTCCGCAATTCTAGAACCACCCGCAATGCCACTCTGACAGATCTGTGTCCTTATATATTATGTTTATGGGTCAAGAGAAAGAAAGGTGAAAGTTACAGATTGAAAGGCAATTTACAGCACCTCCGTAATCAGGGGACAGATAGCGCTCCAGGATGAAGTCATTTCCTTAGTCACTCCGGGTCCTGTAAATTCCATAAATATAGCCACCCCCGGACAGAGCCTGGCTCTCGGGGTGGGGGATGGCTGCTGTCTGCTGCTCTCGCTGGGGACCTGCGTCTCCTCACCTCACTTGGGGGACAGCTAGTGGGGCTCTGGGCTGCTTACCTGACGCTGGCTGGCTTGGCCGGGTACTTATTTCCCCGGTGGTTCGGTCTGGGCTGGAATTGGCCCTGATGCAGCAAGGACAGCAGCTGGGAGATTTGCTACAAGACAGGAAAAATCTGTTGACTCCACACAATTCCAACCCAGCACACTTCCTCGCCGGATGTTTCCCTCAATGCCGGTGCTTTCTTTTTATAGTCTTTCCTTTGCCTTCAGATGTTTGTGTGATCCGAGGGGGGATGGTCCCTGGCGGTGGAGATGGGGACCTGGCTCAGGGGAGGTGGCTTCCCGGTTTTGTCATCCCAGTCCCCGAGGGTCTGAGGAAGAGCTCGAAGACCCTGGAGCCCATCCCCTCAAGTCCCTCCCCGCCCCCCCCCAAGTGACTTGCTCTTGGGCTGTGGGGCGGGGTATAAAAGGAATTTCCTGATCATAGTGTCATCATTTTTTGATAAGGATTGCCTTCTCCGTTTAGCAGCATTCAGACAGTCTGGCCAATTTGGGTGGGCTAGCTCTAAGACGGCAGTGTAGAGAAGGCCACATCTCTGTTTACAGCTTTCTTTGTGTGTATGTATACCTGTCCTGGAGCTTGAACTCAGGACCTAAGCACTGTCCTGGTGCTCAAGGCTGGTGCTTTAGCACTTGAGCCACAGCTCCACTTCCAGCTTTTTCTTTTCACGCTTTCCTGCCCAGGCTGGCTTTGAGCCAGGATCCTCAGGTCTCACCCTCCTGAGCTTCTAGGATTACAGGTAGAAGCCGCTAGTCCCTAGCACTATTTTCTTTTGGGACAGGATTGCACTGTATTGCCCAGGCTGGCCTGAGATTCTTAGACTCAGGCCATCCTGTTTCAGCTTCCAAGTAGCTGTAACTACAGATGTGTACCCTTTCACCCAGACTTCTTATATTTTCACACATGTTTTTTAATTCCTCCTGCCTGCCAGGCACCTCTGCTGGGTCGCAGTGGCTCCACAGAAGTTCAGCCAGAGAGGGAGGGTCTGGGCAAGGGGTCAAGAGAGTTTCAGGCAGGGAAGATGGCGGAGTTTCAGGAAGGCTGGAGAAGGGGTCAAGGGCAGGTATCAGCTCTCAGCATCAGATCTGTGAGGCCTGGAGGGAGAGGCAGCGGGCTTGGGAAGATGAGGTCTAGTTCATGGTCATTTCTACTTGACTGGACAACATCAGGCAGGGGTTAGAGCTGTGCAGACGTCGGTTTTGTCATTGCTCTCGACTCTAAAGTGAGGCTAATCTTCACAGCCCTGTCACATGCATGAAATGCTTTGGGAAAAGTTTAAATCCTCTGAAAATGCAAGGAGGCTGGGTTGTTACTCCTCGAAAGGCTGCTTCCAGTTTCTGAGAGGCTCAGAAGTGCCGTTTTTTACAGGAGAGCTGGAAGAGGGGGTGGCGAGGACTGGGTGGGGTTTCGCTATGACCCCGGTCCTTTAGGTGGGTCAGGGCCTCATGACCTGCCTTAGGACAGATCCCACAACCCAGCCTAGACTCCTAGGGCATCTGCTGCCCTTTGTCCAAGTGACACTCGGCCCACACGTCCTGTTCTCGGAGCCCTGTGCTACGTGTCATGGGGCAGGGCCACTTCACAGAGAGGGCCAGGACCCTGGAGGCAGCCAGACACAGACTCCCATTCCAAATCTGTTCCTCTCCCCTTTCCCATTTTCATGGCCCTGAAGAATTACTTAACCACTCTAAGCCTTAGTTTCCTCAATAGTTAAAAAGGGAGTAAAGGTCCGAGGGTATAGCTTGATGGGAGAGTGTTTGCTCTACCTCTAGTCCTGCAAAATAATGATGATGATGATGATGATGATGATGATGATGATGATGATAATAACCAGGACATGACACCAAGCTAAAATGAGCTGAAGTATATAAATCACTTAGTAAAAGAATTCATGCTAGGGCTGGGAATGTGGCTTAGTGGTAGAGGGCTTGCCTAGCATGTGTTAAGCCCTGGGTTCGATTCCCCAGTGCCACATACACAGAAAAAGCCAGAAGTGGCACTGTGGCTCGTGGTAGAGTGCTAGCCTTGAGCAAAAAACAAACAAATAAAAAAACCCACAAAAAACAACTCAGGGACAGTGCCTAGGCCCTGAGTTCAAGCCCCAGGACTGGCCAACAAAAGAATCCATGCTAAACAACGTGTCTGATGTTACGTCATCTCACTTAATTGTGATAGTAGCCCAAGGGAGGAGATACCATGATACTCCGATACTCATTTTGCAGGGGTGGAATCTGAGGCTCCAAGGCTGCACAGCAGTTAGGGCTGGGGCTTGAAGTGGGGTCTGACTCCACAGGGGGTCTGTGCAGCTGGGAAGACACGCGCATTGGACTTTTCACTCTCTTTTCCTCCAGTTGATTCCAAAGGCCTCCTCCTCCCAACAATGCCACCCATAGCACCTGCCTTCTGCTGTCCTGTCCACAAGCAGCCAGCACTATTTGGCGAGAAGTGTTTACCCAAAAGGCATGAGTGAGTGCAACGGCACATTTTATCTTTTTTTTTTTTTCTCTTTAGACAGGTTCTTGCTATGTAGCCTTGGCTGGCCTTGAACTTGACTAATTTTATCTTAAGCAAGTTTGGGAGGTAGACACTTTCTGCAGAGACGTTGAACGACTTTCCTGTGGGTCATGGATAAGTATTAACAGATCAAACACATATTCTTATCATCCCTTCTATTTTACCTTTAAGGAAACGAAGGCTCGGAGACAGTAAGTTCCTTGCCCAGGTTCTCACGGCTAACAACACCTATGGACGGCTCCCATGCTGTCCCCGAAACCATTGCTATGAAGTGCTGGGTGAGTCTAAGAACGAATGTCAGGAAGGTGGGGAATACAGTTTTGTGTGTGTGTGTGTGTGTGTGTGTGTGTGTGTGTGTGTGTGTGTGCACCTGAAGCTATTGGTGGTGGCCTGGAGGTGGACCAGAGCTGAGATACCTGAACAGGTGGAGAATCCACGGCGAGCTCCTCCACAGGGTTTCGCTCCGCGAAGGCAGCCACCGACAGTCGGACCAGGCTCCTCAGGATCTGGTGGGGGCCGGATTCTTGCTCAGGGGACGCTGGGCCATGGAGATTCCGTTGCCGCCTCAGGGTTGCGGAAGACGCTGGCGGGCTCAGGGAGGCCCCCTGGAAGCTCTGGTCTCCGGCCCGCCTCCCCGCGGGGCTGCCAGGAACCTTGGGGGGCCTCGCGCGGGGCTGGCCTAGGGCAGGTGGGGACTCGGGGAGGCTCAGGTTCTCCCGGGAGGCGTTCCTCTGCCTGGGATGATTGAAGAGGAGGTTGACGGTGTCCGGCAGCACCTCTTGGCTCTCGGCCTGTGCTCCCTGGTTGCCTTGGTTACGCAGGGTCCTGTACAGGGTAGGTGTGAGGTGGAAGGGCGCCTGCAGGCAGGGATCCCAGCCGGCTTCCGTCATCGCTTCCTTGCCTGCGGCTCTGTGGCACTGCCCAACTTGCTCAGCCTCATTCACCTGCTCCCTGAGCACAGGCACCAGATGGATATCCGCCTTCTGAATGTGTTTCTGGGGCCTCTTGGGCTGGTGGCAGTAGGTGGACTCCGCTTCCCGACAGTTGTAGGCCCTGTTGTCTTTCTTCTCCGTCCGGCAGATGAACATGAAGAGAGCTAAGGGCAACCCAAAGATGGCCAGCAGGACCGCCAGGCAAATCACGGTCAGCACGGATGTGCTCAGGACCCCAGGCTCATGGGCGGCGTCTCTCAGGTGGTCCGCACTGGTGACGAACAGGACGCGTAACAAGGCTCGAGTCTGCAAGGGGGGGCTTCCCTGGTCCTTCACAACGATCTCCAGCTCCCTCTCACTCCCAACGAGGCTGCTGGCGTTGGTGACATTGATGAACAGCTGTCCCAGCTCAGGGCTGAGGACAAAGAGATGGCCTTCGTTCCCGCCGTGAATGTGGTACAGGAGCTTCCCGTTTGCTCCCGAGTCTGCATCTCTTGCAACCACCGTCACCAAAAGGAAGGGCTGAGGGCTGCGTGCGGCCGGTGATAGTGTCCCAGCCCCTCCTGGGCCCGCAGCAGCGGGACTCTCCATGGGCACCAGGAGGTGACCGGTGGAGGCATTCACAAGCACAGAGAGGGTGGCCTTCCCGCGGCTGAGCGTGGGCTGAATCACCTCGGGGGCGTTATCATTGGCATCCAAGAGGCTGACCCACACGGAGATGCTGGAGGCAAGCCGGGGCTGCCCCCCATCCTCGGCTATGACCCAGAACTCAAAGTTGGCCATTTCTTCATAGTCCAGTGACTTCTGCGCCGTGACCTCTCCCGTGTCAGAGTCGATCGCGATGAAGTGAGACACTGGAGAGTCCTGGATGCGGTAGGACACTTTCCCATTGGTGCCCAAGTCTGCGTCACGAGCCTGGATGGTGATGAGGTGGAGAGAGGGCGGATTGTTTTCCTGGGTGGAGACCTCATACCGGCTCTTTTCAAACACAGGTGCGTTGTCGTTGACATCGCTGATCTGGATGGTGAGCTGTTTCTTGGCTGACAGGGGCTGGGCACCTTGGTCTTGGGCTAGCAAGGTGAGGGTATATTCGGGCCACTGCTCCCTGTCTAGGGTGGCATTGGTTAGCAGCATGTAGATGTTGCCATTAGTCCTTTTCAGCCGGAAGTGGCCCAAATCCTCACTCAGCCAACAATGGACCAGACCGTTGCTTCCTGAGTCTAAGTCATCCACCGAGACGAGCGCAATGAAGCTGTCCTTGGGAAGAGCTTCCGACACCAGCGACGGCTGGGAGGCCCATGTGATGTGGACGCTTGGGACATTGTCATTGACGTCCAGCACTTTGATTAGGACTTTGCAGTGGGCGGGGATGGGATTGGGACCCAGGTCCCTGGCCTGGACGTCTACCTCATAGGCAGGGTTCTTCTCATAGTCTAAGGGTTGGCGCAGAATGACCTGGCCAGTCTTGGCATCTACACTGAAGGTACGTAGCACCTCTGGGGGCACATGCTTGCTGAAGAAGAACTCCACTTCTCCATTGGGGCCTTGGTCAGGGTCCGTGGCTGTTAGGTTTAGGAGGAGGGTACCAGGGGCAGCATCTTCCTGGATTTCTAGTGCCAAGGAACTCTCAGCAAAGACAGGACTGTTGTCATTGGAATCGAGGACATTGACCTTGACCAAGCTGGTACCTGACTTGGGAGGGTTTCCATTGTCATAGGCAGTCAACACCAGGTCAAAGAATGAGTGGACCTCCCGGTCCAGCTCCTTCACCACCAACAGTTCTGCATGCTTTGTCTCATCCGGGCCCACAATGACATCAAGGGCAAAGTGATCGCTGGGAGACAGGGAATAGGAGTGGAGGGCATTTGGGCCAGTGTCTGGGTCAAGAGCTCTGTCCAGGGGTATCCGCGTGCGCAGGGAAGCACTCTCAGAGATTTCTAGCTCCTGTTTGCTTTTGGGAAACCGCGGCTGATGGTCATTGATATCCAGCACGTGGATTTCCACGTGGATGAGAGCCAGATCCCCCGTGGCAAGCACGTCAAAGGACACCAGGCAGGGATCTCGCTGCTGGCACAGCTGCTCCCGATCCAGCCGCCGCCCGGTGCTGAGCAGGCCCCCCTCCGCGTCCACCTGAACGGGGAGCACCTTAGGCAGCTGCAGTACCTGGAAGGCAGCCCCAGGGGTCTGCCTACGCCTCTCATGCCGGCCCAGCTCCTGGGACAGTCTCCCTATCACCGTGCCAGGTGGCACTTCCTCTGTCACTTGGTACTTCACCGTGAGAGTGCTCACCTCCTGACAATCCCCTGAGAGGAACAAGTACGCACCTGACCCCAAGAGCCCCAGCAGAAGTTGCAGAAGTAACATCGTGCTTACCGCCAGAGTGGGCGAGTTGCAGTGCTTCCAAGAGTGCTTCCAAAGCCGGGTAAGTCCTCCAGTGTTTCCTGGATGGCTCGATTAGCCCTGTTCTCCTGTCCCCAGACCCGTTGGCACAACCTCGTCCCATAGTTAGAAGATGCTGAAGCAGGCGGCATTCCCAGGCAAGGCCATCTTGGTCAGAAGCGATCTGAGAGGTCTGAGTACCGCTGAAGTACAATTGCCAGGAGAGCTTTCCCGCCCAACAGCACCAGCTGGTTGCCTTGAGCAATGACAGACAAGCCCTGGTCCAAGAGAGACTTGACCTAGTAAAGCAGGATGTGGGGATCTGACTTCTAAACAGTTACTAGACTGGGGAAACAGAGAAGCAGCTTTTTCCTATGGAAACCCCACCTACAGGAAAAGGGAGGGCTGTGAATTTCAATGCCAATTAGGGAAAGAGCATTTCCTGTGAGGCCTAGGGGCTTGCTACTGGGGGGGGGCGGGGAGGGGGGGTTGGATAAGGCTCCAGGGATAGCCGGGAAGGGAAGGTGCTGTCCTCTGAGCTGTGGCCCTGAGAAGCCCTGGAGGGGGGGCGGGAGGGAGGGAGCCACTGGGAGCAGTGAACTTGAGCCTCTGCCTTCCCACACCTAGACTGATCTATCCCTTTGGGCAAGTCAGGCCCCCAGTGTCTGTCTGTCTGTCTGTCTGTCTCTCTCTCTCCATCTCTCTCTCCTTCCTTATCTTGTTGTCTTCCCCCCAGACCCTCATTCTTCTCCCTCCTAGTTCTGGCTTTATTTTTCCAATGCCGTTTGCCTCTCAGACTTGACTCTGCTTCGGTCACCTCTGTTGATCTCGTTGGGAAGCAGCTGTCATGAAAGCCACCAGAACTAAACTACCTGGCTTCAAATCCTGACCGTGTCACTTACTAACTGGTCCTCTGGGGCAAGTCACTCAGCCATTACCTCATCCTCAGCGAGGAGCTGGGATGGGGATAGTCGCCCTCCCTGCAGGAAACGGAGCGGACGGAGCGGACGGAGCGCTGGAGAGGATTCTGTATGTGGCCGAGTTGGTTTGTACGTTAGCATGCGGCCACATTGGCCTGCGAGGGTGCACTGGCCTCCCACCTTCAAGGACCTGCCTGACCTGACGGTGTGGTTCCCCTCTCTCCCTTCCCTCCTGCCTCCATCCTTGGGGTCCATTGTTCCCCGGCATCTAGTCCAGCCCGAGTCCCTGTCTGGGGAAACCCCAGCCTCTGCTCTTGGGTCTGGGAGCCTGTGCGTTTCCTTCTCCCACACCTTCCTCTCCCTTTCATCTGTCTTTCCCTCCCTTCCTGCAATTCTTGTCTCTCCCTCTTCTGTCCTGTGAACAGCAGCTCTCCCTGCTTCCCCCCACCCCACTGCCCCTAGCCATTTTCAACGCTCTCTTCTTCCCATAGGTGAGCTCCCAGGAGGAGGCTAGTAGCAGGTTTGCTGAGGTGGCCTTTGAATTGGCCTTGCTACCTTTTTTCTCTTTCTCTCTTCCTTCCTTCCCTCCCTCCCTCCTTCCTTCCTTGCATGACTTCCAGGTTTTATGTCTCATATGCAAATGTGAAGATGGTGTGCGTTTAGTTGCCTGTGCTTTTTCCTCTGCTTTCCTTGGCCAGGGGTAATGGTTCCTGGCCCCTTTACCTCAGCTTGGAGTGCACAAGCTGCTGCTGTACCCCAAAAAGGGAGCCAAGAGGTCCCTCGGAGCTCAGAGATCTAATAGGAACTCTCTGATGATAGCTAGCCCATGTAACAGCTCTGGAGAAGACATGGTAGAGAAATCCCAAGGGTTAAGTGGACTGTGGAGTTGATCCAAGCGGAACACAAAAACCAAACAACAGAAAACAGGCCACTGCGAGGCAAAAATAAGTCAGATATGCAAACTGGGCCAGACGGAATGTGGATGTCAAGACTGAGTTCTCAAGATGTTCCCAACATGAGCCGTTCAAACCATGCTCCAAAAAAATAGAGAAGCCTTCCAGTGGGTTCCACGAGAAGGAAGATAGCCAATCAGCAAAATACCACCGACCCCATAAAAGCTTGTCCCCAAACTCATATCGAGGTAGTAGCAGCGGCAGCAGCAGCAGCATTATGCTCCTTTGTCTATCTGCCTGCCATTTTTCTTTAATGCCATCCTCACGATTAGCCTTTGTTTCCCCCCCCCCCCCCGGGGCTTGGGACTCAGGGCCTGGGCACTGTCCCTGGCTTCTTTTTTGCTCAAGGCTAGCATTCTACCTCTTCAGCCACAGCACCACTTTTGGCTTTTTCTGTGTATGTGGTGCTGAGGAATCGAACCCAGGGCTTCATGCATGCTAGGCAAGCGCTCTACCACTAGGCCACATCCTCAGCCCTCTCCTATTCTCTTCTCTTCATCAATTCGTTTCACCAACCTGCTGCTCTAACAGAAACTCCAATAGACAACAGCAACATCTACCCAATGGCCCCCCTGGCTTTCATGAATCCTCCTATGTTGCTAAGCAGTGGATAGGAATCAGTGACCTCCCCCACCCCCAAGGAGTATGTGGTGTGCTGCGGGGTTGGGGACAGGAAAGGAATGAGCCTAGTGCGACAGGCCTGGGGGGCTAAGGGAGGCTCCTCATGAAGGTGCTTTCTGAATCACAGTGGAGGGAAGAGTTCACCATGGGGAGAGGCAAAGCAGGTGGCAGGAGTGGAGCGGGCAAAGGCCCTGGGGTGGGCGAGCTAGCTTCTTGCGATACTACAGGAGGGCCCTTGTGGTAAAGTGGGGAGGAGGAAGATGAGACTGGAACAAAGAGGGGTCATCAGACCCTGGAGGAGGACCAGATAAGGATTTGAAGGTTGCCCTGAAGGCCCCAGGAGCTTTAGAAAGGCTCACAGCAGTGACAGGCCAGGTGTTATCCTGAATGTGTTCCCGAAGTCTCTTGTGCCACTGAAGAAGCTGAGCCTGGAGAGCTGGGTGACTCGGCCCAGACCAGGCAGAGTTGTCCTCTGGAAAGCTCTGGGCTTCCTTTGGTTCCACGGGCCAGAAGGGAGCAGAGAGAAGGGAGGGAACCAGAGAGTCCAGCAAAGGCACTTGGGTGCAGAACACAGTAGTGGTGGGAACGTTTCCAGCATGCCATCTGGTGGCCAAAGGCGGAGAAAATGCCACAGAAGCTCCGAAGGGGGACCAGCTACCAAGGCAGGAGGATTCAAGCACAGCCATGCACCGCAGAGCACGAAGAAGACCTTCTGCTCACATGACAGACAATATCTCTTAGTTAGACCCTGGTTTCAAAACTCCAGTACTGACAAAAGAAAAAAAATAGATAGAAGGAGGGGAGCTACTAAAAGTTGAGGAAATTATGAAGCAGGCTACACTAGAGAAAACAGGCTGCAAAGAAAGGTGATTAATGATAGACTGTTGAGGAAGTAGAGTTGTAGCTCCAGTGGTAGAGCACTAGCCTTGAGCAATAAAGCTCAGGGACAGCACCCATGTCCTGAGTTCAAGCCCCAGGACTGGCAACCCCCTCCCCATAAACTCCCAAAATGAATGAATAAGTCCTTAAGTATATGATGTTATTTTAGGGCTGGGGTTCATAGCTCAGGTGGTAGAGTGCTTGTCTGAAAAACCTGAAGTTCTGCCTTCAATCCCTAGTACCGAAAAAATAGTTTGCTCTTATTTTTAAATTTTGTTTTGTGCTTTGGTGATCACAACAACCCCCAAATTGGACGCCACAAGGTCTAGATCATAAATTCATCTCTTCTAACACCCTTGAGAGGGGTAGAACACTCTTTCTACAGACATTTCGGATTTATTTTCTATCTCTACCCTCCTCTCAACTTCTCTGATAACCTTGGTTAGAGTTTCTCAGAGGCACTGGCAAATTTGTCAGGACCAAACCATAACCAGCATTACAGTTCAGCAAGCAGGCTGAGTGCGTCCTTACCCAGCATCCTTCACTTCCCCACGTCACTACTCACCAGACCTCAGGCTACACCCAGTTCTCTCTCCATATTTGTGCACATTCCTCTATCTCCGTCTTAGACTCATCCTTTGCTTTGTTTTCCCTTCCTTCCTTCTCCCTCCCTCCCTCCTTCCCTTCCTTCTTTTCTTCCTTCCTTCCTTCCTTCCGGCCAGTAGTAGGTCTTGAACTCAAGGCCTCATGCTCTTGCTTAGCTTTTTCTGCTCCAGGTTGGCGCTCTATCATTTGAGTCACCCTCCACTGCCAGTGTTTCGTTAGTTAATTGTAGATTGGAGTCTCACAGACTTTTCTGCCCAGGCTGGCTCTGAACAGGGATCCTCTTAGTCAGTCTCCTTGAGTAGCTAGGATTGCAAGCACCAGCTTTCTTCCTTCTGACTCCTGGGTACACAAGCATGTCCCCTAGCTGCTGTCCTCAACCTTTCTTGTGGTGTAAGTATTTATTTTTATCTGGCAACCTTACTCAGAGACGACGACGTAGGCTCTCCACTCGCTTGTTCCCCCCACCCCCACCCCCGCTGCCCAAACTTTGGTTTACACTGTGAAGTTGAGAATGTATCAGTAAACACACAAAAAATCAAACATATTGACTGGGCGCATCATCTGTGCATGAATATTCAGAAGCTGACTCTGTTGATTGGCCTTGTTATACTCAGCATTTCTGGGTCATTCCAGGATGGAATTGTTCTCACACTGAAAGAAACGCCCCAGAGGAAGCCTGGATCACACTGTCATTAAATCATTCCATCATCCAATCACTCATTTATTTGGTGGAATTCAGCATGCTCTTCACTGTTTACAAGGTCAATATTTTTTTGGCAAGGGAAGTAAGCTCAAGTTGACCCACATTTTCCCTTCCTCTAAACCATGGGTTTGGGGTTTCTTTTGTTTCTTTCTCTCTTTTTTTTTTCCGGTCTTTTTTTCTTCCTATAGGATCAAATCAGCCTAATTCTCTTCTTGCTTCAAAAAGGCTCTTGCAGGAAGGAAAATGAGTCTTCCCATCGTTACATAAATTCTCACGGGGCTTCCCTTCACAAGTTTATGACAGCCAGGAGTTGAGCCTCCAGCTCAGAGAGAAAAGCGGTGCACTGATTTATGATGGCAGCTATTGCTAAACCTCACACTCTTGCCTTCTTACAGAGCCATGTTACCTTGGGGTTACAAAACTCTTTTCACTGTTATTCAGGGGAATAATAATAAAATGCCAGGTTGCAAGTATAAACATGATCATTCTGTGCCTAGTCTTGTAAATCAAATTTTTCCTCACATCAGAAGCACAGAGCATGTTTTTAGGCTGTCAGCCACCTCCAGCCTCCGTAAGAGTCCATCTTTACATCACCCTGCGATGACCCGTAGCGCTGTTTGGGCTGCGCTGACCAGAAGAGCTGGCCCTACCAATGATCTGTCTGTTTCCTTCCTATGAGTCCAACTAACTGATCACTTACCATGGGAAGAGTGTTGACTTGGGCCCCGCATAGCACTGCAGCCAATCGTAGGGACAGCCGGATTGCCTGGGCTGAAAGCCTGGCTCTATAATTTAACATCTTTGAGACAATGACAAGCCAACATTACTTCTCTATGACTTACTTTAAAGTAAGTGTGGTGGTGGCCAGGATAATTATGATGGAGATGATAACTGTAAGGTTTAACTTAGTAGAAACACAACATTTAGTTCTGAGCCTACGTGGCTAGCACCATGCGTACGTATTGTTTACAACTGGGCTTTTAGTGTCATAGCTTGGCAAGCTTGGTTTGTAGAATGAACTTACATTTAAAAGAACCGCTGCGTTTCCAGATTTCCACATGACAGTAGACTTTTTGCCTGTGTATCTGCCAGTCTTGGGGCTTGAACTCAGACCCTTGCTTGGCTTTTTCAGCTCAAGGCTGAAGTTCTACCACTTGAGCCACACCTCCTCTTCCAGCTTTTTGCTGGTCAGTTGAAGAGTCTTCATGGACATTTATGCCCAGGCTGGTTTTGAATCGCAATCCTCATCTCTCAGCCTCCTGAGGAGCTAAGATTACAGGCATGTGCTACTGGTGCCCAGCAACTTTTAAGATCTACTTGGGAGGGCAAATGCATAATGACAAGTGACCCGCAAGAATCACCAATAGTTCCATGCTGGGTGGGCTCACCACTACGAGGAATAATCAAGATTTGGGCAGGGTTCTCCCAGTACTGCTGTTCCTCTATGTATCTTAATTTAGGGGTGATTGTGAATGATGACCACTGAAAAGGAGGCTGTGTTCACTTAGGAACATAGGATAAGCCCAGTAGACTCTGGATGCCTGCAGTGACGGGGAAAAATTGCACGTCCTGATGGAAGGCCTGTTGACCTCTGGACTAAGAAGCCCTACTGTGTGCCTTGTCGCTATTCGCTAGCCAATGGCCTGCTTGCCCCACTTCTGGTGTAGCGCACATGCCTTCCACTTTTAGGATTAGGCCCCATTACCTGCGGACAAGGGATGAAGTTGGTCTCTTTCTCTCTGTTTATTCATCTTCGAACCTGTCATTATGTCTTACACTTTATAGTAATTTCCCTAGGTTCTTTTCATTCTTCAGGCCAGAACTATTTTCTCTCTATGTATATTTGTTGCTGCAAACCGTAATTCTTGTCCAGGTTACTGGAAAGGGTCAGAATGATGAGAAATTGGTCCTCTTAATTCCTGGCTCAAATCAGTCTATTCGTCTTGCTACCATTTCTTCCTCTATGAAATATTATCTAAGTCATAGGGTCCTGGGCATAAATGAGATAATGCTTATGAAGTAGAGGGTGGGACACAAGAGAAAAGCTCAATTTAAAAGACCACCTGGGCACATGCTCACTCTCTGTCTCTCTCTCACAGACACACACACACACACACACACACACACACACACACACACACAGAAACCCCCAAAGATAACAGAAGTCTGCAATTTTCACAAAGTCTAAAGACAAGATTTATTAGTGTGTATCACTGCTACCTTTGTTCACCCTTTAAAGACAAACTTTAATTTTTAATTCACCTTTATCATCCTCTGTTATTAATACCGCTTTGAAATGCCCCCTTGTTTTCTCTCCTTCCTGTGACCTTTGCCATGAGGTCATGGCACGATGTCACAATTCACTTTCTACTTTCAACTTTGTGAGACTTTTCTGAACTGCTTCATGAGCCCCCCCACCCCACCCCTCAGCCCCCACCACCTTTGCATCTGAGAGGTCTCGGGGAGGTATCTGGTCTCAGCTCTCTGAGCACCTGAGGTAGGGTTGCCAGGCCTTGTAGTCTCGGTTTTATTCCTTTGGATGAATAGGAACAACATTGTGTTGGAGGTTCTTCTTCCTCCCTTTGCATTTTTAAAGGGCATGTTTCTGTTTTGCTTTCTGTTTCAGGGGTAGTTACCTTGCTCTCCGGTGACAATAGATTTATAGTATAGAAAATTAGGAGCGATGATTAGGTTTTCAAGTTGTCTCTCTGTGGCAGCCAGGTAAATTCTGGCTTAAATAATTTGCAGGTGCCAGGGTAGAATAAGAATGCAGAGTGTCATGTTCATAAATTATGAAGAATTTCAAGATGGCGACAGCACAGCATCAATCAAGAGCAGAACCCTCCTACATGGCTGCACAGGTTTGCTGGCCTGTGAAAGCAGTCCTGCCTGAAGGCAGGTAGATAAGAGCTTTAGAGTCCTGTAGGCTTGGGTTGGAGTCAAAGCTCTGTACCTTATATTTTGGGGATAAGAAATACAGGTTAAGGAGGACATAGGAACTAATTCAGAACAGAGGCGCTTCAGTTTGATGCTTCCAGGAATAGGAACAGCATTTCTATATTCCGTTCAAGTGCTGAGAACAGTGCTTTGTAGCCCCTTCCAACTGAATTGATATAATTCATATATAATAAAATCAACCCTTTAGAAGTACATAACGCAGGGCTGGATGCTGGTGACTTAAGACCTGTAATCCTAGCTACTTAGGAATCTGAGATATGAGGACCAAAGCCACACTGGGAAGACAAATCCAGAAGACTCTTCCCTCCAACTAACCAGCAAAAAGCTGAAAGTGCAAGTGTGGTTCAAGTGGCAGAGAGCCAGCCTTGAACACAAAAGGTAAGGAAGAGTCTGAGTGCCTGGGTTCAAGCCCCAGTATCAGTGTACACACACACACACACACACACACACACACACACACACACACACACACACCACATATACAATCCACCACCTCTGTAATTCCACAATGTTTTCATCCACTTAAAAAAACAAACCCTGGGCTGGGGATATAGCCTAGTGGCAAGAGTGCCTGCCTCGGATACACGAGGCCCTAGGTTCAATTCCCCAGCACCACATATACAGAAAACGGCCAGAAGCGGCGCTGTGGCTCAAGTGGCAGAGTGCTAGCCTTGAGCGGGAAGAAGCCAGGGACAGTGCTCAGGCCCTGAGTCCAAGGCCCAGGACTGGCCAAAAAAAAAACCCTGTTAACAAAGCCGGCCATCGGTGGTTCATATCTGTAATCCTAGGTACTCAGGAGGCTGATATCTGAGAATCAAAAGTTGGAAGTCAGCCCAGGAAGGGAAGCCCATGAGACTCTTACCTTCAGTGAAGTACCCAAAAGCCGGAAGTGGAGCTGTGGCGCAAATGGTTGAATGCTAACCTTCAGCAAAAATGCTCAGAAACAGCACCCAAGCCCTGAGTTCAAGCCCCAGGACACACACACACACACACACACACACACACACACACACACACACACA
Organism: Perognathus longimembris pacificus; assembly: GCF_023159225.1. Classification (NCBI taxonomy): domain Eukaryota; kingdom Metazoa; phylum Chordata; class Mammalia; order Rodentia; family Heteromyidae; genus Perognathus; species Perognathus longimembris. The sequence continues at coordinate 6,323,028 of NC_063182.1, read as the reverse complement.
CACACAAAATAGCCTATTCTGGATATGCAACATAACAGCAAACTATACCATGTGGCCTTTCATGTCAACATCTTTCACTTGACATGTCGTTAAGGTTCATCCCAGTTGGAGAATGCATCAGTACTTCAACCTTTTTATTATTCACTAAGACTCCATTGCTGGGTATATCATTCTGTTTATGTGTTCACTAGTAGAGATTTGATCTTTTTTCCCCCCTTTTGGGCTCTTGCACATATTGTTGCTAGGAATATTCATATACAAGGTTTTGTGCAAACACATGTTCCAAGAGAACATCAATTCTATTGGGTACATACCTAGGAGTAGAATTGTTTTGTATTATTGTAAGCCTACATTGAACTACTTGAGGATCTGATAAACTATTAAAGAAGAGGAGTGGGGGGGGGGGCCTAGGCGCTGCTGTTCATGTCTACCATCCTAGCTACTCAGAAGGCTGAGATAGGAGGATTGCCATTCAAATGCAGCCTGTGCAGAAGAATCCATGAGACTCTTATCTCCAATTATCCAGCAAAAATCCAGATGTGGAAGTGTGGCTCAAGTGTTCAAGCACCAGCCGTGAATAAAAAAGCCAAGCAAGATTATGAGGGCCTGAGTTCATGCCCCTGTACTGGCACAAAACAAAACAAAAATGAAAAAGGCTCTACCCCTTTAAATTCCAGTCAGCTGTATATGAAGGTTACCATTTCTCTACACCTCCCCTATTTTGGGGGAACGGAGGAGGTGGGAGATACTGGGGATTGAACTCAGGATCCCTCTTCCACTTGAACTATGCCCCTAGTCCTTTTAACTTGTTTTTTTTAGATGGGGTCCTGTGTCTGACACTTTTTTTTTTTTTTTGGCCAGTCGTGGGGCTTGGACTCAGGGCCTGAGCACTGTCCCTGGCTTCTGGCTTCTTTTTGCTCAAGGCTAGCACTCTGCCACTTGAGCCACAGCGCCCCTTCTGGCCATTTTCTGTATATGTGGTGCTGGGGAATTGAACCCAGGGCCTCATAGTATACGAGGCAAGCACTCTTGCCACTAGGCCATATCCCTAGCCCTTCTGACACTTCTTGAATAACCAAGATTATAGACATGCACTACCACATTTGGCTCATTGTTGACATAGAGTCTTGCTAACTTTTGCTCAGGTCTACCTTGAACTAGGAGTCTCCTATTTCTGCCTCCAAAGGTGTTTTTCTTTTCTTTTTTTTAATTGCTGCCAGTCCTGGGGCTTAAAGTCTGGGCCTGAACGCTGTCCCTGAGCTTCTTTTGCTCAAGGCTAGTACTCTACCACTTGAGCCACAGTGCCACTTCTGGTTTGTTGGGGGTTTTTTTGCCAGTCCTGGGCCTTGTACTCAGGGCCTGAGCACTGTCCCTGGCTTCTTTTTGCTCAAAGCTAGCCCTCTGCCAATTGAGCCACAGCGCCACTTCTGGCCATTTTCTATATATGTGGGGCTGGGGAATCAAACCCAGGGCTTCATGTATAGGGAGGCAAGCACTCTTGCCACTAGGCCACATTCCCAGCCCCACCACTTTGGTTTTGTGGTAGTAAATTGGAGCTAAGACTCTCACAGACTTTCCTGCATGGGCTGGCTTTGAACTGTGATTCTCAGAGCTCAGCCTCCTGAGTAGCTAGGCTTACAGGTGTGAGACCACTGGTGCCTGGCTTCATTGAGTTTCTCTATGCTTCTTTCTTTCTTTTTTTTCTTTTTGACAGTCCTTGGCTTGGACTCAAGGCCTGAGCACTGTCCCTGGCTTCTTTTTGCTCAAGACTAGCACTCCGCCACTTGAGCCACAGCACCACTTCTGGCCATTTTCTATATATGTGGTGCTGGGGAATCGAACCCAGGGCTTCATGTATGAGAGGCAAGCACTCTTGCCACTAGGCCATATTCCCAGCCCTCTATGCTTCTCTTATACATACTTGTGATGTGTTATACAGTTATTCAGTTTCAGGGCTGGAAACATGGTCTAGTGGTAGAGTGCTTGCCTTGCATACATGAAGCCCTGGGTTCAATTCCTCAGCACCGCTGTGGCTCAAGTGGTAGAGTGCTAGCCTTGAGCAAAAAGAAAATAAGTGCTCAGGCCCTGAATTCAAACCCCAGGACTGGCAAAAAAAAGTAGTTGTTCACTTTTTTCTTTCTTCCCCTTCTTCTCCTAAATAGTCTCTTAGTTTGATTCATGTTCTATGTTTAACCATATAAATAATTATCTATATGTATGCATATACACACCTATGTACATGTCCATGAGTATGTATATCTTTTAGGTCTATCTTCCATCTTCTATGTATGAATGAAAACATACACTATTTTATTGCTTGATCCTGGCTTTTCCGCTCATGATAATAATCCCCTAATTGCGTCCATTTTCCTGCAAATGCCATGATTCCGCTTTTCATTCTGGCTCTATAATATCCCATTGCATCTAGTTTTCCTCTACATAATGGACTATGTATATTGTGTAATATATAGTGGAATATATGCTATGAAATATACATTATGGAATACATATTACATTATGGAGCATATATATTATTGAATGCACATATATAACATTTTCTTAGTCCATTCATCTGTTGCTGGACGCTTCAGTTGATTCTATTGTTTGGCTACTGTGAACAGTGCTGCAATAAACGTGGAAATGCAGCCCTCCCCCTTCCCCCCTCCCTCCTCCCCCTCCCCCCTCCCTCCCTCCCCCTCCCCCCTCCTCCCTCCCTCCTCCCCTTTGTGGCATGAACTCTGCCAGCCCCTTATGTGGGTTATTTTATGAGATAGCGTCTCGCTTTATGCAGGGGTTGCGATCCTCCTCTTTGTGTTTCCCCCTGTCGCCGCGGTGACAGCCGTTGCGCCTCCCCGACAGCTTGGGATGGATGCTAGGCCATGCCCCGGGCTCGGTGCTCGGTGCTCGGTGCTGCCGACCCAGCACTCGGAGGAGGTAGACCACGTCGTCAGGCCGTGGGCGGGGCGGCCGGGGAACGCACGCGCAGTTCCGCCGACCGCCGGCAGGGGGCGCGCACACGGGAGCCCGAGGCCGTCCACTGCGGCTGCGCGCCCCGCCTCCGCCCCTCTCAGCTGACAGCTGTGGGAACGGAAGGGGCGGCGCTCGGGGCCGAGCCCGGCGTCTCGGGGGGCCTGGCGGGCGGGTGGCGGTGCGGGGCTCCGGACGGGCGCGGAGGGCGGAACTTTCGGACCCAGCCCGGCGGGACGGCCGGAAGGTACAGTGCGGGCGGCGCGGCGGGCGCGGCGGGCGCGCGGGGCGGCGGGAGTCGGCCGGGCCGGTCCAGGTCCGCGGGCCCTCGGTGCCCCGGGCCCGGCTCCTCCCCGTCCCCCGGGGCCGCGCCGGGCGCCTCCCCCCCCGGGGCTCGGGGCGGTGGCTGAGCCGCACGGAGGCGGCGGCGGCGCTGCCCCGGGCCGGGCCGCGGGGCGCGGGGTGGACGGGCGCGGCGGAGCCCCCTCCGGGCTGGCGGGGCCGGGGGAGCCGGGGGCTTCCGGCGGCGTGGGTCGGGACGCCTTCCGTGGGGGCCGCGCGCTCGTTTCCAGGTCCGCCCGGTGCGTGCGCCCCGGAGCCGATCCCCGGGTGTGGGGGGGGGGGGAGCGGGCTCATTGTCACCGCGCTCCCCGTTCCCGTGACGACCTACCCGACGCCCGGCTTCCAGGGCCCGCAGCGCCTGGTTACCGAACCCCGCGCGCCCGCCGGGCCCCGCGTTCCAGCGCGTTCCGGGGCGCCGCACCACCCACCCAACCCCCCCCCCCCCCATTCGGTTACCACATCGTCCAGGGCCCCAGGCGAGGTGCAGCCCCCGAGGCCGAGCCCAGCCAGCGGGCGGGGAGGACCCCACCCGCCCCTCCCCCCGGAGAAGCCCCTAGGCCCAGCCGGCTAGCCGGTGCCGCTCGCTCCCCCAACCCCCCGCCGCGCTCGAGGGCGAGGGGGCGAGGCCAACGCGGCTGGAACCTCACGACGCGATGTCGAGTAGGAAAGTGCCGTCTGCAGTGGGGTCGGTGGGGTGGGGTAGAGGCTACCTCACTGCACACCCGGAACCCCCCCCCCCACCCTCCCCTCCCGGGGAAGCTTGGGAAGCTAGCTGGGTTTGAGGAGCTGTTCAAGGGACACGCTGATCGCTGATGGGAGTAGAGTAGAATGTTCTGGAAAAGTAGCCCTTTGGGAGATCTCAAAGGCAGACAAGGTGGAGATAGCCAACCGAACACCATAAACCGTGAATCATCTCTCATACTATCTGCAGATGTGTTGTTTTTTTTTAACACAGGATCTTAAATCATATATTTATTTTTGTGTCCATCCTGGGGCTTGAACTCAAGGCCTGGGCGCTGGCTGCCCCTGAGCGTCTCTCTGCTCAAGGCTAGTAGCACTCTACCAGTTGTGCCACAGCTCACTTTTTGTTTGGTGGTGAACTGGAGATAAGAGTCTCTCTCTCTCTCAGACTTTCCTGTCCCCGCTGGGCTTTGAACCTCCATTCTCAAATCTCAGCCTCCTGAGGAGTTGTGATTACCGGTGTGACTCACCACTGCCCAGTAAAACTCAATCCTTTTTATCACTACCTACCAGCACTTGTTTAAGTGGTTGAAAATTCAGGAAGGTAAATGTGAAAGGACCTAATACGGTACACAGTAGGCGCTCAATAAATGTGCATTGATTCTGAATATTGTCACTATTGGCTTGCTTTAGAGTCACAGACGTGAGAATCTGCTTTACAGTTTGATATAATACAATCGTTTTGCATATAATTTCAATATGTTTGTTGCCCTCCACAACCCTCCATACCTCTCTTTCTCATAAATGGCTCTTAAGCTTTTAGAATCAAACTTAAAAGTTCTTTTTTGTTGTTGTTTGCTTTACAACATTCGGTCATCAAAGTTAACCTTGAATGTCTCAGATTGGGTTAATTTATGAACAAGAGAGAACTGGAGGGAAGTAGGAAATGGAGGAGTAAAAGAAACGGGAGAGGGGGTAAAGGTGGGAGAATAATGAGGGAGGAGATAAGTTGGATAAGAAATGTACTCACTGCCTTAGGTATGAAACTGTAACCCCTCTGCACAGCACTTTGACAATGAATAAGTCAATTAAAAAATAAAAAAAATTAAAAAAGGATCGACGCATAGTAAAAGGAAATGAAAGAGGAAAAAGGAGAAGTTGTTTGTTTTGGGGTGTGGTGTTCTGCCCTGCCTGTGACCTTGGTGTTGCTCTGTTCTAGGGCTGCAGACTGTCAGATAAGAAGGCCTCCATCATGGCTGGGACGCAGGCTTTTCCCTGACCAGGAGCGCTGTCTCTGAATCATGACTCAGACTGTCCTAGGAGAGGCATCTGTGGCTGTCGATTAAGACTGGCCATATGTTAGGGCGTGGTACAATGCTAAGTCAGAATTTCCATTGGGAGAGAGTCCTAACACCCCTTTTCGTGTCTCTTCTCTGCAGATGGCGGGATTTCCATAGTCTATTTACTATGAGCCCCGTAGCTCGGCCCTATCTTCAGCTTCAGCAGTCTCAGCTCCACAGGCTGGAGAATAAATGGGATTTGTACACATTGCACAAGGAACTGCAGTGCTGATATCTTTTTCTTCTGGTTGTTATTAACAGGTACTAACTGACCTCAAATAGAACATGTTACTGTGTTGCAGGCATACAGCCTAAGCTGGGACATTAACGTGTACTGGGGAAAAATTACTTTCTGAATGTGGCATCATCTTAAATGGGTTTGTTTAAATTGTATAATGTGAAAAACTATACCCTAAACGCTCAATTTTGTACACTTGGTGTCTGGGCTTTGAACTTTCACTTTCCTCTGGCTCTCGAGAAGAAACTGTGCCTCCACTTTTGGCTTTTTAATAATTAATGGAGACAAGTTCTCAGATTTATCTGTCCCGGCTAACTCCAAACCTCAATTCTCAGATCTTAACCTCCCACATAGGTAGGATTATAGACATGAGCCACTGACACTCAGCTGTACATTTCAAGTTGTAAAGAGTTGCTAACTGTGAGGAACAACTGTAGTTACAGTCTCAACATTTTAATTGACAGTGATTTTTTTTTTCAATTTTAAATACAGGGTCTAGGGCTGGGGATATGGCCTAGTGGCAAGAGTGCCTGCCTCATATACATGAGGCCCTGGGTTCGATTCTCCAGCACCACATATACAGAAAATGGCCAGAAGTGGCGCTGTGGCTCAAGTAGCAGAGTGCTAGCCTTGAGCAAAAAGAAGCCAGGGACAGTGCTCAGGCCCTGAGTCCAAGGCCCAGGACTGGCAAAAAAAAAAAAAAAAAAAAAAAAAAAATACAAGGTCTAGTTCTCCAGCATAAGATGGCCTTGAACTCTCTATCCTCTTGCTTCAAATTCCAAAATGCTAGGATTACAGCCTATGCCACCATGCTAAGCTATATTTTTGTTTTTATTGAAGTAAGTTTCATAGATTTTAATGTATACATTATCTCATTTAAATGACGAAGTAGTATTTCTTACACTGCACTTACAAAAGCATTTATTTATTCACATTATCATAGCATGTTTTCTTTCGTTTTTGTTTTTTTTCTTCTGGCCCTGATGCTGTCCCTGAGCTTTAGTGCTCAAGGCTAGCACTCTACCACATTAGCCACAGCTCTACTCCCAGCTTCTTGGTGATTAACCGGAGGTGACAGTCGCATGGACTTTCCCGCCCAGGCTGTCTTCCACCTGCAGTCCTCACGTCTCAGCCTCCGGGGAGCTGGGACTACAGGCATAAGCCACTAGTGCTCAGCCATGTCTTCATTCTTCCTGTTATCAAAAATAATTGTCTTAACGTTGATAACATCTTGTGTGTGATGACGTCTGGTGTGCTTTAAAAAATTAAAATTATTACTTATACTTTAACTTTCTTATATGCGGTATCTGTGCCTGTAGCATCCTCTCAGTGGGGAGTCATTTTGAAGTTTTGAGTGTCACAACTCTTGTAGGGAGCACTGTCGGCATCTATAATGCCTAACAGTCCCCCGCAACAACCGATTTAGATGTGTGTCGCTTATACTTGATTCCTTTAGCAAGCACGTCCTTTACTAGACTCAGTGGACAAGTCAGTAATTGGTGCATATAACCCCAACATTTGGTAGGCCTAGGCAAGAGGATTGTGAGTTGGAGACCAGCCTCCTCCTCAAGTGAGTTCTAGATCATCCTGGGCTATAAATGAGACAGTGTCTCAGTTTTTGTTTTAGTTGTGTTTTTCTTGAATCAGTCATAGTACCTAACTGATAAAGCCTTTTTGAAGAAGCCTTAACTACAAAGCTGATAGATGTGCTAGATAGGACTGTTTTAGTATGCAACAAAGAAGTGACAGTGTTGACTAGTGCCTTGCAGTTGTACTATTAAACTTCCCCAAGTCTGCATTTTCTGTTCTTAACTGATTTGAATTACTACCTCCAATTTCTCAGAAAGTTAAATGTCGTCAGAAGATCGAGAAGCTCAGGAGGATGAATTGCTGGCCCTGGCAAGCATTTATGATGGAGATGAATTCAGAAAAGCAGAGTCTGTCCAAGGTGGAGAAACCAGGATCAATTTGGATTTGCCACAGAATTTCAAGATATTTGTGAGCGGTTAGTTAACAGTAATCTCTTACAGAGATTTTTCTAAATAAAAACCATTCCCAAATTTTTAGTGTACTCTGTAAACTCTTGGTCATTTTGCACTTATGGATGCTAGTGGTATAGGATAGTATTGCAGAGTTAGTGCATGAAAGAATGTTAGAATGGAAAGTAAACAGTTTGTAATTTGATTCTGCCTTTTGCCCATAGAATTGGGATATTATCTTAAGTATTTCATGCCTTCTGTTCTTCTGGTTAGCAGTTTATTGGCATGAATCATTGGTAGTTAAAAAGAAGAAACAAAAGAAAATGAAAAAAATATACAGTGTAATAGTTCTTGGGACATTTGAAAGTAGCATGGTGGTTGTTAGTACTGTTTGGTTTCCAGAATCATTTCAGCTACCATAAACAGATTGTATATGCTATTACTCTGACCTTTTCCTTCAGAAAAAACAAAACTGCTTTTGATATAATTAAGACCTCAATGCACATATTCTCAAATTGTTAATACTATATGGCTATAAAGCACCAAACACTTGGTATTTCTCACACATTCATTTTTGCATGTCATAGAATAATAACAAGCTAGTTTAAAATAGTGTTTCTGCCATAGAGGCATTGAGCAAAGAACTGGCCATTTAGATGGAGCCTTGATCATGAGACTGTTACATGCTGTATCTTATTTACATGATACGAATCCAAATGGAATTCATAGATACTGGCACATACTGGTCTAAGTCAACCATGGTTGCTTGATAAAAGTAAACATCTTTTTCTCTGGATTATGTCTTTGATCATCTACTCTAAGCCAACAAGAAGACAAACATTGTGTATTACTTGGTCACCATTGTTAGGAATTATACAGAGACGTGTATACAAGAATAAATTGTCTTCTCAGACATTTCATGATGCTTGGTAGATTTTTTTAAGGGCTTATAAGATTTTTTTTTTAAGGTGGTGGCTATGAAGTTAATATTAGGGAGTAGAAAATGTTTTTGGGGCGGGTTTTTATGCCCTCCCCTAAAGCATTAAGTCTTTCTTGATAACTGCTCAAGAAAGAAACAATAACAGACACTCAATTGTTGATCCTTTCTAATTTTTGTTTTCGGTTCAGGCAATTCAAATGAGTGTCTCCCGAATAGTGGCTTTGAATACACCATTTGCTTTCTGCCTCCACTTGTGCTGAACTTTGAACTGCCACCAGATTATCCATCTTCTTCCCCACCTTCATTCACACTTAGTGGCAAATGGCTGTCACCAACTCAGGTAGACCTGAAACTTACGTTCTCCTATCCATTTGTAGAAGCTTACAGAATCACCTGTAATTGAAGACTTGGTGATCTTAAATTCAGTGCATGAAGAATAAATGACTTTGATTTTGTAATTTCTCCCTTTGCCTTCATAAATCCTAATGTTAATGAACTGAAAATGCTTGATATTTTACACAGTAAAGGCGGTAACTGAAATGCTTAATCACTATGAATTGCCATAGCAGTAATTTTTAATCAAGTCTGTTTCCTTGCTTATCTTACTGGTTTCTCATTTAATCTGTTTCATAATTGAGACTATCAGGTCTTCATTTTGCCTGGACGTTGATATTGCTTTTTTCTTCGTTTCTTACCCATTCTTTAGATGAAAGATTTAATTGGAAGTAGAACTGAAAATTGAGCTAATGTAAATTCCCTGTGTAAATGTCATAAGTGTTTTCTTCATGATAATGTCTACATTAGCAACAAATGATTGTTGACTGGTGTTAATTAGTTATAGTCTTTTGGGAAACATGGTATTGCTGTATTGCCCAAGCTGGCTTTGAACTTGAGATCTTTCTAAGTTTTCCAAGTATTGGCATTACAACTAATATGTATAGAAATTAGCTACACGACTGGCTTAATCATATAGTTAATCATTTCCCTGCCTTTTCATTGTCCAGGAATAGCAAGAGTGTTTTACAGTTAGATTTTTAAAAATGTATTGATGTATATTTGTATTATCTTTGAGTAGTTGTACCAAGGGGTTTTAATTCATCATGTCGTGAATGCGAACATCTTGATCATTGTCACCCTGTCCTCTCTGGAGCTTATGACCCACGCCTGTGTGTATGTACTCATACCCGCAAAAAAAGGTTCACGTTAACTGGATCTGTGGCTGTACTTCCTAGCATCTCCTTAATACTGTTCTTTAGGAGGGTATTGGTAAAGATTCACTGTTTTATGTTTTATAGCTAAACTTAGAGTAAGGTTCTTCTTTTCTTTTCTCTTTCTTTCTTTTTTATTCTAGTATAATAGGGGTAAAGCAGGGAGAAATGGTAAAGAGAAACATTTTCTACTTCCCATGCAGGAAATAAGACTTAAAGACTCTACAGTAAGAGTCTATCAAGTTTTTATGCATATAATTTACATTTTAATTAGTCTCATATTTCTCCTTGGTTTAATTCTTGTTTGATGCTACACCGGTGGCTTCATGGCTTTGTGAATTTCATCTGTTTGATAGTAAAATTGACACACGATCCTGTCATTCACTAAATTAGGGTAGGTAGATGGGATTAAGGAAGCGTTTTTCAATTTTCCAGTATTTTGTATTTCCTTCCCCAATAGTCAGACCCAGTAACCTTTGCTATATTCCTCTGTGACTCCCCAGTCACATTTACACGAACCCTGATGCCTCCCCAGTCACATTTACACGAACCCTGATGCCTCTTTGATGAAGAAAGGGAGTAGAGAAGTAAGGATGGGAGAGAATGGATTTGGTGCTCACACAAATAAGCCGAACTTCCCTTTAAGTATTTATTACATGTTTTACATTTTAACCATGCTCAAAAGTGTGGTTGATATTATATGCCTCTTGAAGCAGATGTGAAAAAGCCTGAGTTGTGAGTCTGGTCATTATGTATCTACATTAGTGTCGGTGCAGGGTGCAGTCAATAGCACTACACAGCAAGGGACTTCAGAAAAATAGGGCTGGTTTTCATTTGCTATTTAAATTTACAAAATTTGTTTGCCAGCTGGCAGGGTTATTTTTGGTTATTTACCTAAAAAGAAAAGCAGCTTATAATTCTTGTGCTCTACTTGCAAATATTTTACATTTCTAATAGAAAATCCTCGTATGTTTGTCTTTCAAATGAAACAGAGCCCTTTAAAAGGAAAAGTCAAAATAATTTAAATTTGGTTGCTTAGTTTAGAGAAGTGTACTTTCTCTGTGGCAGCCAAACCATGAGGATTGGTAATTATGTGAGAGTCAATTTCAGTCTGCTTCCCAGATATCATGTAATCTGATGTAAACCCAGATTCACGGTAAAAAAGTAGCTTGTAAATCTGAATAACAAGGACTTGGAAGTTCAATTTAGCTAGTGACTCCTTCAGTTAACTCTTTGATGAGACTAAAAATTAAAATTAATTCTAAAACGTGGATGTTTCTTTATTTTTTTTACTTAAATTAATTTTTTATCTCATGTAAAACAAGTTTACATCATTATGGAGGTAAATAGGGTATGTAGTGTCTGTACATTGTGCAATGTTTAGAATTGGACAGCTAATGCTTTTTCACCATCAGAGTAAACATACATTATTTTTCAGACATTTTACCTTTTTTTTTATGGTGAAAGCATTAAAGCAATCCTTTCTTCTGGCTTCCCTCCCCCCCCCCCTAGCTTTTTGAAATGTATAGTACATTATTGGTTTTTTGTTTTGTTTTGTTGTTATTTGTTTGGGGCCATACTGGGGCTTGAACTTGTGCCCTTGTTTGGCTTCTTCTAGTCAAGGTTGACACTCTACCATGTGAGCCATGCCTCCATTTCTGGCTTTTAACTGGTTAACTGGATTGAAGTGTTTAACCAAGATTTTTCTGTTTGGTCTGGTTTTGAACTTGTGATCCTCAGTTCTCAACCTCCTGGGTAACTAGGAGTACAGTCTAATACATGAGCTGAGTTCCCAGCTAATTATGCATTATTGTTTCTATAGTCACTCAACTCTGCAATCACACACCATAACTTCTTGCTTTTAACTAACTATAACTTAGTATGCACTGTCCAATGTTTCCTTATCCTTTTCTCCTACTCTCTCCAGATCCTGGCAACCACCCTTCTACTTCCAACTTCTTTCTATCCAGTTGATTTATTTTATTTTTAATCTTGATTTTTTAGTGGTACTGGGGTTTAAACTCAGGTCTTTGCGTTTGCTAGGGAAAGCAAACCATACCTCTTGTCATTTTTGCTTTAGTTTTTCAGATAGGTTCTTATGCGATTCCCTGGGACAGGCCCTAGACTGACTCTCCTCCATCTGCCTCCCAAACAGCTGGGATTATAGGTCGATGCCATCACAACCAGATTGTTTGATGAGATAGGGACTCCTCACAGTTTGCCTGGGCAGGCCTCGCACCTGATCCTCCTATTCTGCCTCCTGTATAACTGGGATTTCAGGAGCATGCCACCAAGTCCAGCCTTGAGATTAACTTTTTAATAGGATGTATATGAGCACGATCATGTAATACTTGTCTTTTTGTGTCTGGTTTATTTTACTTAACACAGTCTTGTTTATCAATGTGCTTCACATGCATGTGCCTCATTATTCATTTATCTTTTGATGGAAATTTAGGCTGCTTCATTTCTTGGCAATAATGAATAGTGCTGCAGCAAACATAGGGTTGAAGATATCTCTTTGACAGACTGATTTTATTTCCTTTGGATATACACACACAGAGACACACACCCAGTAGGGTAATAGCTAGGTTACATTTAGATCCATTTTTATTTTGGATCAGTGGTAGGGCCTGAACTCATGGCCTTGGGCTGGGCTGTCTCCTGAGCTCTACCACTTTGAGCCACACCTCCGCTTCCAGTTTTCTGGTGGTTCATTGGAGATAAGAGTCTCATGGACTTTCCTGCCCAGGCTGGCTTTGAACTGCGATCCTCAGGTCTCAGCCTCTTGAGTACCCGAGATCACAAGTGTGAGCCACCCCCCTGCCCCCGGTTTTTTATTTTTTAAAGAACCTCCGTAGAGGTTCCCATAGTGGCTATATTGACCTATATACATTCCTGCCAACACTGTGTAAGTGTTCTCTTTTCTCCATGACAGCACTTAGCCTTTTATTATTTTTTAATTTTTATTATTCTTACTGGGATGAGGTAATTTTGAAATAGCATTTCTCGGATGAGTGATGTTGAGCATTTTCTCATGTGCCTTGTTGGCTATTTGTATGTCTTTTTTTTTTTTTTTTGGCCAGTCCTGGGCCTTGGACTCAGAGCCTGAGCACTGTCCCTGGCTTCTACCCGCTCAAGGCTAGCACTCTGCCACCTTAGCCACAGCGCCCCTTCTGGCCGTTTTCCATATATGTGGTGCTGGGGAATTGAACTGAGAGCTTCATGTGTAGGAGGCAAGCACTCTTGCCATTAGGCCATATTCCCAGCCCTGTATGTCTTTTTTTTTTTTAATTAAATTTTATTGACAAGGTGTTGTGCAAAGAGGGTACAGTTACATAATAAGGCAGTGAATACATTTCTTGAGATATCTTACACCCTCATTTTTCTTTCCCTTCCCTAGACCAGGTAGGCATATATACAATATCCAGTGTACCAAAATCATATACAGTAGCCATATAGGGTACGCCACCGGAAATTCACCTAGAACTTTAAAGATAACGTCAACAGTAGAATATTTGTATGTCTTTTGAGAAATGTCTGTTAGGTTTATTGCTTCTTTTGTGGGGGGAGAGGGTCACTGGGGAATGAACCCAAGGCCTTTGTATGCTAAACAAGTATTCCCACTGAACTATATACTTTTAACCCCTTATTGCTCATTTTATTTTATTTTGCCAGTCCTGGAGCATGGGACTTGGCCTGAATGCCATCTCTGGCTTCTTTTTGCTCAAGGCTAGCACTCTACCTCTTGAGCCACAGCACCACTTTGGGCTTTTTCTGTTTATGTGGCTCTGAGGAATCGAACTCAAGGCTTCATGCATGCTAGGAAAGCACTGTACCACTAAGCCACATTTATTGCTCTGATTTTAAGTCAAGACTATATGGAGTGTGGGTTGCTACTGAGTTTTTGGTTCCTTATATTATCTGAATTTTAACCCCTCGTCAGATGTATACATTGCATATAGTTTGCCCATTGTGTAGATTGTCTCTACACTTGGCTGTTCCCTCTGCAGTGCAAAAGATTGAGTGTGATATCCTATCTGTCTATTTTTGCTTCTGTTTCCTTTGCCTTTGGGATGGTATCCAACAAATCTGTGTCTGTTCCAATGTCCAAAGCATTTTTCTTGTATTTTCTTCTAGTAGTTTCATAATTTCAGGTATGACATTTGAGCCTTTTAATTCATTCTGAGTTTATTTTTGTAACTGGTAAAAGATAGGCATCTAGCTTCCTTCTTCTACATGTGGATGTACAACTTAACAGTACCATATGTTGAAAAGACTGTCCTGTCCTTTCTTGGGTGTTTATTTGTTTGTTTTTCTTGTAGTGTTAGGGATCAAGCGAAGCGCAGGGCTTATATGCATGCTAGCAAGCACTCTACCACTGAGCTCTGTCTCTAGATGGTATTTTAAACTGTTCTTTTTCTAACCATGGTATCTGTAGGGCTAGGACTTTGAAAGGAAAAGAAAGGAATAGTTCATTTTAGAACTAGGTCTCTTTTCATACATGAGATACAGAACTCTACTAAAACAAGATACAGAACAACGCCCTGAAAGCAGCTCCAATGCAAATCTAGCTAAACAGTTCAGAGAGTTCTTTGCCATTTCTCCTGTCATTGTGGCACTGGTGTCTGACCTTGAGTTCTGTTCTGGCTCCTACCTTGATACTGTTTTGTAGTACAGTTTATCACAGTAGTAAAAATAGGTCAAGAAGTGAAAGTGGTGCTGTGGCTCAAAGCGGTAAAGTGCCAACTTTGAGCTAAAGCCTCAGGGACATTGCCCAGGCCCCAAGTTCAAGTCCTACAACAGAACAACGACAAAAGTGAGGAAGTCTAATGGCCTAACTTACATGTTAAAAAGACTCCAGGAAGATCAGGAGTGGGTGTTGTAACCTTTCCAGACTCACAGTGTCCACATGTGCTTTTCTCCTAGCTCTCTGCTCTCTGCAAGCACTTAGACAACCTGTGGGAAGAACACCGGGGCAGCGTGGTCCTGTTTGCTTGGATGCAGTTTCTTAAGGAAGAGACCCTAGCGTATCTGAATATTGCTTCTCCTTTTGAGCTCAAGATGGATCCTCAGAAGAAAGTACAGAGAAGGACGGCTCAGGCCTCTTCCAACACAGAGCTAGATTTGGGAGGAGCTACAGGATCTGATGCAAGCGAAGAGGAAGTTGTAGATGAGAGAGCTGTTCAGGATGTTGAATCATTGTCAAGTCTTATCCAGGAAATTTTGGACTTTGATCAAGCTCAGCAGATGAAATGCTTCAATAGTAAATTGTTCCTGTGCAATATCTGTTTCTGTGAGAAACTGGGTAGTGAATGCATGTACTTTCTGGAGTGCAGGCATGTGTATTGCAAAGCCTGTCTGAAGGACTACTTTGAAATCCAGATCAAAGATGGCCAAGTTCAATGCCTCAACTGCCCAGAACCAAAGTGCCCTTCAGTGGCCACACCTGGTCAGGTAACTACTCTGAAATGGTTGTTTCACACTTTTCTTTCACAAAAGGAGTCCTCTTCTCAGGAACTTCATGAGGTGTGTGTGTGTGAAAGGAGTCCTCTTCTCAGGAACTTCATGAGGTGTGTGTGTGTGTGTGTGTGTGCGTGTGCGTGTGCGTGCGCGTGTATGCTTGGGAAGCTCAAGCTGGCCTCAAACTTGTGATTATCCTGTCTCTGCTTCTCAAGTGCTTAGAATGCAAGCATCCACTGCAATGCCCGTCATAAGAATTTAAAAATATTTGTTGCTTGATTGCAGTGCTTGGGGGTTCAAAACCAGAGCCTCACATGCTAGGCAAGGATTCTACTACCAGCATCTCAAGATCATCCGTGATAGGGAACATGGGGTGACCTAAAGCTCTGGAACCAGTTCACAAGGCGATTTACATTCAAACAAATGTGAATGCTTAGGATTGAGCAGTTCTAGATTGCTAAAAAGAAAAAGTAATTTATAATTAAGCCTGGTGGTTTATTCTATCTGCTAGGATCTCATCCGCCCTGGCAAATCCTAAGTCTTTCTTGGTATGAGGTTGGGATCTGAAAGGTACAGATAGCCCTTGGAATGATGAACTGAATCATTTACAGATGTTCCTAATACTGCCACCTACTTGTTTTTATTAAGTAGTTGTACAAAGAGTGTACAATTCCATAAGTCAGGTTGTGAGTGCAGGGCTTCTTGATCACCCTTCTCTTCATTCTCCCTCACTTTCTGCCTCCCATTCCTACCCTCAAGTTATATAGTTCAATCACTGCATTTGCTTCCCCTCCCCCCCCCCCCTCCCGCTTTCCCTCCAAAGCATGTTTCCACTTTCTGGTATTCACTAAGTTGTTCAGGAGAGTTACACTTTGGACTCCTCCTTTACTTCTTTTTAAATTCAACTTTCTTAAGGTGTAACTTTACTTACAATTCACTGAACCCACTTTAAATGACAGAGTTTGCTTAGTTTTGACAAATGTGTAGACTCATGCGATCACCACTTCAGTCAGGATACAGACTGTTGTTGTACTTGGTTTGATTCTGAATAGAAATGGGTTTTAATTTCTGTCATCATCCGGTCCATACCATCCTCCTAAGAATCTCGTCAGGATCGGAAGTGGTTAGGAAAACTTCAAACCTGTGGTGTCTGCATTTCCCTCCAGGTCAAAGAACTAGTGGAAGCAGAGTTATTTGCCCGCTATGACCGTCTTCTTCTCCAATCTACCTTGGACCTGATGGCAGATGTGGTGTACTGCCCCCGCCCTTGTTGCCAGCTGCCTGTGATGCAGGAGCCTGGCTGTACCATGGCCATCTGCTCCAGCTGCAATTTTGCCTTCTGTACCTTGTGTAGATTGACCTACCATGGTGTCTCTCCATGTAAGGTGACTGCAGGTATGTTTTAATCACACAAGCTCAAATGGAATCGATAATCTACCCCTCCCCAGAAATGCCTAGGACTTCAGTTTATAAATTTAGAAGTACTGATTAAACAGGCATTTCTGTGTTACTAGTTTTTATACTGGGTTCTGGGGCTACTGTAGTCACCAGAAGAGACAACATCTCTGCCCTGTGGAACTTAATCTTGTGATGGTAACAGTCAAAGTAAATGTTAGGTGGTAGTAGGTGCTAAGGAGGAAATGTAGGCAAGCAGAAGCAGGATGTGAAATTCTAAGGGAAGAGGACTTGGGGTTTTAGTTATGCAAATCAGGAGAGACCTCACTGGCAGAATGGCTTAAAAACTTGAAGGGAGCCAGGTATTGGTGGCTCCTGCCTATAATCCTAGCTACACAGGAGGCTGAGATGGGAGGATTGCAGTTTGAAGCCAGCCTAGACAAAGAGGTCCATGAGACTCTTCTCGTCAATTAACCACCCTATATCAGAAGTGGAGCTATGACTCAAAGTGGTAGAGTACTGGCCTTGAATGTAAAAGCTCAGGGACAGTGCTTAGGCCCTGAGTTTAAGCCCCATGACTGACCCCCAAAAAAGGAAAAAACACTTGAAGGAAGTAAGGAAAATCATGCAGAAGGCATTTTTAGGGTGGCATTCTAGAAAAAGGAATGGTGAGATAATTTCTACCTTTGAACACAGAATATTTTAGATCCTGATAACAAATGCCGGGAATCTCAACTCATTTCCTTAGCATGTATGTGTGATCAGTTATTAAATGCTTTCTCACTGAGCCCAGAGAGGCCTTGGAAATCTCCCTTTCCATGGTGTTTCAGAAATAGTTTCCTGTTCCATTTTTTTCTTTTCTTTTCTTTTTTTTGTAATTTATTCATTAATTAAAGAAAAGGTTTTTTTTGACAAGGTGCTGTGCAAAAAGGGTACAGTTACATAGTAGGGCAGTGTGTACATTACTTGTGATATCTTACATCCTGTTTTTCTTTCCCTTCCCTAGGTCGGTAGATATATATACAATATACAATGTTTAATATATACAATATGCAATTTTCCTCAGGGCCTGGGCACTGTCCCTGGCTTCTTTTTGCTCAAGGCTAGCACTCTACTATTTGAGCCACAGCACCACTTCTGGCTTTTTCTATGTATGTGATGCTGAGGAATCGAACCCAGGGCTTCATGCATGCTAGGCAGGCACTCTACCACTAAGCCACATTCTCAGCCCTGCCTGTTCCATTCAGTTAGGTGATAGCGCTCTAGAAGCCAGGTGAAAAGCTGACAGGAAGTACTTTTTAACACTTGAAACAAGCATAGTGAGCCTGAGGGTAGTTAAATTGATTTACTGATTATTTTATGTGCAGAACTGAACAGTTTAGTCAGTCTTTACCCTAAATTAAAGTTACCTTGTATTGGTAAGACTTGTTCATTATCCAATGGTGAATAATGATGACTTAGTGAAAAATCAGTGTCTGAGTTTTTGTGTTTATTGGTCTGTTTATTTTCTGGTGTGGTGCCAGGGGTTGAACCCAGAGCCTTACACACACTAGGCAAATGCTTTAGCACTGTAATACATCATAAGCCTCTCTCTGTCTTTTATATATGCTACCACTTGCATAAACATATCAACAGTAAGAAATCAAAGGAAAGAACCTTCTATTGGCATTAGCAACTAATTGGCCTCCTTTGTCATTTGTACATGCGTAAATTTTTCACTTAGTTGAAAGGTTTTTTGTTTTTTTTCTGGATTCTGTAATGAAGTTTGAGTTGGGGTAGTGGCACCCTAATTAGCAGTTTCTAATAACTAAATATTATGTCATCAAATGACTTTTGTACATAATAATTTCCCTGGAAATTTGCCACCGTTGAATGGCTCTCCACGTAAATGACTTTACTTTAGGCTATTTCCTTCTGCTAAAGACCAGGAATAATACTGAGCAAAGATGATGACCATTTTTAATGACTTTCAGTCAGCAACTGAAAAGTTACATGAAAGTTAATTTTCCATTTCACTTTCTAGAGAAACTAATAGACTTACGAAATGAATACCTGCAAGCAGATGAAGCCAATAAAAGATTTTTGGAACAGAGGTATGGCAAGAGGGTGATTCAGAAGGCTCTGGAAGAGATGGAAAGTAAGGAGTGGCTGGAGAAGAACTCCAAGAGCTGCCCCTGCTGCGGAACCCCCATAGAGGCGAGTGCTTTGGAATGCGCTGGGAAGCAAGCACATTGGAAAGAAAGCACGCGGTGATTGACTACCTGAAGTGTGGAAGTCTAGGAGTCAGTCCAGTAACTTATAAAGGAAACACATTTCGGTACTTAGTAAACCTTCCCACTTAGAACATGCAGATTTCACAAGTAAATCTTGTTGTTGACCTTAAGTGTACACAGACTTCCTTTTTCAAAGTGCTTTCTATATAGAAGCAATTGTTTTCACGTTATATCTACCTCAAAGTGGAGAGGATTGTGCTTTAGTCTATTTTCTATTGCTTAAGAAAAAACCCCACAACAATAACAGACACAGACTAGCTAAGTTACAAGGCTAAAAATGTTTCTTCATGCTGTGCTCCAAGGCTGAGGGGCACCATTTGGTATTACCACCAAGCTTGAGGCAGTACAGAGCGTTGCTTGGTGAGAGAAAGGAGAGGGAGTGGGACCTTGGTCTGCTTTGGTCTCTCTCTCTCTCTCTCTCTCTCTCTCTCTCTCTCTCTCTCTCTCTCTCTCTCTCTCCTTAACAAGCCATCATAGCTCCCCCTACCCCATGACTTTACCTAATACTCTCATCCCCAAGGTCTTACTTCTAAACACCATCGTTAGATAAAGTTTCAACTTTCTTAATATCTCATGAGGAGAATTAAACTCTTAACAAGCATTTCTGAGTGGTCAAACTATAGCAGGTTGTAGGGGAGCATCCCAGAGCTACAGTCAGCTCTGTGAATAACAAAAAGCATTATCTGACTTCCTAGAAATATTTATCCTGGAAGACAGCACATCTATTTAACCAGTACACTCAGGAAATGGAGTCATTTTTTTTTCATTAATCTGTTTCCAGTAATTAAACACATCTATTATTTATTGCCAAAATCTGAACAATTTTAGAATTAGAATATATCTTTGCATTTGATTCTACCTTTCTGAAACTTTATATCTGAACTGAACCTAATGGCAATGCTGGTTACCTCAGTATTGTGTGTATGTGTATTTACCTATTTTAAATATATATTTTATATACTTTGGTGCTGGTACCGGGGTTTGAACTCCTGGCCTCCTAGTCTTTCTTGGCTTTTTCACTCACTCCTGGATGACACTCTTATCCCTTGAGCCATACCTTCGCTTCTTTTTTGTGGTTAATTGGACATAAGACTCAAAGACTTGACTGCCTGACTAGCTTTAAACTTGTTTTCAGATCTCAGCATTCTGAGTAGCTAGGATTACATTTGTGAGCCAGCAGAACTCAGCTCTGGCTTTCTGTTTACTGTTGACATGCCTTAGCTGTGTAACAGAATGGAAGACTTGATACCAAATATTTAGACTTAGGTAAAATATTTAAACATAAGCCTTTTAGTACTAATCTAACTACATGTTCCAGTCATCTGTGCTTGATTTGTATCTACCATTTATCAGAAAGGATTTTGCTGGGTATCTGGTTGCAGGAATCTCGTGTATTTTTTCCTGTATTTTATTAGTAATATAAAATATTAAGCATTAAATAGTTTTCAGTGTGCTTCATGCCTGCTTCAGGTTTTCATGAGAAAGTGAGAAGATGAGTGCTTTGGCTACTTAGCGGGCTGAGATTTGAGCTTGGAAATCAGCTTGGGCAGAAAGTCCATGAGACTCTTTAAGTACCAGGAAAGCCAGAAGTGGACCTATGGCTCAAGTGGTACGGTGCTAGCCTTGAGCAAAAGAAGTTCAGGGACAGTGAGTAGGCCCTGAGTTCAAGCCCCAGGACCAGCCCAAGGAAAAAGAAGGGAGAAGACTAGGAGATTATTATGCTGAGTGTTTTTGGTTTGTGTGTTTCACTTATACTTTCACAGCCTTGATACTTTTCTTTTTCTCTTTCCTACCAGAAACTAGATGGATGTAACAAGATGACGTGTACTGGCTGTATGCAGTATTTCTGCTGGATTTGCATGGGTTCTCTGTCCCGGGCAAACCCTTACAAACATTTCACTGATCCTGACTCCCCATGCTTCAACAGGTACCGATACATAGACTTCCTAGACTCCGCAGCAGATTTGTAATACTTGATTTGTAAACAAGTCTTTTTTTCCTAAAGTACTTGGACTTTCTCCTACATGTTTTCCAACATATATGAATTTTTGTGTGGAAATGAGTTTTATAATAGGAATACACACCACCTGAACTTTTTATTTTGCTCTTCTGTCAGTCTTTCTAGTCAGGAAACCTTTGAGCTCACAGCCTTCCTGCCTTAGCCTCCCGAATGCGGGAATTATAGGCAGATGCCACCATGCCCATTCTCTTCAACTATTCAAACATACAGAAAAGTTGATAGGATAAAACTATGAAGTGTGAATCAACAATAATACTTGGCCATATTTATTTTCTTTTAACATTTTAGCTGACCTACCTGAAGATAAATTGGAGTTAGGATAATACTTCAACTCTTAATACTTGCATATGTGTCTCCTGAGATGATACAGTACATCTGAGGGCCAGGAATAGAGCTTACTGTAGTGTGTACCCTTATTAGCATATGCAAGGTCTGGGTTCAATCTCCAGGGTCCTCCCTCTTCCCCATTCCTCCAAGGAAAGGTTTCTCTATAATGACAAGACTTTGTTTTTGTTATACTAGGTGTGAACAGAGGGCTGGATGCTCTGCCCCTTGAGCCCTGCACTCAGCCCATGATGATAGTTTAAAACTTAATGACAATTCATGATGCTATCATCTAATACACATCATACTTAAAATTTCCCAGTTATCCCTCAACATTCCTATTTAAGGTCATTTTACTGAGCCAAGAGCTAACCAAGTCCAGTCAATGTAATTGGTTCTGTCTCTTTTGCTTCATGATACAGAACAATGTGGAGCCACCTTATTTATTGAGCTGAACATTGGGCTTTTTGAAGAATCCAGATGACATGCTTTCTAGAATTCTGTTCCTTTGTGATGTATTTTAGTTTGTTTATCTTTTCCATTTGCTTTCAACTGGAAGTTAGGTTTAGAGTGAAGTTTGATTAGATGTAGAGTAACATTTTTGGCAAGAATCCTTAATGATTGGTATTACATGTTGTATCTTATCTGGAAGCTTATGATGTCAGATTGTCTCTCTTTGTGTTCTACCATTTATTTCACTGTAAAAGTAAGTTTTCACTTTGTTATTAGTAAGTAATCTGTGGAGTGATTCCTTGGCCCAGTGTAGATATTTCGTTCCTTAACCGCTCTCCAAATTTACCATCAAGTTGATAGGCTCCTATTAGAGAACCTACACTCAGCATTAATAAGTGAAAGTATAGGAAGTGTTAGAGAAGTAATTCCTACTTATGAATAAGCTTTTCTTAATGTTGGAAATCACATACATTTTCGTCACTATAAGGGAAGGAAAAGAAATTGGCAAGTACAAACAAAACATTCTACCTGTGAGGATGCAAAGACTATGACGATAATGGAAGGATTAATATTAGAGTCATAGTGTCTTGAAAGAGTTCAGCTCCTTCTACAGTACTTGACTCCCCAGTCTTGGCTTATTGTGTATATTGTATATATTATGTATCAATTTTGTGATACCCATCCTCCATATTGTTTATCCTTGGCTCTGAATAATTTGTCTATCCTAAAAGGATCCTAAAAGGACTGTTCTTAAATACCTTAAAGTAGCTTGTTCAGAGGGACTCAAATTTCAGCCCCCTTCAGTGGAATGATTAAAAGAGAAGAAAAGATACACGAGATATTATCATAAGAGTACAGAAAGTGTTTTTGAGAGAAAGAAAGGCAGGTTATCTTTGGTTTTGTCCAAATACATAAATTTATACCCTCTCTTTTGCTTCTAGGTTATTCCATGCTGTGGATGTTAATGGAGATGTATGGGAAGATGAGATTGAAGACTGATTCATTGTCTGCTTATGATATGGAAGTGGAATGGTTTGCCCTAATCTTCTGTCACGTACACAAAGTAACCTTGCAGGATGTTTAGGGTGCCATGCACTCACTCCTCCTGTGAAGAAGATAAGAAAGAGCAAGGTTTATATTTTCATTGGTACTACTGATTAAGGCACATTCATGCATTTTTCCATGTAACATAAATTGATAAAATTATAAGCCAAAGGTTCAGAAAGTGAAAAACTATAGGATATTAAATATTATAAGGTGCCCAGAGCTCGGAATAGTTAAAAAGTATTTATTTTCTTTCCCAAGCCTTAGGTAGGGAGAAGGGTCAAACTTAGAGCAGTCTGAGAAAAGCATCTCTCTGAGACATTCTGTTGGGGCTCAGTCCTCACAACTGAGGTGGATAAAAGCCTTGAGCGCACTGTACCGGGCTCCATCTCGTCCATGCTGCTCATTCCTTCCACCCTCAGATTCTGCATGTTCTCCATGGAAGGAGCCATCTACTCTAACTGACTGGATGGCCTGGTGTCATTTCGATCTTTTCCAAGTAGACATTTGTAATGGTTTTAAAAATGTTTTTAATACCACAGACACTGTAGCTCACTAGATTATTCCTGAGTGGTACACATAGTCCAGGGATTGTGAGCCAATTCTAGAATTTAATGGTAATGGCTCCAAAAACTTTTGGCCCTTTCCCACCTTCTGAGTAATAGAGCTTAGACTTAAAACTTGTCTTTGTTACCTCATTCCACATTTTCTCCCTTTCCTCCACCTGCCTTGTTGGTAAGGACAGTTTTAATGTTAATTCCAGCAGCACGTTTTTATTTCCTCTGCTGAAATAGGAGAAAACCTAGTATTCCTGAACCAAGCTGAACAAGCTGTGCGTTCTTTCAGTACCTGGGTTTGAACCTGTATACAGCACTATAGTTCTAGTCCTAACTTTCTGAATGCTTTTTAAAGGTCTTATAATTTGTGGGAATTTGGCTTCTTACTGTTTTATTGCAACCACAGTATTTTGGGTGATAATTTTAGCTTGATACCTAGATTCTTGTTTTCTGGTTTGGTTGGCCTTTTGGAAAATTGTCTTTCCTCATGGTTTAGCAAGTGGCTTGCTAGTCACTTGGTCAATATTTTTGAAAAAGAGGACAGAAGAATTCAACTGCACCTGTGAACATGTTTTTTTCAACCTTACATTGAAAATTAGGGAATGCCTTTTAACTGTCAGCAAGGATTGTGTTTCTGGATTGTCATTGAGGATAATCTTAAAAAATAAAAATAATTTTAAAAAAACGATCTTATAATTAGAACAGAATTGCTGCTGTTTATTCTGTCACCAGGGCAACCTATAGCATCTTAAAAACTGTAACTTTTGTTGGGAGCTGGGGATTGAACCCAGGCAATATGAGCATGTGCTTTTTTCACTGAGCTAACTCCCAGCCATATAACTTACTCATAAAATGGCTAGATCATCATCATTAATATTGCTCACTAGTCTAGTACATTTTTTACATTATTTATCATTACCTGGGCTCGTGACTGAGCTTAGATTTTAGGGCTCACGTTCTCGTTAAACAAGTTAGTTTCAAGGGCTTCCATCAATCACATTTATATAAGAGCTTCAGTTAATTTAAGTAATAAGTTGAAAAGAATTAAGAATTAAAATTACTCAATGTAGGGGCTGGGAATATGGCCTAGTGGTGAGTGCTTGCCTCATATACATAAAGCCCTGGGTTCGATTCCTCAGCACCACATATATAGAAAAAAAAATTACCTAAGGAGAGTGTATACCTAAGGAGAGTGGCATTTGTGCTTGAACAGGACCTTGTTTTAGATTAATAGTAGCCACTGAAAATCTGCTCAAGATTTTATTTTGGCTGTTATAGATTATGATAATGATGTCATAGGAGTAAGAAGAAACCTCTATAACAAAGTATTAACAATAAGTGGGAAGAAGTTTTTCCACTTATTTTAAAAAATGCAACAAGGGGATAAAGCTCAAAGACTTGGTTATTTGTCTATTTCTTTCTTAGGTACTAATTGTTCATCCTTCACTTTTATCAGAAACTATGAGGCTTGTAAAACCTTGTTTTTGAGACATGGGCTGATTTTAAGATGGCACAATTTTGGCTAGAGTACTTTTGACTCTGGGTAAAAGGGAATATTTGAGTAACCCTAACTACCCTTTGAAGCACATTAGTTTGTAGAAGGTTGCTATGTCAAAGTATCAGATGTAATAAACAGTTTTATAACCAGCTTAATTTCTTGAGAGCCTGTTTTATATGTGGGCTGAGATTTGATGTAAATTGACATGAACATCATGGGTCCTTTGGTAAGAATTTAAAGTGGCCATGTCTCTTGATTTTTATAAAAGATTGGGTCTAAAGCTAATACATGAAGATAAAGTTGCAGTAACTTTTTTCCCCCTAAAATAAAAGCTCTGTGACTTTTCAGGTTTGTGTTTGCAATAATTTAAGGGACTGGCTTCATCATTTGAAATGTATCTTGTTTAAAAAAAAATCTAAATTTTAATCTAAATTTTAGATTTAGTGCAAAACTGCAAAGATAAAGCAGTTCCTGAATGTCCAACACCCAGTTTTTGTACTTGTCATACAATCACAGCTTATATTTTATTCAGATTTCCTTAGTTTTTTTTCTGTTCTTTTTCTGTTCCAAGATGCATTATTACATTTAGTTATGTCTCCTGAATTCCTCTTAGCTGTCTCAATGATTCATCCATTTTTTTTTTTTTGTCTGGATTGAACTCAGGGCCTTGTAATTTCTTTGCTTTTTTCCCCCACTCCAGGCTGGTTACCTCTTGAACCAGGCCTCTACTTTTTCTGGTTATTTGGAAATAAAGAGTCTCAAGTGTGTCTGCCTAGGCTAACTCTGAACTGAGATTCTAAGACCTCAAATCTCCTGAGAATCTAGAACTTGAGGTGTGAGCCATCCATTTCTTGGTAGTTTGTAAATATGCGTGCGTGCATGTGCTGGTCCTAGGATTTGAACGTGGCCCGAGCACTGTCTTTGAGCTTTTCTGCTCAAGCCTGGTGCTCTATGACTTAAGCCCACAGCTCCACTTCCAGCTTTTAGGTGGTTCCTTGGGAGCACAGACTCATGGACTTTCCTGCCTGTGCTGGCTTCTAACCAAGACCCTTAGCTGTCATAGCCTCTTTAGTGTTTAGGAGTATAGGTGTGAGCCACTGATGCCTGGCTTGAAATTATTATTATTATTATTTTATTTATTTATTTTTTTGCCAGTCCTGGGGCTTGGACTCAGGGCCTGAGCACTGTCCCTGGCTTCTTTTTGCTCAAGGCTAGCACTCTGCCACTTGAGCCACAGCGCCACCTCTGGCCATTTTCTGTATATGTGGTGCTGGGGAATTGAACCCAGGGCCTCATGTATAGGAGGCAAGCACTCTTGCCACTAGGCCATATCCCCAGCCCTTGAAATTATTTTTGATCGAAGTTTTTCTGTAGCGTTAAGTAAATCATTTGTTTTTCAGGACACTTTACTTGCTACATATTGCCATTTTAGGCTGTTTACTTGAGTTTTCTTGCTCATGAAAATGAACATCAAACACTGGACAAGTTGATCACACTTTTGTTTTTGTCTGAGATGGGGACTCAAACTTGCTGATGCTTGCTTTCACTAATTGGCTGGCACTCTACCACATGAGCACATAGGGTTCTACCTCTGCCCCCAATTGAATCCTGACCTGTATAGCTCATCTCTTCTTATAAGAGATGGCAGATAAAAGAGGTGGAAGTTATCTTCCCAGACCTATAACCACGTTCAGCAAGGTCATTTTTTTAGGAGAGGACTCTGTTTTAAAAAAAAAAAATCTCTGGGTTGGGAATGAGGCTTAGAGGTAGAGAGTGTTTGCCTAGCATGCCTAGCCCTGGTTTGATTCCTCAGAAAAAGCTGGAAGTGGCGCTGTGGCTCAAGTGGCAGAGTGCTAGCCTTGAGCAGAAAGAAGCCAGGGACAGTGCTCAGGCCCTGAGTCCAAGCCCCAGGACTGGCAACAAAAATCCCTTAGAATACCTGGTAGGTAGTTTTCTTTTCTTTTTTCTTCTTGTATAATGAGATAAGCTGTGTGTGATGGCTCATGCCTATAATTCTAGCTACCTAACAGTCTGAGATAAGGAGTATCACAGTTCAAGGCCAGCTTGAGCCGGGGGGGAGGGGGGGGGGAATCTGAGACCCTCATCTCAGTCCATAACAGATTGTACCTGGGAATGGTGATACACATCTGTCATCTCAAAGTTTTGAGCATTTGGTCTGTCATAATGTCACCAGCAGGTGGCAGCAGTTCCCATGTTATAAAAAGTGAATTTGGTTAGGCTCCACCGCCGCTCCGGAGGCCGGGACAGGTGTGAGGCCTGGCGGGGGACCAGTAGTCCATACAAGCCTGAAGGATACAGCAAGACTCTTGTCTTAAGAAACAAAAAAATATTAACGGGTTAAGCCAGGAAGAGCGTTTCGTTATAGAAGCTGATTTAATTCTGGGATTTAAATTTTCTTCTTTGTATTTCGCTATAGTCTCCTATGCCTTGATAGGCAGAATATTAACAGTATTGTAACACTCTTTTAAGGCCATTTAAAACTGTACTTGGTCATACTTGACAGCTTGTGCAATTGTTGCGTAGCAAAGTGGTACACCGGATAGTTGGGCTGATTTTCAGCCACTGACATAATGGAGTTATGTATGAAGCTCCTAAGGAGGGCCAAAGAATCGTAATGCTGTGGTGCCCACTGACCATGGCAAGAGTTGTCAATCTGCTCATTAACTTGGCTTAGTAAACACTCGCCAGCAGGTCAGGCCGAGAGTGTGTGGTCAGAAAGCTGATGTTAGGGACGTTCTTAACAAGTGTTTATGGTAAAGTACCGGTTAGAACCCGTAGTCTACACTTCATTCTACTGGCCTGAAGATTCACTACCCCAAGGATCCCCACCGTTCTCTGAGCCAGAGGAGGCTCTGGTTAATTGGATACATTGAAAATTGAGCAGCTTTGGTCTCAGAGCTTCACCGAATCCAGAGCCAGCACAACCACTCTTTTTGCTTGGAAGAAAACAACACAACAAGAAATAAGTTGATATAAATACAAAGTAAAGGGGGGGTCAGGAATGACAATTGTGCTTGCATGCTCAGCTGGCTTCCCACCACTTGAGCCCATTCCTCCAACTCAGCCTTGTGCTGCTTCACTGGAGGTGACCTCAAGGACTTTCCTGCCTGGGCTGGCTTCCGGGTTTGGTGTTCCGGATCTCAGGCCTCCCAAGTAAGGATTGCAGACATGAGCCACTGCACCCAGCTCTGCATAGATGCATAGTAATTTAAAAATTAATGTATCCTACCCTGAATCCTCCTCCACTTTTTTCTTTTTTTTTTGCCAATCTTGGGGCTTGCACTCAGGGCCTGAGCACTGTCCCTGGCTTCCTTTTGCTCAAGGTTAGCACACTATAACTTGAACCACAGCGCCATTTCTGGCTTTTTTCTATATATGTGGTGCTGAGGACTCGAACTCAGGGCTTCACGTATTTGAGGCGAGCACTCTACCACTAGGCCATATCCCCAGCCTCCCTACTCCACTTTTTGAAACTTATTGCACTTGAATAGTTCACTCCTACAAGAAATATTTAACAAGCAACTTGCAGTGCAGTGGCTCTTACTATTTTTCTAGGTGCTGAGACGCTGGCAATGAATTTAACAGACATGATTTTCTGGCCTTTTTAGAATTTCAACTTTGATGGAAAGAGACAAAGATTAAGCAGACTGTGTCACTAGTATGTAATGTGTCATGGAGAGAAGTCAGGAAGAAATGGGGAGTTGAGGGGGGGGCACAGAGTAGTACTGGAGTTTTAAAGAGTTGGGGAGACCTCCTTATGATCACTCTTATCAAGGTCATGGCAAGGTGGGAGTGATCCTAGGTGGAAAGGCTTGGCAGAGGGACAGCCCCGGTAAAGACCTTTGGAACCAGGAGCATGTTAGAGAAGGCTCCAGGAAAAGCTCGGAAGCCTGTAAGGGCCAAAGCAGACTGAGCATGAGAGAATGAGAGGAGTTAGAATGTGAAGGGGTAGGACTTCTGCCCAGGGCCTTGCATGAACTTGGGCTTCTGTTCTGAGATGCAGAGTTCTGTGCAGAGGAACGGTAGGGTCTTATTCTTTGGGTATTTTAAGTATAATAGACCATTTATAATAACTTAGATAAGACACACAGGTGGCTTGTAGGAGTGTGCCCGCAGTTGGAATCCTGAGAATCGGTTAGATTCTTTTGCAGTGTTGTTGGAGGTCAAATCCAGGGCCCTGCGCAACGGTTGGTAAGTGCTTTCCTACTGAACTACATCCCTAGCCTGAGAATTGGTTGGATTCTGTACTTACCTTGAAGTTAAAAATGAGCAAGAGCGGCACGATGCAGTGGTTGAAACCTGAAATCCTAGCTATTCAAATGGCGTAAAACCTCGAGAGACTGCACGGTGCAGATAGTGGCTGTGTGCCTGTTTTCTAAGGGAAGCACAATGACTGGGAACGGTGGGACACGCCTGTCATCCCAGTGACAACCAGAGATCCAGTCCGGTCTGTGTGTAAACAAGACTCAAACATAACCACTGCAAAAAAGGGACTAGGCAAGTGGCTAATGTGGGAAGGCACGTGACGAATAAGAATGAGACCCTGGGTTCAAATCTCAGTGTGAGAGAGAGAGGGAGATCAACAACAGGATTGATTTCTGGGTGTTTTTATCAGAGCAGCTGAGATGGATATGAGTGCGGACAGATAAGTTTGAGGTGCGTGTATCTTACTCCTTTAGAGATATAAATATAAAAGACAATGTGTAAATGGCCTTTAAAGCCGTGAAATTAGATGAGAATACCAAAGGATTAGTAAATCTCATCTTTCTATATGTAGAGAAAGGTCCAAAGACTGAGGAATGTTGGGTCACTTTACCCCAAATGCTAAGAGGCCATGGAGATGAAGAGGAACCGGCGAAGGAGACAGGAAAGGCTAAGAAGGTAAGAAAACCAGCAGTGTGATGGAGAAGCCAAGTCAAGTTTGAAGGAGGAGTAATCCTTGTCTGGTGCTGCATATATATAGGTCAATAATTGGAGCTCTAACAATAGACCTAAACCATCAATGTTAAGGTCACTGGAGGCTTTGACAAGTGCCGTCTGAATGGGAGGGAGGTGAAAATTTGGAATGTTTGCGAAACAATTGCGCATCCTGATAATGGGAGGGAAAAGTGCTGAACAAACAAAATGAGCCATTTTTCTTAGATCCATTAGAGAATTGAGGTCATGGGTTAATGACCATAAAAACTAAATGGACAGGAAGGGAGACATCAGCTTATCTAAGGCAATGCTGCTGGAACCAGTAGCTGGAATTTCAACCAGTTGCCAGGAACTGCGTGTGAGCTACCTGAGAGCTAAGCCAGGCACTCGGGGTACATGCCTATAATCTTAGCAGTTTAGGAGTCTGAGATCTGAAGATTATGGTTCTAAGCCAGCCGGGGCAGAGAAACCTTTAAGACTCTTATCTCCAATTAACCAGCAAAAAGCCAGAAGAGTGGAGGTGTAGCTCAAAAGATAGAGCACCAGTTGTGACTTAAAAAAAAAAAAAAAGCCCATCTGAATGTGTGACCTTGAGTTCAAACTACAGTACCTGCATGCATACAAAAAGCAACAAACCCCCCAAACCCTAGGGTCTTACAGAGCCCTTCACACTTTCATAGACTTTACCTCCAGGAACCCCAGAAAGTTCTCACTGTGGAGATGGCAGAAAAATCCTCTCTGCTCTGGACAGGAAGAGGGAAAATCAGAGTGAACGTTACCCCCAGTCTTCCTGTTCCCTACGCAGAAGGATCCACACTTCGGGGAAATTATTTCCTCAATCCTTTTCTGTTCTACCAGAAAGGCCATTAGATGGTTCTAGGCCTCCACTCCTGTCTTGCACAAGAGGAGCTCAAAAAACAACAGACATGAAATTCTGAAGGTCCCAGCCCAAGGGTCTCATGTCTGGGATGGGGAAAGACAACAGATTTAATCATTAAAGTTTAGAATGTTTCTCCTCCCCAATACTTATCATCAGTAGGACTCAAGGATAACTGGATTTCCACTGAGGGAGCTGCAAGACAGAGACGATATTTTAAGGTGCTTTCTAGGGAAACCCGCAAACAACAGGAGGCCAAAACAAGGAAAATGAGCCCCCGACACAACTACAGCAAACATTAAAAACATTAAACGTGGCCTGATTGTTGTCAGTTAAATGTTTACCACAGTTTCTGTTACCCAATTCATCATGTCTGCTTTCTTTTTTTTTTTTTTTTTTGGCCAGTCCTGGGGCTTGAACTCTGGGCCAGGGCATTGTCCCTGAGCTCCTTTTGCTCAAGGCTAGCACTCTACCACTTGAGCCACAGCGCCACTTCTGGCTTTTTCTGTGATCAATTGGAGATGAGCCTCACAGACTTTTCTGCCTGGGCTGGCTTCGAACTGAGATCCTCAGATCTCAAGCCTTCTCAGTAGTTAAGATTACAGGCGTGAGCCACTGGCACCTGGGTCCACTTTCCATTTTAAAACGTGTAAGGCATGGTACAAAGTAAGCATCAGAACCAGACGCAGATGGCAATATTTGGGAGTTATTGGACTGACATGTTATTCATTTTCATTTAGGGTCTTGAAAAGCCAGAGGCTATCTGGAAATGCAAAAAGTGGCTGGAGTGGCTAAGGTGGTAGAGTGGCCTATCTGAAAGCATGAGGCCCTGAGTTCAACCTCCCTCAGTACCACCACCATCACCACCACCACACACACACACACACGCACAGACTTTGCTGTTTGCTGTATGCAGTGGGGAGGGCAAGTGGACTGAGCGTTTGGTGCTCTTGTTTAGTAAGCTGTTGGGAGTGTTCTAGGAAGGGCAATTTTATGCTGCAAGTGAGGGGGCAGACTTGCTGGAGCAGTACTCTGGAGGCAAGAGAGGAGGGGCCCTAGTGTGCACAGGAGTCTCTGCCAAGGGCCCGGCGATACGATGTCAGCGTGAGGGCCGGGTTGGCTTGGTGCGTGTGATGGCTGGAACTTGTGAATTTTTTTTAAGGTACTGGGGATTGAACTCGGGGTGTTTGTGCATGTGTTAGGCACTCTACCACTAATCCACACCCCCAGCCACGTTCTTTTGATTGTTTTCATTTTCAAGGTTATGCGTCAAGGGAAAAGCTGAGATAGAAGCATTTCTGCCTTGAGGCCCCTATGGCCTTTGAAGACAGTAAGGGGACTGGGTGTGATTACTGGTTTGGTTTGATTGCCAGCTGGCGTCAGGATCCTTTGAGATGCAGGTGACGACAGTGTTGTGTTCCGTTTTGCTTGCCCTTTGTAACTCAAAGACTTGTCACAGTATACAGTGTTGGAACCTGGCTTCTCTTTGTCACCTCAAAGAGAATGGCTCCTAAGAAAGAGGCATGAGGGGCTGGGGATGTAGCCTAGTGGCAAGAGTGCCTGCCTCGGATACACGAGGCCCTAGGTTCGATTCCCCAGCACCACATATACAGAAAATGGCCAGAAGCGGCGCTGTGGCTCAAGTGGCAGAGTGCTAGCCTTGAGCGGGAAGAAGCCAGGGACAGTGCTCAGGCCCTGAGTCCAAGGCCCAGGACTGGCAAAAAAAAAAAAAAAGAGGCATGAGCTTTACAAAGTTAGGTCTCCACTATAGGCTAAAGTAATTCTTGTCAGCATGTAATACGCTGTTATTTTTTCCTTGGTAATTGTGTGTGATCCCTACCCTTGGGGTGAATGATCTGGCTTACCACTCAACAAATAGTAATGCTTTTTTATGCACCGTTACTAGGTAGACTGAGTAGAATTTAGCAAACTATTTGTCTAGTGTGCCACTTCTAACTGTAGTAGAACTTTGTTTCTTCCACCCTTCCTGAAACAATACTTATATTACCTTTCCTTTCTATCCCACTGTTTCAGAGTCAGCCGTGGCTGACCAAACTTTTTGACCAAATTGTCACATCGTGGCCAGGGAGAACTCATTGAACTGGCTGCTTTATCTCCTCAACTGTCTCAGACATTTTGGAGAATGCTCTTCTAGCAATGAGATCTTTTAGAACCAACCTGTCCCAAAATGTGTACAGACCCAAAAGCCCAGGTGCACCCCCAAGCCTTGACCTGCAAAAGTGCACTGCTGTTGGGCTACCAGAAAAACAGACGTGAGAAATCAGATCTTTTCAAGGTTCCAAGTTCACAGACATCTCCACTTGAGCTGTGTTCATTAAATCCTATTTCATTACATCCTAATGCTTTTTTTCCCACTTAAAATTGAAACCCTTCTTGATTAGCCAAACAGTGTAATCACACAGTGGAATACCAAGCGGACTGTAGGGTACTTGTAACTCACACCTGTAATCCTAGCTACTCAGAAGGCCGAGATCTGAGCATCGCAATTTGAAGCTAGCCCAGGCAGGAAAGTTCATGAGATATTTATCTCCAATTAACCACAAAATCCAGAAATGGGGCTGTGGTTCATGTGGTAGAGCACCAACCTTGAACAAAAAAGTTAAGGAACAGTGCTCAGGCCTTGAGTTCAAGTCCCAGTATACACACACACGTAGCAACAGACTACTGCTCTGTGGACACATACACACACAGCAACAGACTACTGCTACGTGGACAAGCCTGAAGATGGGCTTAGTGAAAGAAGCTAGCGATGTTACATAATCCCCATTATATGCAATGTCCAGTCAGGATTTGGGGTGTAACTTCACAGTAAGACATGTGCTTAGCATGTATAAGACCCTAGGTTTAATCTTGAGCAAACACTTCTCCTAGACTACGAAAAGATGTAAACAAATCAGTGATTGCCTGGGGCTGGTGTAGAATCCAGGAGCTTTTTGAAATAATAGAAATGGACAGTAGGAGTCACACAACTCCATAAATTAAAAAACATTTATATTTCAAATGGGTAGATTTTATTGTATCTCAAAGTTAAAATTTCCCGTCTTATTTGTACTTTATAATATACTGCACTGACTTTAAAAAACTGAAAAACTTTCCCCGTACTTTGCAGTTATTGTTAGTGTGAGGGAGAGAATCCGGGGCCTTGTGAATGCTAGGCAAGCACTCCACCACTTAGCTACATGCCCACCCCTTGCCTTATTCTTTCAACAGCTATATTCCTGTTCACATCTCAAGTACAGCCAAAACATCACAATTTATTGCTCATCTGTTTATTCCTACCTTTTCCTACATAGGTGCTTCAGTTTTAGAAAGTCTTTTTTCACCTGATGGTTGAAGAATAGATCAACAGATGGTTGGTATACTTGTGACCTTCCTACAAGCGCTTACAAGGATGGAGTGTGAAACTTTTGTCATTGGCTATTTCCAAAGTAGATGTTTTCAGAAGACAGTCTTCTGAACTTTGGGAGTAGGAACCCACAGATGACACATTTCATTTGAAAATACTGTATTTAATACAAAATTTCACCTCATAAAACTCATTGAACCATTAGTTTAACACAGAACATCACAGTCGTGTATAAAAGCTAAAGACAAAATGCTGGTACCAGACAGTACTGAGGCCTGAGCCAGGCCTGGAAAAACCTTTTCCAGAAATAGGCAGCAGTAGCTTCAAAGAAGGACACAAACAGGAGGCAGCAACCACGCCACAAAGACTTACAGGACCAAAGGAGGGCAGAGCAATGGACTATGTTAGTGACAAGGGCTGAAAGAGCAGGGAGGGCTGTTTCCTGACATTCAGAAAGCTCCACACAATATGGACCGGAAAGGGCTGCAGGAGCGGGACCATTTAAGTGGAGAACCAACGCCGGAAGCCTCTGGAGTGTGGCCTTGGCACTCGCTCTGTGGGGAGCAGGAAGGTGAGCATGGCACTTGTGTTCAGCGACTGCCTGCCAGCGCACGCCCGTGGCTAGCTGGGACTGTGGCAGTGCGTTGCTCCACTGGATCTCCTCTTAGCTACAAGGGAGACCTGACAAAAGCACAAAGCTCTGGAGGCAGGGTCCTGGGGCCCATAGGGAGAGAATTGTTGGGTGTGGTGATTGGGTCCCTGAAGGCTTTGCCTCACCCACCCAAATCCTTCCCGGGAAGCCCTCCTAGATTGAGGGAAGAGCAGCTATGAGAGCAGAACGGAACCAACCAGGGGAATGGAATAGGAACAACATCCTTCTGCATGCAGTACTTGGTACTCAGCAGAGGGATGCTTCCTTGCATATCATTTAGGTACCAAAAGAGTTTGTTCCTTCATCTGAACAAATCCTAACTAAAGAGCAGGCCTGCCTAAGAGGAGTTCTCACAACTCCTCAAGGAACTTACTTCCAAAATAGACAAGGCCCTAATCCTGCCCACCGTGCACCTAGAGACCCTGGGGGGAGTGTGTTGTACTTGAGAAAAGTGGCTGAGGCAGAACAAAAGCTAAAAGACTAACTTGGGTGTGGCAGACACTAAAATGATGGAGGATACTTTTCATAGAGTTTTTTTTCTTAATTAAGTTACAAACAAGTCATGTTCACTATAGCTAAACTCCCTGACAAGGCTTCATGTCGCACAGACAACACAGTAAGGCCCTGTATTTGCCTGCGGTAACCATTCTGAAT
Source organism: Perognathus longimembris pacificus (assembly GCF_023159225.1). NCBI lineage: Eukaryota > Metazoa > Chordata > Mammalia > Rodentia > Heteromyidae > Perognathus > Perognathus longimembris. The sequence continues at coordinate 6,287,821 of NC_063182.1, read as the reverse complement.
TAAGAATCCCATTTGAAAGACAAGTTTCAGAAAAGCCTGCCTGGCCCTATGAGGTACTTGATACTAGGTTCCAGTGCAGGCTAATCACTGTACAGTTTCTTAGAAGGCTGGCTTTTCTCAGTTTCTTCCTCCTTGATACTGTACAGAGGGTCCACCAATTTATTATGAACAAGCATTAAACCTAAAAAGGAGAAACAAAAAAAATAGTTAGCGTAGAGGCAAGAGTGATTAGACTCCAGTGATGGAGTACCTCTAGCACCTGTAATTCTAGCACGCGCGAGGCCATGGGAGGAGGATTTTGCGTTGGAGGCCACTCGTCGCTCCTAGACCACCTGAACTGGACCACCCCCCGGCACGCCTGCCCCCGGACCTTTGAAATACTTGACCGTCTTCACTTTCAGCTCCAAGGTGGCATCCTCATCGCATACAAACACGGAGCGGGGGTGCTGCTGGAAGGCAGACACGGTCCACATGTGGTTCACGCCCTCCTCGATGGCCTTGTAGAGCGCAAAGGCCTTGTGCGCCCCGGTGATGAGGATCATCACCTGCGGACGGGAACCACACCCATGACCACAAGTCCACACCTCAGCTCGAGTGCAGCCGCGGCGCGTGGGGGTCAGGGTTACTGTTCTAATATCACATAGGCGGTTATTCTGCAACATCCGGTGTGTGGTGCCTGTGGCATAGACTTTATCACACAAACAGCCAGAGGTCAGTGGCCTTGCTTCCCCGAGGTTTCAGGACTAGGAAATGGGACTCCTAACAGTAACTTGTCCAGGCTTGTGACAGTGTCTCCAGGCAACTCCGAGGCTGGCTATGAAGCTTGCAAAGGCCACGCCCAACAGCTAGGTGTTTTGTTTTTTTTGGGGGGGGGTGGGGGAGAGCCTACAGCAGTCTTCAGAAACAGCGTGGCAGTTGTCTGAAGCTGTAAGGTTGAATCCCAGCAAGGCTGCCCCTTAAGCTGAACCCTGTCAGTTCAGAGCATTTAATGTGCACAGGTGCATTGGTGCGAACTTTTCTGTCTCTGTAAACCAAAAGCTTAGTTTCCTCTTAACAGTTGAAGTATCAAGAGTTTAAGTGCTGGAGAGTGGTCCTAAAAACCATTTCTACTGTTATTAGGTCAGAATGTCTCAACAACTCACAGTTCATGCTAGGAAAGTTTCCTTGCTTCCAGCCCTAGGTGCTTTCCTTCCCTGGATAAAGATGGCTCCTAAATCACTGTCTTTACAAGCAGCAAGCAGAGCGGCCCCAAGGTAGACTCAAGGATACCTGACGGAAATGTGGGTGCCAGTGCTCCTTTCCCAAAAGCTCCCTTTACAAATAAAGAACTTCCCCCTGATTTAAATACTTGTTGACAGACTTAAGCAAAGAATTATGAAGGCAAAATACCTGAGGATACCACAGAAAGCAAATGAAAATGCTTCTAAAATTTAAGCGGAAGCAGTAAAGACATTAGAGCTACAAAAAAAAATTTAAATTCAAATGATGTCCACTTTTCTAGATGACATTCCCTAAATTCAGCTTAAGACCTAATACAGTCACACCTCAACACATTTATCACCCTTGGGCACAAGGATGTTAACCTCAGCATCTTTGGGTTGTAGATGGGGCATCCTTTCAAATAGTGACCACCTACAAAAATAGAGGGCTCCTCTTAGCACGTAACTCCACATTAGTCGGGGCTGGGAATGTGGCTTAGCTGTCGAGTGCTTGCCTAGCACGCACGAAGCCCTAGGTTCGATTCCTCAGCACCAAACAAACAGGAAAAACCGGAAGTGGCTCGAGATAAGAGTGCTAGCTTTGAGCAAAAAGAAGCCAGAGACGGTGCTCAGGCCCTGAGTCGAAGCCCCAGGACTGGCAAAGAAAAAAGAAATCACATTAGTGGCGCCATGCTCCTTTTGTACATAGCAGAGGCCAGAGAAACGGCAGTGACTTGGTCATAGGCAGTAAAAAATTGTGCCAAGGATTCACCTTACCCTGGAAATAATGGTTATTTCCCAAGGCAGACTAGCGTGGTGTAGCATGCTGGAATTTTAGCTTCCTTACGGTTTCTCCATCTTTGGTAAGAGTGCATTATAGAAACTACCTGTACAATTAAAATCATGAACAAAAAGACACCCACCCCCCAACTCTAGTGAAGGCTGATGCCCTCGTACGCTTACCTCTCTAGCATCCATGACAGTGCCCACACCCACTGTCAGGGCCATGGTGGGCACCTTGGCGAGGTCGCCATCGAAGAACCTAGCATTGGCCAGGATGGTATCCATGGCCAGCGTCTTCACCCGAGTCCTAGACACCAGACTGGAGCCCGGCTCATTGAAAGCAATGTGTCCGTCGGGGCCGATGCCTGCAGAGAGACAGCCCCAGCAGCCACGTGAGGTTAACAAGACGAGGAACAGCTACTGCTGAAGGAAAAACCAAATCCCGAAAGATGGGCTTTGCTCATTTGTACTCAAAGGCGGTCCACCTTCAGCGCACGACCTGCCCCTCCCAGCTGCTGCTACCGGAGCCACATGGTTAACTTGGTACCACCCTCAAAAAGCTAAAGAGCACCCTACCAAATAGCTGCTGCCTCCCGAGACTGCTGGGAAGTCTGTTTCCTGTCTTTCAAGCCTGGAGTTGGGATCCTGCTTACACACAGCACCTAGGCGGGGGCTGCCCCGTGTGTAAGATCTCAGACCAGGCGAGTTCCTGCCTCCTTCCCACCCTGACGCAAGTCTGAAATAAGCCAGTGTGCCAGGCCCCAGGGGCTCCCGCCTCTAATCCTAGCTACTCAGGAGGCTGAGATCTCAGGAGAGCAGTTTGAAGCCGGCCAGGAACGTCTACGACATCTCTAACCAGCAAAAAACTGTAAACGGATCTGTGGCTCAAGTGGTAGAAAGCTATCCTTGATGTACAAGATCAGGGATGGCACCCAGGCCCTGAGTTCAAGCCCCAGGACCAGCAACAAAAAACAAAAAAAAAGAAAGGCTGTCCAACTAAACAGCTCCCTGGGTGGCTCCCCAGAGACCCGTATGCAATTTTAAATGTTTACTGGTGTAATGATGACTAATCTATAAAGCCCTAAGAGTAGAAGGTACAGAGTCTCGGAAGTTCAGAAGGAGGTGTCCACAGTTCCAGCTCCTGGGCTGCAGAGCCAGGCCAGGGACCCGGCGCGCCCAGTCTCCGCCTTCCCTGCCCCCACGTGACGGTAGAAGACCCCGGTGCTGTGCCCCGTGCGCGTGCAGACACGGTAGTGTCTCCTCCTCCTCCCGTGCATGCCAGCCCCCGCCCGAGCAGTGCCCTGGTCATAGGCGAGGCGGCACCGAGCTCACCCCCGACAAACAGCTCGATGCCCCCGGCGGCGTTGATCTTCTTCTCAAAGGCATCGCATTCGGCCTGCAAGTCTGCCGCGTTCCCGTCCAGAATGTGGGTGTTTTCTGGCTGGATGTCAATGTGCTTGAAGAAGTTGTTCCACATGAAAGAGTGGTAGCTCTCTGGGTGCTCTCGAGGGAGGCCTAGAGGCCAGAGGACACTCAGTCAAGCCCAGGCTGAGCCGGGCACAGAGCTACCACGCAGGGCAACCCGGGGACTGTCAGCAGGGAGCCTCAGGCAGCGGCCGTCCGATCCCTAGCCACGTCGGGTAGGCTGAGCTGGTGTCCATGAGCGTCTAAGCCACAGCCACTCCTGGTCACCACAGAGCTGGGCTGCAAGAGCTATCCCCTAGGGCCCAGGAAGTCCCCCACTCCTACCCCCTAAAGGAATGACCAGAGGCTGGGGACACTCTGGGCACCTGGGGTAGCACCAGGCCCTTCAGGGAAAGCAGCTAATACAATGGGGCTGATAGAGCTGAGCATGTGGACTATAAGCATTAACTGTCGCGAGACGTGGGTGCCTCCCACCTCACCATTCACCTCCAGTTACACCACACTCCACTTGAACCCCGACTTCAAATACTAGCGTGGCTGGGAACAGTTACCTCAGGGCTTGTCAATGGACCTTTCTTCAGCCACAAAGAAAAGGAATGTTAAAGTGAATTTGAATATTAAATATTCCGAATGTTTAAAGTCAGTCTTAAAAATGAAATTCTGACAAATGCCACAATATGCATGCACCTTGAAGTCATTGTATAAAGTGAAAGAAGCAATCACAAAGAGTTAAATACTGCCTGACTCCACTTTTATGAGGTACAGAGAGAAGTCAAATTCATGGAAACAGAGAAAATGGTAGCGTCCAGAGCCCAGGAAGAGATAGGGAGCTGTGGTTTGATGTGTACAGTCTGTTAGAAGATGAAAGTTCTGCAGCTTAGCTAGTACAGCAATGTGGACGAATGTCCCTAATATAAATTATATGAATTATACATATGAATATGAATTATACATATAAAAGTGGCCTTTTTGTTTTCTTTGAGCCACAAGTTTTGTTATGTTGTCCGAGCTGGGTTGCCTGGTTTAAGTGATCCTCCTGCTTCACCTTCTTGAGCAGCTCACAAACCACTTCCAGCTTTGAACTGGTAAATTTGATGTGTATTATTTTACAACAATTAAAACTGAGGCTTGTTACAAAATGACTGGGGGACAGAATAAAGGGACGGAAAACTAGATTCTCAGCAGCAGAAAATCTATGATTATCTTCCAATGTACCTGGCCAAAAGGGGAGCTAAAGGATGCATATTGGAGAGAAAATTCAGACACGGATCCTGAGAGAACCCCATTTACAAGTATATGCGGCAGAAAGAAAGGGCGCCCAGGGCTCACACTTGTAATTTTAGCTACTCAGGAAACAGATCGAGAGGGTGGTGGTTTGAAGCAAGCCTGGATAGAGAAGTCCAAAGATGTTATCTCCAATTAGCCAGCAAAAAGTTGGGCTGGAGGCATGACTCAAGTTGCAGAGTACCAGCCAAGCAAGCCAAGCAGCCAAGCTGAGCAAGTGTGAGGCCCCCGAGTTCAAAACCTTGTACCAGGAAAAGAAAAACATTGGCATAGAGTTGGTGGGCAGGCAGAAGGGAAAGAGGTGCCTTAGTACAAAATGCTCTTGGGTCCATCCCATTTAATGCTTACAGTCCACGAAGACGGCTTTATTAGCCCTATCTGTATGAGCCAAGGCTGGAAGAGACCGGCAATGACAACTGAGCCTATCACCACACTGTCACTGGCTCCCTGTGACATGCCCAGTCCTCTCCAGTGCGAGCTTCACTGCTGGATTCAAGACACTCACCCACATACTCGTCCATATTGAAGGTCTTCACGTACTTAAAGGACAGGTCTCCATTCTTATAGTACTCGATGAGCTTCTTGTAACAGCCAAGTGGAGTGCTCCCTGTAAGCGACACCTCAGCTATGAACACCACCACAGCCACGAGTGCCTCTTTAGCACCCAGCTTCTGTGCTGCCCAGAAGCAAGTTGGGGCTGTTTCACAAGGAGAACCTGGCAGGTGAGCAGCCCTTCCCCGCGCTTCAATCCCAACTGCCACTCATCTGCTACTTGCTTGTCTGATATCTACTTCAGTACCTCCCAAGTGGCTATAGGATCGTGGGTGTGAGCCACTGCTCCCGGCTCTCTGCTAGCTTTATATAATCAAGTACCGACGACATCCCACTTGAATACCTGCTTCCCGATTCCTGTTGCTGGTGTCTGATATTTCATTCTCTATTCCTGGGCTACTTACCTACGCTCCAGACCATGTCAGTCCTCTGTGCAAAACCTACCGACATACACTGGGTATTGTATATATGCCTACCTGATCTAGGGAAGGGAAAGAAAAACGAGGGTGTAACATATCACAAGAAATGTACTCACTGCCTTATTATGTAACTGTACCCCTTTTGCACAACACCTTGTCAACAAAATTTAATTAATAAAATTTAAAAAAAAACACCTACCAACAGCTTATTTCATTCTCACAATAACAAGGCCATACCGATGCACCCCGTGGTCGGGCCCCTGACTACCCCTCTGCTCTCCTTTTCCTGCACTGGCACTTCAGGGTCTTTTCACCTGTTTTTTTTTTCTCTCTACCAGCAGTGTTCTTCCTTTAAGTAGCTACGTGTCTAACTCTCCTCTCAGGTCTTACCTTAAGTATTACTTTGAGAGACGTTCCCTGACACCAACATATCAAACACTGCAACCTTCTTTCCTGATTCCTTTTTCTTTTTTGTTCTTACAGCTACCTAACATACTCAGATTTTTCCAGTCAACTTGTTTATTATGTCACTCCCATTGTAATTCAAGCTTTGGAAGGCAGGATACCCTTTGTTGCTGCTTTATCTGTTTACAGACAGCACTTAATAAATCTCTACTGAAGGTGTAAAAATGTTCGCTACCCCCTCCAAAAACCACCCCACAAAAACAAAACAACCAGTTCCTGTGATGAGGCCCTAGCCATGCCTAAAAGCCAGACAATTTACTCCTTTTCTCCATTCCCCAGACAGCTTTCCCACCGATTCTCCCACAGTGAACTACTTCTCGGCTTACCTTGGCTGGAGTTGGTTTCTGTGCTTGCTTCCCAGAGCCATGCTCCCAACTCCCTGGTCCTACATCTAACAGAAGCAAACACTTCTAGCACTTCCGGCTGAGGCCTGAGTGGCAGGGAGGGGCGTGGTCTTGAAGAGCCTCTCTGGGGAGCTTGGGTCTGATTCTGTGCCAGTGGGAAGTGGGGAGTTACAGCAGAACCCAGCTCTTGACAGGGTGAGAGATGTGTGGCTCTAGTTAGGAGAAAGGATGTGAATGCAGCCTCCACAGGTCTGAGACACCGGTGGTTTTACAGGTACAGGCAGATACTTCTGCAAGCCTCTCTGGTGCAGAGCTGGACAAACTGTGGCCAAATCAAGCCTGCTAGTGGTTTCTATAAAGCTCATGAGTTACGATTTTTCTTTTTCACAATTTTAAGTGTTTTTTAAATATCAAAAGAATATTTTACGAAATAACTTCAAACTCTGGTGTCCATAGATTTGTATGGGCACACAAGGTATACTCATTCATTTACACATTGTCTGCGGCTACTTTCGTTGCTACAAAGGCAGAGTTGGGGAGTTGTAGCAGCGAGGCATAAAACATTTACTGGTTGGTCACTTACTGGAATAATGTCAAGTCTCTACTAGATGGGATAGTTACGATCACTGGTGCAAATCCATCCATCTGTGAATTTATTCAGAGTATTTGCCATGAGATGCTAGGGCCAAAAATGCTCTCTTAGAAATGCAACATTCTAGCCTTTTCCAGAAGAAAATGGGACTGTTTTTTGCTTATGTTTTGTGCCTAGGCCATATGGGAAATTATTTGAGTGACTAGCACCTCAGGTCTTCCAAGAAGAGTGCTTAGCAAGTATTCCTCAAAATGCACAATGAGGAGAAAATAATTGATTCCACAAAATGAGCATTTTAAAGCGCAAGGCCTTAATTCTCCTAAGAAACTCTGGGTGACAGGGCCAGAGATGTAACCTAATAATCAAGTTCTTTCTGGCCTAATCAAGATCCCATCTGCCCCAAGATGCTACTGAAATAGGCAGCAACTAAACCCACCCATAAAGAAAGGGAGTTCCGGCTGGGAGCCGGTGGCTCAGGCCTGTAATCCTAGCTATTCAGGAGGCTGAGACGTGAGGATCATGGTTTAAAGCCGGGCCCGGCAGGAAAGTCTGTGAGACTCTAACCTCCAATTAACCATCAGAAAACCTGAAGTGGCGCAGTGGCTCTTCAGCTCAGGGACGGGGGCCCAGGCTGAGTTCAAGCCCCGTAACCGACAAGAAAAAGCAAGCAAGCTAGTTCCCTTCCTGGAAGGATCCTGCCGTTTCCTCCTAGTACCTGAAAGCCCTTCTTCTCAAATCCCTGGGCTGAGTGACCCTAGCCCCTTGAACTCCACCGCTCCTATTCACAGTACCCCCTCCACCACCACAACGTACCAGTGGGGAGCCCCAGGGTGAAGTACTTGTCTGGCCCTGGGTGAAACTGGATAATGCGGTTCCTGATGTATTTGGCTGCCCACTCACTGGCCTGCGAATAGTTTTCCAGGATGATGAGCTTCATCTTGTCCTGACAAAAGGAATCGACGGTAAGAAGGAGGGGCAGAGAGAGGCGCCGTCCAGCCACAATCTCCTCGTCGCTCAGTTCACAGAGGAACTCGGGACTGGGGCCTGGATCGCCATCACCACCAGGAGGCACTCCTGGGGGGACAGACCGGGGTGGTCATCTCAGTTTCCCCCATTTACTCGAGAGCAGCAGAGTTCTCCGGGACCCTCTGGGCCGGTGTCCTCCGGGGTCAAACGGGAGACGGGACAGCCCCAGCCCCCCGGGAGCTAAGGGGGGGGGGGGGCTCCGTGACCGGGAATGCGCGCGAACCGAACGCTGTTCGGGCTGTGGTGGGTAGCCGCCCCCCCCCCATGGGGCCTTCGGGCGGTCCGGGGTCGCAGGAGCAGCTGGGAGGGCGGGGGTGGGGGTGGGGGGATCCCCAGCCCTGCCTGCCTGGGGAGGTGCGGGGGAGAGGGGCGCGCTCGCCGCCGGCCTCGCCGGGTGAGGTGAGCCCTCCAAAGCCCAACCAAGAAGGGGTGCTCCCGCCGGGAGGTGGGCGTCCGGGCGCGAGCGGGAGGCCCAGGGCGGCTGCCGGGGTGTGTGTGTGGGGGGGGGTCCAGCGATTCCCCCCCCCATTATGCTCGCACCGCCCCCTCGGGCCCGCCCAGGAAGGGGGGGAGGACGGCCGGCCTGCCGGGTCCGGTCCGGAGGTGCCCGGGGCCCGGGGACGCCGCCCGGTACCCCCCCCCGGGGACCCCCCCCGCCCCCCTCCAGCTCCGCCGCTCACCTCCGCGAACGCCTCCCGCGGCCGGCAGTGAGAGCCAAGGCGCCCGCGGCCCCGCCCCGCCGCCCCGCCCCGCCCCGCCCCGCCGCGCGCGCGCCGGTCACGTGCGCCGGTCACGTGACGGGGAGTCACGCGGAGCGCACGCCGCCCGCCGCGCTGACTCAGCGGCCGGACCCGGGCGGACCCGGGCGGAGCGGGCCGGTCGCTTCCCTCGCGGGCCGGAGGGGGCGGCCGCGCGGGGCCCCGCCCGCCGTGCAGCCGGAGAGGGCGACGGGGAAGGCCTGCCCGGGGTGGGGACCCGGCGAGGGCGGCATGGCCGTGTGTGCGCGGCGAGGCCCGACCCCCCCCCCACACCCCCACCCCACCCCCGGGCCCGGGCCGCCATCCCGGGGCGGGCGGCTTGGCTGCCGTCCGTGGACCCAGGTGCGGCTCCCTGTCGGTGGTGGTGCGCTCGGGGCCCGGCTCTCTCGCCCAGGCGCCCCGCTTCCCCCGGGTCACCCCTCCACTTCCGCCACGGGGCCGCGGACGGGCTGGGAACGGCCCGGGCCGGGGGCGCCCACGGCGCGGGGTGCCTGCTGGACACCGGACTTGGGATCCGACCGGCCCTGTTTCACCATCCGTGTGAGATCCCAACGAGGAGGTGGGGGGCTGTGCTGTTACTTTTTTTGGGGTGGGGGCGGGGGCTTGAACAGAGGGGCCCCGGCTTGTGATGCGGGCACTCTGCCACCTGAGCCACCGCTCCACTTTGTATTGTTGTCAGTGGTCCGCGACACTTGAGGAGGACACGGATGGCTTCAGAAATACTTCACCCCTCAGGTGGATCCGCCCCCAGTCAAGAAACCATAGTCACCTCCCGTCTGCCGTGATGAAGTTTGTTTGGGACACTAGATTCGTGTCAACCCATCTTCCTCTTCCATCCAGATCAGCATTTAGGTGAAGCAGACATCTCAGGACATTCGGGAGCCGTGAGTTCTGATGGCGGCAAAGACTTAAGTGGTCATCAGTAAGGCCTCCCATTATGTAGGGCTTTCCCTGGAGCTTTGGTGCCTCCCGTCTCATAAGATGCCCATCAGTGGGCAGCAGTGATCTCAGACGTGCAGAGAATGGGGCTCACCGGAGCACAGAGATGGAAGGTGGTCGTACTGGAACCACTGAGGTTCCAGTGAAGAGACCTCCCTACTTGGGGTGCCAAGTTTGTGAAACAAAAGCTCATGATGGCCAGGAATCCTAGCTACTTAGGGAGCGGAGATCTGAGAATCCAGATTCAAAACCAACTCAGGCAGACAAGACAGGGAGACTATCTCCAATTAAGCACCAACCTCCCCCCCCCCCCCCGACAAACAAAACCCAGAAGTGAAGCCATGGCTCAAGGAGTACAGCACTAGACTTGGAGCAAAAATGCTCAGTGACAATGCCCAGGCTCTTGAGTTCAAGCCCACGTGTGCGCGCACACACACACACAGAGGTCATCACTCATCAAAGTAGAGAGCAAAGAAGTTTATTAACACAAAAGCAAAGAAAGGATAGTACACAATCCAAACATAAATATAGGCAAATCTGATAACAGGTACAATAAGTAGAGCTCTAACATCAGGGATATTTATAGTGTTGGACTTGGTTTAAATTGGCCTTAGGAAAAGGTCAATTTGTTTTGACAGCTAGTACATTTAGTCATTCTTCCTGTTGCAATGTTTTATTAGTTGGCCCAGAAATATCAAGGCTGGTCTGTTTATTAAATTTGGATCATTGTGACAGATGTCTGAGCATCCCTTAACAAGAAAAAAGATAGGTTCTGTTAGATGTTCCCATTAAGATAGGTGTCCTACCTTAAAATAAAATGCCCTTTTAAACAAAATCTCATTTGTGGAACACTTCTGTGTTCCAAGTGATTGTACCAACTGTTTTCCATCTCCACCCCCACCCCAGGCTAGGTGGCTACAGCATTCCTGCTCAGTTCTCAAGAAGGTAAGATGAGAGGGAGGGAGAGAGATGCCTCTTTTTTTTCTTGATGTATATACATATATATCAAGTAGTTAATATAATATATAGTTTATATATTTGTATATATATAAAGCAGTTTAATGAAGGAGTTAGGAGGTTTTAAGCAAAGAAGGTAGTCCTTCTGCGCTTTTACTCAAGTTCATTAATACAATGTTTTATCTCTAATTTCTGGCCCCTGTTTCACCTGTCTGATTTTCCCTGTTCTATCCTGCCTCTGTCTGGAAGTCAGTTCAGCTGTAGGGATCCATGAAGAGACATTCTAGTGTGGTCCAGGTTTCCAGTAGCAGAAGGCCAGAGGAGTCCTGGCTTTGAGTCCCTGGTGACAAGGACTTCCTCAGCCATTGACGGGCCATATTCTGAAGTTCTTTTGAGTGAGTTTCCTGTGGACAGGCTCCAGAGCTCACCTTGCCTGTGGGCCCGCTGTACTTTGGAACAGCTTGATAAGGAGGACATCATCGGCTAAGCCCTGGGTGAGACATGCTTGAACATTTAAAAAATGGTTTTAGCAAGAGTTTATTCTACTATAATAGCATTAAAATAGAAATGGAAAAAGAGAAACATTTCCTATTCGCCTTGTAGGAAACCAGTCAAAGATTCAAAATGTCAGTTATTATCTTTATTATGTTTGAGTCCAGCAACTCTTAAACTTTAGACAATAGTTTTGGGTGGATAAGATGGACAAGGCTTACCCAAAACACAGCTAACCTTCAGGATTATCTTTTACCAGAATTGCCTTCCATTGTGTTTTTACCCATTTATGAAGATTTACCATTTCAAAGAAGAAGGCAAATTTAGATAGTCCTTCTTATAAAGAAGACACATTTAGATTGCCTCTTTATTTTGTTTAAAGCATCCACAGCAAGTTTATTTAAAAGTGAAAACCACAAAAGCAGTGAGGCTCTCCATTCTGAGAGGGGCCACAAAGAGAAGTCCAATGGATATATAAATATATATATATATGCATGTATACACAAATATAAACATGCATATAAATACACTTGCGTGTGTGTGTGTGCGTGTGTGTGTGTACTGGAGTTTTAATTCAGGGTCTGGGCACCATCTCATCTTTTTCATTCAAGAGCACTCTGCAACTTAAGGCACAGCTCCACTTACAGCTTTTTAAATACTTATTTTCGTGGGTACTTGGAGATAAGAGTCACACAAACTTTTCCGGCCCACACTGGCTTTGAACCATGATCCTCCGTTCTCAGCCTCCTGAGCAGTTTAGAATTTCAGAGGTAAACTACTGGTTCCTAACCAGTCTAGGCTATTCGTGTGCACATCCAAATATATGTCCTTTGGGGTTACACAGTTGGGTGAATAATGAATACATAAATATATTTTGTTCTTGTAGTTAGAAGAAATCTTGGGAGGATATTTTATTAACTGTCACTTCCTAACAGATTATCCCCAGACTTAGTGGCTTACAGCAATCATAATTTATTATCTCCATCGTTTTTGTGGGCTGGAAATTCATATGGGTTAAAGAAGGCATGAGTATGGCTGAGGATCTTGAGTTTGAGGCCCACTCAAGCCACATAGTAAGACCTTATCTAACAAAAAGAGAGGGAGACAGAAAGAGAGAGAGATAGGAAAGAGAAAGAAGAGATAATATCAAGGCACGGGGTATGTCTGGAACCTTAATAAAGCCTCAAAGTCTGGGACTGAACTGATAGGAAAGCCCATTGGCTCTGGAAATTGCTGCTGCTCATCAGAATATTGCCAGATGGCCTCTTTTTATGGCCTGGGCTTTCTCATAAATGGTGGCTGGGGTCCAAGGGCAAACACACAGACAGACAGAGATGGCTTTATGACCTAGTCTCAGAAGTTACGTAGCACCAATTCTGCTAAACATTATGGGCTGGAGAGATCACAAATCTCTACCCAGGTTTACAAAAAGATCATAGCTCCCATATCTCTTATGTGAGGAGTTCAGAAATTAGAACTTGTTGGATGGAATAAATATATTAAATATAGTTGTCTTTATAAAATACAACTTGAGCCTCCCTGTACTGTTTGAGCTTCTGGAGCAATAACAGTAAACAACTCATAATACTCTCACAGACCTCTAGGCTCTAGAAATTGAGCTTTTATGAATTTTAGTAATTCAGTGCTATAGCCACTCTCTAAAGTTAGCCTCTCGTCACTCATCATCTTATATGGATCGAGACAATCAGTATGACCAGTAGGACGAGGTAGAAATGATGAGTATATCTTCTAGGCTAGGTTAAAGACACTAAAGCTTTCTTCTGCTCTTTCTGGGGTCCCTTTCAAACTACAAACATTCATCTGAAATAAACTGTAAACAAATCACATACCTCTCTTTTTTTAAATTAGATATTCTTTAGTGCTTTGGTTTTCCCTCATTCATCATTATTTTACAGAATTTGCTTATAAAATCCCTTGCAGTCATAGTCTGTTGCATTTCTGTTTTCATTGGGTTCTGCAGTCATCTCATCCACCTTTGTTCTTTTGCGTGAACATTCTTTTTTTTTTTTTTTTGGCCAGTCCTGGGCCTTGGACTCAGGGCCTGAGCACCGTCCCTGGCTTCCTTTTGCTCAAGGCTAGCACTCTGCCACTTGAGCCACAGCGCCGCTTCTGGCCGTTTTCTGTATATGTGGTGCTGGGGAATCGAACCTAGGGCCACGGGTATACCGAGGCAGGCACTCTTGCCACTAGGCTATATCCCCAGCCCCATCTTTTGCGTGAACATTCTTTAATGAGAAATCACACTCAGATTAGCATTATGAGCCTGTATACTGGGACATGTACTTGATACAACTGTGGGAATTGCTCTTTATATTTGATCAGTTAAAGTACATAATGCCATCTTTCCTGGCATGCCTTGTTTTCCTATTCTTCAGGGTTACAGTGCATATTCTGATCAATAACTTTTGCCCTTTGGGTGCAGGTGGCTTATGCCTGTAATTCTAGCTACTCAGAAGGCTTCAATCTCAATGGAAGGTATTCATTGCTATTTGTGTGACATTGGGGGGGGGGATATGGCAAGACTGCTGACATCTTTCATAAAATCATTCATGCTTTGCCTCAGTTTTGTTTGGTTTTGTTTTTTTGCCAGTCCTGGGGCCTGAACTCAGGGCCTGAGCACTGTCCCTGGCTTCTTTTTGTTCAAGGCTAGCACCCTGCCACTTGAGCCACAGCACCACTTCCGGCTTTTTCTATATACGTGTTGCTGAGGAATTGAACCCAGGGCTTCCTGTATATGAGACAGGCACTTTACCCAGCCTGCTTTGCTTCAATTTTAAGAAAGCATTGTTTGTACCTTTATGCAAGCATGTACCCAAGGTTTGCTTTATTACGTCCAACAAAAGCAGTATAACTGTCTCATTAACTGCTAACACAATGAAAATCTGCAAAAAATTGCGTTTCAGAAGGCTCTTCTGGAATAGATTCTATTTACATAGACTTATAAGCAAGTCTTTTTCAGGAGAAAAATACATTAAAGGAAATATTTTACTTTTTGTGATTAACAGGGGTTTCTGTTTTGTGACTATGATATAAAATAAGAGGTTCAGATGTTTAATAATGGAGCTATTGACATTTTTTTTTGGGGGGGGGGCCAGTCCTGGGCCTTGGACTCAGGGCCTGAGCACTGTCCCTGGCTTCTTCCCGCTCAAGGCTAGCACTCTGCCACTTGAGCCATAGCGCCGCTTCTGGCCGTTTTCTGTATATGTGGTGCTGGGGAATTGAACTTAGGGCCTCGTGTATCCGAGGCAGGCACTCTTGCCACTAGGCTATATCCCCAGCCCTATTGACATTTTTTGACAGTAGATTTTTATCCTTGCATTTGAAGATGTGCTTGCAATTTTGGAGTAAGAAAGTGTTGCTGACAGTACATCCAAACATTTATTTTAGCTGAAAGACTCATGAAAATATACAGTGTGGAAAGCCATTTCAACGATTTCTGCTGCAGTTTTTCTTCTGTCTCTCTCTTCCTTCTCCCAGCCCCCTCTGTCTTTTTGGGACACAGTCTGGCCATGTACTGTTGGCCTGGAACTTGTAATCCTCCTGCCTTGGCCTCCCAAGTGCTGGGACTAGGAGATTTGCACCACTATGCCAGTCTGAAAAAAATTTTACACTGCGTTTCTCTAAAAAACAATCATAAGCTTATCAGTTCCTTTCATACTAGTATGTGGGGAGGAAGAATCCAGATGTCCTGAGTGTTGCACTTAATTGAACATAACATATGGTGTAAGAGGAAAAAAACCTCCTCCTTGCCTCAAGAGAAACTGTACTTGAATAGCAAAATCTTTGCAGTACCTCAAGACTGACTTTTACTTTTAGCAGCTGAGTCAGTTTCAGAAGAGGAAGTATTGAGGGGTTTAAGGACTTCCAGCTCTAAACATCACACAGGCGTAAAGCTGCCTTTGACTCCCTTTTAGAAATTCCAGCACCAGTGAGACACTTGCTGATTGGCTGACACGGAGAGGGTCGGCCATTGATTGGCTGTCTTTCTGACTCTGCACCCTAGTTACTGGGGTGAGGTTACTGCTGACTGGCTGGTTTTCAGAATGTGTCTACTGACTGTTAATTTCTCTAGTTCATGACTTGGAACTTGTGCCAAGAAAAGCATTTTCCTTTCCTGAGTGGGAAGATGGGTACCTTGCATTCTGGGTCTCTCTAGCTGTTCTTCCAAAGTCCAACCTGCAGCAGACCATCAGGGATTGGTCAAATTCTTACCTGGCAGCACTTTGCGAGCAAAGTGACTTAAATGTTAATTATAATTACCCTGGACAAAAATTCAAGTGTACTGAAAGTAGCTGAACACAAGACATTTATGGTATCCTGACAAAATCAATACAAGTCACAGGGGAAAAAAGTCTAAGATATGTCTTATATGTACAGGCAACTTTGGGTAAAATGGGAAGGGAAGGGAGACAAAGCCCAGTTCTCTCCGAAGAAGGTGGAATTCTTTCTTCCCCTGGGATCTACTTAATTTAAAATTTTATTTTCACTATACCCACTTTTAATGAAATTTATCACATCAAGGGATAATATGCTTGAAGAATAATGTTAAACTTTCATTTCTGTGTGTAAATGCTTTTCTTTTTTAATGTTGCTGTATTTTTATTTCATACAAATTCAAAACTCTACCTAGTGGTAGAGTGCTTGCCTAGCATGCATGAAGCCCTGGGTTCGAGTCCTTAGTACCACATGCACAGAAAAAGCTGGAAGTGGTGCTGTGGTTTAAGTAGTAGAGTGCTAGCTTGGAACAAAAAGAGCTCAAGGACAGTGCCCAGGGCCTGAGTTCAAAGCCCCAGGACTGGCCAAAAAAAAAAAAATCATCTGCATGGAGAAAGTGCTAAATATTTAGGGTGGCCTCATTATATAACCTGGTCTCATGAGAGTTAACTTCCTCCTCAGCAACAGCATTTACTCCTTCCAAGGGTGAAGATCCTCTTTTTTCCACTTTTGAGGTGGATAACGGTCTGAGATAGAGTGATGATGGAAGCGATGCAGACCTGCATACTAACTACTGTACTAACCACTGGCTATGTATAACACGTAAAATATGGCTACTCAGTTAAGAATTCTTTTTTTTTTTTTTGGTACCAGTACTAGGGCATCACTCAGAGACTGACCCTTAGTATTTTTACTTTAGGCTGGTGCTCTAGCACTTGAGCCACAGTCCCACGTTTGGCGCTTCCCCCCCCCTTTTTTTGCTGATTAATTGGAGATAAGAGTCTCATAGACCTTTCCCATCTGTTAGGAAAATGGAGGAGAATGGAAAAGGAAAAGGCCAGACTCAATAGTCAACAGGCAGACTGTTTATTGAGGAACAGCGAGGGGCACAGGTGAATGGACCTGCCTGCACATCAAAGCAGGTTCGCATATCCCTGAGGGTTTTGCCTGGTGTCTGTATGCGCCTGGGCAACAGGGTGGGTGTCAGTCCTTCACTGTTCAGGCTGGGTTTGGACTGTGAGCCTCGGATCTCAGCCTCCTGAGTAGCCAGGATTACAGGCTACCAGCACCCAGTTTAAGAAGTGAGTCTATATTTGATTATTCATTCATTCTTGCATTAATTCATTTATGTACTGGGAATTAAACTCAGTTTTGTGCACAAGAGACACCTCCAGACCATTTGATTTACTTACCTAGCATAGCTCTTGGAAATGCTACCACAAATAAAAAGGCATCTGGCCAGGACCTAGACTGCCTCACGAAACAGTTTTACGTGGCAACACTACCAGTGTTCACCTTGTTTTAACCGCTGTCATTTGTGCTGATACTGGGGCTGGAATTCAGAGCCTCATACTTGCTTGACTTGCTTGCTCATGGCTGGCCCATCCAAACAGCCCAGTAGTATCTCCTGAGCGGTGGGTGGGGTTTCAGGCCGAGCATGCATGAACGACATCTTGGTGTTGCTCACGGACCACCACGTGTGGCCAGCATGCAGACTGAATGTGGATTTCAGCTCCTGAACTCACTTCCCAGAGTGCTCCTGTCTGGGCTGCTCCCGCCCAGTACCCTCCTTCCTTACCACCCGGCCATCTCATTACCATGTCATTATGATGCTTCCTGTGCAGGCTGAGTCACCACAGCAGCTCTGGCTGATGTCAACGTGAGGTCTCCCCAAGGCGTCAAAGGGGTTCCTGCAGTGCCCAAACTGGGAATGAATGCTAGCATTGATGAAGCACCCATGGAGCTGGAGCCGGCTTTGCCCTGCGTCTGCACTTACAAGGGAAAGGAGAATGCACTTGACTGGGAGAGCTGAGTTTCTAGCTGGCTTGGCCACTGGACCACAAAGGGCTCTTGCAGCACCGGGCCTCAAGCAAAACAAGTGGGAGAACTAGGTGCTCCCCCTGGGCTCCTCTGGCTCTGACATGCAAGGATTCGGCTCATTTCCTCTTCTTAACGTCTGGGCTCAGGTACCTATTTTAACTTTATTTGAAACGTGTTTTGAAGCCCCCCGAAGAGCCCTTCTCAGATTTTGGAACCCACAGAGAATAAAGCAAGTGTTTCCAATTACTGAAGCTATTTCTCCAGTTTCTAAAACAGATTCTGCTCTGCTCACTTGGAGAAAGCACGATGGCACCCCGTGAAATGCTGAAAGCCACAGGGAAAGGGGTGGCCTGCCCAGGCTCCCGGTTTGCTGTGCTGATGTCCACTGCTCTTTAATTCCAAATGAGCCGGCCAGGCTTCCCAGGGCTCCACCTCCTCTGTTTCCCCTGGGGGCTGTGCTGAGCAGGCTGACCCCAGATACAAAATGAGAAAGCCCAGGGGTTAATTCAGGCCCCTCTGGTCCCAAAATAGCTTTCTACCTGTCTGCCACAGAGTCGGAACTTTCTCATACTGGTGCACCGCCTTTGAATTAAGGACTTGGCCAGCAGTTATTTTTGATTCCCTAGCATGTGACTCTCACCACAGGTCCAGAACAACTGAAGGGGTCCAGAACCCCTTCTTCTGATCTGGGCACAGAGAGGTAGGGTAGGGCAGGCATTAGACTTCCTTTTCCCGGACACCTACTTGGTCCAGGGATGAGGATGATATTTGAGGTGTGGAGAGATGAGGCCTGGTCTTGCTTTTTACTAAGCTAGCAAGAGGTGGCTCTGCGACTTCTTCCAGACAGGCAGAGAGAGAAACAAAAAGAAATTGTTCTTCCTGAAATGTCCATTCCTATAACTATCCTCTTAGAACTTGTAAGTTAGCTCCACTGTCTTCCTGGCTACATAAGTAAATAGGCAACCATTTTTCTATGGACAGACATTTGAACGTGGCAGTGTGTTGCATCTCCAGGAGGCCCGGTTTGTCCTTGAGCTGCTTTTGCTCAAGAATGGCTACCCCATGAGCCACAGCACTTCCAGCATTTTCTACTTATGTAGTGCTGAGGAATCCAACCCAGGGCTTCCTGCATGCTAGGCAAGCGCTCTACCACTAAGCCACATTCCCAGCCCTCTAGGAAGATCTTGTTAAATATTTAGCCAGAAGGAATGGCACAGGGAACCATGATGATGGTTTTCACATAAGCTGAGAGGGGTATAGAGAACAGATAGGTTTTGACAAGGAGACAACGTAGAGGTATTGCTAAAGAAAGGACATATTAGCACTGGTGGCTCATGCCTGCAATCCTAGCTACCTGAGATCCAAAGCATCATAGTTTTAAGTCTTCCCAGCTACAAAATTCCACAAAACTCCATCTCCAATAAACTAGCGAAAGACTGAGCTGGTGACATGGCTCAAATGTTAGTGTGCCAGCCACCCAAGCAAGAGGCCTTGAGTTTAAAACCACAGTATTGTCAGAGAAGGGGAGGACCCTTCTTGTACATTCCTGGTAGGAATGTAAGATGGTGTAGTCACAGTGAGAAACAGTCCCATGATTCCTGAAAAGCGAGACACATGTTAGCACACGAGCCAGCCATTCCACCCCTTAGGTATCATTCCAAGAAGACTGAAAGCATATGTTCACACAAAAATCTGTGCCTGCATGTTCAGTACAACATTTCTCATCATACCCAAGTGAAAATAACCCAATTAACCAACAACTGACAAATGGAGAAACAACGGATGATATATCTATACTGTGGAATCTTATTCAACAATAAGATTGGATTAAATACTGATAATTATTACAGTATGGATAATCTTGCCAGTATCATCTGAACAAAAGGAGCCAATCACAAAAGAGAACACATGGCATGATACCATTTATATGAAATGTGTATAACAGGAAATTTTCAAGACAGAAAGATTACTGGTTGCTGCAAGGGCTCTACTACTGAGCTATAACCTCTTTTGAAATTATTTTTCATTATTATTAAGAGACAGGGCTCACTAAATACTGGGCTCAAGTGATTCTCCTACCTCAGCCTCCTGAGTAGTTGGAACTACAAGTTGGGACTACCAGCCTAGGCGTGGCTGCTCAAGTTTGTGAATATGCTAAAACACCCATCCAACATAGGTTTATTCACTTTTTAGAGTACATTTGTGGCCACATTAGGCTTTGTTTTGTGGTAGTATACTTTGTATTCATCATTGAGGTGTTTTGTTCTTTTTTACCATATATTAGACTTACTCTTGGTTTCTTTAGGCATTCCATACTGATCTCTATTGAAGCCAGACTAATTTACATTCCTACCAATGGTGTATAAGGGCTCCTTTTTGCCCAACATTCTCATCAACATTTGTAGATTTTTGTTTTCTTTTGTAAAAGTGTTTTTATTGTTATTATAAGGGTGATGTACTGAGGGACTAAGGTAATGAGTCAGGTAATGAGTATGTTTTTCTGTGTGGACAATATCACCCCTCTTTCCCTTCCATTGCTGCCAGCAAGTTGCATCGTTTATTTTCCACCTGTGTCTACTGAGTACCATGACTGTATTTGTTCACCTTCCTCCAAATATGTTTTTTTAAGGCACAATTTTCTTGTAATCCTGGTCATTTTTATGTTTATGTATGAGTATACTTTGTGGTTTAACTCTGATTCTGGCTCTGACATCTGCCCTTTAGCCCCCCTCCCCCCCCCCATCCTACCCTAAAGCTTCCAAAATCCTTAGAACCCCTGGGTCACTGCCTGCTGTCAATAGGGATGGGGACAGATTTGCCTTACAGAGGAACTAGAATTTTTTTTTAAATTTGCTTGGTTATTTTGCTGAAGATCCAATCTTAGCAGCTCAAAGAGGACAGGCAGCAATAGGCCGAAACTAATTCACAATTTTGTTTAAATTTACTTATCACAGGCAGAAAGACTCAATTTCATGGATAATCCCAATTCCCTGCCCTGGGAGCTGACTTCCAGGAAGCAATTATGGAGAACAAAATGTAATGGGTAACAGGGGTGCCTGTGAATTATTCATAATCTGATAATGATTTTAACCCATTTCTGACATGAACTGCTATTGATGTTAGCTTCTGGAAAGTTCCCAAAGTAAGCAAGATAGAGGTTTCCTTTTCCATGCTTATATAACTATAACCCTCCGGCCTGGGTCCCAGACCACTTGAATAATCAAAATCAAGGAAGCCCTGGGGTCCCCCTTCTTCCCCAGACAAAGCAGAGGTTAGGTAGAGGTGGGTAAAAGCTGCTTTTGTTCTGTGGTTGGTTTTTTTTTAATGCCCGCACTAGGCCTCTTGCGCCCTCACTTGGCTTTTTCACTTATGACTGGCATTCTACCACTTGAGCTACACCTCTGCTTTGGCTTTTTGCTGGTTAGTTGGAGATACAACGAGTTGCACAGACTTTTCTGCCCCAGTTGGCTTTGATCCTCAGATCTCAGTCTCTTAAGCAGTTACAGTTTATAGGCATGACCTGTCATTACCAAACACTTGAGGACTTCAGTTCACTCCTCCATCTCTCAAGACTGGTCTGCTGGGAGAGCCAGTGTGGTCTGTTCCCAGCAAAGCATCTGACTGAGTAGGCTGTGCTGGTATTCAGGTTTGAATGTGAATCATCCCTGACAGGCTCATGTTCTGTGTGCTTGATCCCCAGCTGGTGGAGCTGTTTGGGAAGGTTCTGGAAACCAAGGGGTGGGACTTAGCTGGAGGAAGTAGGTAACTGAGGGAGCAGAGTCTCTGGAGGAATCTTCCTTGTCTCCTTCCTAGCTCTGTCACACTTCCTGCCTGCCTCCCCGTGAGGATTTCTTTCAGTTTATTCTTCCTTCCATGTTGTTCTGCCCCGAGCACATAGGGAGGGCCAAGCAGCCCTGGACTCAACCCACGAAACTGGGAGCCCAAAATAAATCTTAGCCCCTAGCTATGCAAAAAGTAATTCATTTGTTTTTGATTGTTACATGCATGTATGTATGCATGCATGCATGAATGATGATCAGAATGAGTTACTTGTAGCAAGGGAGACTTAGTTGAGCTAAGTGGTTTTGCCAAGGGGTATCTGGAACTTGCCCTCCTATAAAACATAGATGTAAGCACCTGCTTTGCTGGGCTGGTGAGAGAATTTGAGACGATAGTAAGTTCCCGAAGTGAGAGCTGTTGCTAAGTTTTTCCTGTCTAGTAGTAACAGCTATAGAGCTTGCCGTGTCTGAATAAGCCAAAGCTTCCTCAGGAGCAATGTTCTCAAATGAGACTGTGTAGCAGAATCCCCTGGGAGGTTTTTGAGAACAAATTTCTAGTTTTTACTTCTAGGGACTGACTCAATAGAATTTCAGTAGGATAAGGCCATAGAATGTACTTTGTTTAGTTTTGTTTTTCAATTGAGAGTGAAATTAGTACCCTACAGAGCAAGGCTGGATGAATTTTGACAAACTCTTGCTCTTGTATATTCTTCACTCTAGTGAGGATGTAAAGCATGAATCCCACCCCCCACCCCCACCCCATACAGAATATTTCCTTTTTACATCCCCCTTCCTGCGTAGACAGCTACTGTTCTAGCTCCACAGATTAGTTTTGCTTGTTCTCAAACATTGTGCCAGGTAAATCATATACCATGCATATTTTTGTGTGCGTGGCTTGTTACTCATGCTGTTTTGAGATTCATCCACATTGTCTCATGTATCATATCAATAAATCATCATATGTGTGTCTGGTGGTATTAGGATTTGAACACTTGGCTAAACAGGCACTCTACTACTTCAGCCATGACTGTCCCCTGCCTTTTCTACTTGTTACTTTCTTTATATTATCTCTTGCTTTGCTCTGGCTTTGAGCCAAGATACTTGTACCTCTCATGTAGCTAGGATTATAGGTGTGAATTACCACACACAACTTTTTGGTACACAGCAATTTGGTGAGATGGAGTGTCTTGCTAATTTTTTCCCAGGGCTAGCCTAGAATCTCAATCCTCCAGATTCCAACTCCTATGTAGATAGGATTATTACTATCACAAGCTACCTTTTCTTTGTTTTGTTTGGATTTTTTGGGGGGGCGGGGAGGAGCAGGGAGGCTTAAAAATATATGTAGTCTGAGTGATCCTTCTGTCTGCTGAAATTACAGGCCTGGCTTTAATTCATTTCTTTTTATTGCTAAATAGTGTTCTGTCATAGATTACAAATTAACTTGCTTATGTTCATGAGCCTTGGAGCGTTGGTTTGGGGCATTATGAAGAAAGCAGCGGTAAGTATGTGCCATTTTTCACTAGTAAAATACCTACTCCTGGAATTGTTGGGTAGTAGCATAAGGGCGTGTTAGCATTTTATTTTAAGACAAAGTCTCACTGTGTTGTTGGACTGGTCTTGAACTACTGGGCTGAAGCAGCCCTCCTGCTTCAACCTCTTGAGCAGCGGGGACTACAGGAGTGAAGCACTATGCCTGGCTTCTGTCGGCTTCATCTTTAAAACCTTTCAAATGTTCTGGTGATGAAGCAGATGCAGGGACTCTTGAGGGAGTGAAAGATCAGCCTTGGTAACTCCACCAAGGCTTCGCTTGCTTATCGTTTCACTTGCAGGCATCAGAGATAAGCGCTTTCGCAGGGAAGTTCCTCCCCCTCATTCCTGCTCCAGCGGAGGAGTCCGGCTTCCCTCGCCAAATCCTTACCAGAGAAGAGAGTTTGCAGCCAAGGATCCCCTGAGTCTCTTAGGTGGCATCACCCCAATGGGTCCGGGAACTAGCAGGGGTAAAGAGAACCGGAGGAGGCTGCCAGCCTGGGCAGGGTTGCTTTAGCTTTGAGGTTGCTCAAAGTAGGAGGAAGAGGCTAGCCCTCTGCTTACTACCTAGGCTAGGGGCCAGCCTTCCCCCACAGGACCCCGGCTCTCCCACACCTCCCTGTGCAGGCTTGGCACAGTTCGGATGGAGGTTTTAGGTAGACCACATATCAGCACCATGCGGGGCTCCTGAGGGTAGATTAGGGATCAAGGCCCAGTTTAGGCTCAGAACATGGAGTTGGGGGCAGTCTGTAACTGTGTGTCAAAACACAGCCATTGTGCTCCAAGCCGCATGCTGACTCGTGGTGCAGGAATTATACATCTGTTTTTGTTCTGAAGTTTTTATTCCCCTTTGGAAACATTACAGTGCACAGCGGGAGTGGAGACATTTGGAAGCTGAAGCTATCCTCAAATCCAGTGTTTGCCGAGGGGCTGGCACTCAGTGTGGTCAGGCATGCGAACTTGATTAAAATAGCAAGTGTTTAGTGCATTGCAGAAAAACTACACATTAAATGTGCTTCCTGGTTATGCTGTTTACCATGAAGCCAACTTTAAGGAAAGAATTTAATTTTCAGAAAATAAGGGTATAATAGTACAGGTGGTGCATAGGAGTAATGAAAAGCACACAGGTAGGATGGGGATGTAGCTCAGGGAGAGGGTGTAGCAGGGTAGAGCCCGTGGGTTCCATTGCCAGCACCGAAGAATTAAGTATGAAAGCAGGTAAGAAAGACTGAGGTTTAGAAAACTGCCCCAGTCAAAGAATGTACTGAGATGCAAACGACTTGCTCAAAGTTAGACCTCTGAGACACAATCTGGAAATTAACCTTGCTCCAGGGTTTATTCCAGTCTCTGTGTTTCTCATGCCTGTGATCCTAAGAGAAGAGATCTTGACCACCACACATAACTCTGTATGCATAGGAACTGTGTCCATTTCTGTACGACTAAACTACAATGTCAGGAGTCTATCGGGAGATCCAAGCTCCAGGAAACCCGATTTAAGAAGAAGGTCAGGGCTGAGGCTATCCCACAGGAGGAGAATAATTGTGGATCACGTGTGAAGCCCTGGACTTCATTCCTAGCTTTGCATTAGTAAGGGGAGGGGTTGGAGTGAGGAGAAGAGCAAAAGGGGGTTTCTGAGGAATGAACACCGTCATCTTGCTGATTGTCGTCCTATGAAATCTCATTCCTCCAGCAGATCATAGGTGGTCTCGCAAACAGACCTCCAGACCCCACACGCATGTCTACCTAGGTTGTCTGTCCATCCTGCCCAGGCTTGCAGTGGTCATGGAGAGCTGTTGCAAACCGTCTTGAGTACCTTGTCCCACTGCGGTCAGGAGCAAGGCCGGGAACAAAGCAATGATGGAGACCGTACCGTGGAATTGGTTCCGGGGTACCAGGGGACCTGCTGCCCCTCTCCAGCATCAGATGCTGCTGGACCCATGAACAGGGTTTTTATTCATTCTCAGACAAAAGTACACGGAGGAAGGTGGCTACATCAAAGAAACTACGTCAATAAGGGCAGAAAGGTGGCTACATCAAGGAGATAAGGGTGTCAGTTGGGGGAGGGATAATTCTAGGATTGGCAATTACCGGTAAACAAGAAAACAACCAATTTGCATAGGCCACCTGCCGGCTCCAAGGTCTTGTGATGTTTGGAATAACAGGAAGGTGAATGCTAAGCACAGTAGGTCTTGACCGGGCCGCCCTCAGCCTTCCGAGGGACAGAGAGTGGTCCAATTCTCTAAGGCCCACCTTAGGGCTTTGCGTTTACTGCTTCCCACAGAGAGCACCATGGTAGTTCATGGAAATTGCTTCACAGCTGCAAATGGGTTAAGGTCACAGCTTTTCATATGACTATTGTCTCTGAATCTGCAAATACCCACCAGGGAAATTTGGCATAGGCAGCTTGGTTAGAATTTAGTATTCACTGGTCCCCATAGTACCTACAGTGAACAAGGGCAGGAATTGGAAATGTAAGCATGAACTTTAACTGTTAGGGCTGACCTGAAAACTGGAGTAACTAAATATAAGTTTTAGTGTTAAAATGATAACAGTTTCTAAACTCTGGTGATGACTCCATGCTAGAGGGCTGCACCCCCACCCGTGAGACTAATTTCTTATAGTTTGACATTTAAAAATGTAGGGAGCACTTGTTCACCTCTATACCTGGGTAACAACCATGGTAGTGGACAGTAAAAAAATGATCATAGTCATAGACTATAGAAATAACCATAATAGTAGTAGAAATGCCATGGTAACTGTCAGGTTGGTTTACTTATGATTGGGTACTGGATTGTTTTAGCCCGCTCAAGCTTGCTTAGTGGTAATGGGAAAACATGGTCGCAATTGTTAAAATAAAGTTGGTACTAGGTCAGCCTGACCGCATATTCTGCTTCTGTAAATGGCCCATTTGTGACTTGCTCTTCCCCTTGCATCAGTGCTACGTGACCACCTGTTGTCAGTTCCTGATATCAAGGCCAGTTCCCGATAGCAAAGCCAAAATAGATAACTGAAAGGATAGATAGCCAGTAGAAATAGGACAAGACTTGCTTGCTAAATGCCATCCAATCAAGTATCTGCCAAGTTGGAAATACCCTGCCCCTGTTGTAATCACAAGAAAAACCCTGCCTATCTGAGGGTCGGGGCTCTCAATCCAGATCCGCTGTGTCGGTGACGGTTGGGAGTCCAGGTTCGAGCTTGCAATAAAGACTCTCGTGTGTTTGCATCGGTATCGGCTCCTTGGTGGTCTTTGGGGACTGGAAATCTGGCATAACAGAACTTCTTTAGCTAGGAAATATGCCTGATGGGGGATTTATTCTTCCCACATTCCATATTCTTCTCTCTCTTCTCTGAGTGGGACCAGTGCCTCTCTTGCTGAGGTATCCCCTTCCATTCATTCTTCTGTTTTTACTGTTAGGATGTTGAAGCCGGGGATGGTGACTCATGCCTGTAATCCTAGCAGCTACTTGAGAGACATAGATCAGGGGATTGTGGTTCTGGGCCAGCCTGAGCACAGCAGTTCATGAGACTCCATTTCTACCAATGGCTGGGCACGGTGTTGTGCCTGCTATGCCAGCTGCATAGCAGCCCAGTGGCGAGCAGTGGTGGGTGCCTGTCATCCCCAGAAATGTGGCGAAGCACAAACAGGAGAGTCAAAGTCCAGGCTCGCTCACTCGGGCATAACGCAAGACCCCATATTGAAAATAACGAATGTAAAAAAAAGGTCTGGTGGAATAGCTCAAAAGCCTTTTTCATGATGGTAGAGCATGAAGCCCTGAGTTCAAATCCTAGGGCCACCAGAAGAAGATAAAAGGAGAAGGAGATGGAGGAGAGGAATAAGACGATGATGTTGGACTAGTGTGTAGTTTTTGTTGTGCCAGTATTGGGGCTTAAACTCGTGGCCTTGTGCTTTCATTCAACCTTCTTGTTTTCAGCTGGCACTCTACCACTTGGACAAATCATCCAGTGAAGCATTTTGCTGGTTAATTGAAGATGGAATCTCGAATTCAATGCCTGGACTAACTAAACTGAAGTCCTCTGGGTCTTAGCCTCCTGAGTAGCTAGGATAACTGATGCTTGCTCCTTTTCTTTTCTTCTTTGGTGTTTAGGTTTGAATCCAGGCATCACAGGCTAGTACATTCCAGTACTAAACTGTATCCCAGCCCTGAGCTTACAGTATGTACTTGCTGAATTCTTCCCTCTAAGAAAGTTTAAAGGATCAGAGCATGAGGTCCTAATGTAACTCCACAGGTGACTAGTGGGGTGTATCACGTACAAATTTTCACACTGAGTCTTACAAGAACTCAGCACTGAGGGAGGCAATCCCGTATACTTAATGGATGACCTCACTTCCTGTCCTTGCAGTGGTTATTGAAAATGGGACTCCTAAACACTGGATAGGAGCCCTACAGTTCCAAGGCTTCTCTTGTCTTTCATGTGCTCAGATTGAGGAGTGTTTGGTTTAGTGACGCACTATACTGTTTTTCTTAGGATATACTCACATAGGCTCAGGTATTTGGTTCCAGTGGAGACTAAAAGCAACAGGGAATTGGTTGGGGGTGGGGAATTTCCATGCCGGTGTTCTGAGGAGAGTTCAATCCAATGTAATATCCTTAGTCTGGGCACTGACAGTGGAAGCTGGTAAGAAATGACTCTGTAGATGGAGCCTAAATTGGTCTTGTGACTTAGGAGGTGTTTCCCATCTGTCACCCCAGACCTTCCCAGCCGTCCACTGATGAGGGGGACTTGGGTGCATGCACGAAGTTGATGGAGCTCCACATTGAGGACAACACAGGTGACCTTCAGTGTTGCACCTGCGCGGGGGCCTGCGCTTCAAGGTTGCCACTTGGGGACAGAAGCACAACCGTAAATGTACAGAGAAGCAGGTCAGGGTGACGCGGAGTGGCTGAGGTCACACGCACCAGCGTGGGCTTCCCTTTGTGAAGTGCTCCAGACTGTTGGTCTTGCTGCTCAGGAGCTGGGGGGCTTCCCTGTCGGGCTGCTGCGACCTCATCCTTGGCCTTGGCTGAGGGACCGGGGATGGGAACCTCTGACTTGCGCCCGTGAGTCTCTTCTTTAGATACGTTGGTTCTGGGATTGCAGACTTCTTGAGGTCAAGCCATCTTGCAAGACTCAAAAGCAACATGCACAGGGTCCACCGGAGCCCTGCTTCTCTCTGGTGGGAGGCAGGAGGAAGCTGATACCCAGAGAGGAATCAGCGATGGAGTTCTGGTGACTTTCAGGCCTCAGAGCCCCAGCTGAACCCCTTGCCCTGAACACTGTTTCCCCTAAGCTGACTGAGGTTAGATCTGTGCCAGCCCAGTGGACACCTGGGCCCCCTTTTGCCTACCCCTCATCATAGCTTGTGCCCTACAGGCTAGAAGGGGTTGCTTTAAGCGAGGCCCAAAGGACATGTCAGTTCTGGGGTTGGAACTCCCCAGCTTCTTTGGCCTTGACCACGGTTGCCCACACCCCCAAATTCCGCTTGTTCATCCACTTTGGTTCCCGATGGCCTCCATCAATCCTTCATCTCCAAGAAAATGGAAAGTTCCAGTTCTGTCTCCGTTGTCACAGAAACATGTCAGTGCGGGGCCCGGCGTGCATGCACGAGGTAAGGACTCTGCGTGCCCGGTGGAGCGCGTGGGTGAGCTGCGTGCAGGGCTGGATGCACAACCCGTGCTGGCTTCAGAAACCACAGATAGAGAGAGCCGGGGGGCCGGGGTGTCGCCGAGGCGCAAAGGTGGGGGGGGGGGGGACGGAAGCGGAGCCCTGGAAGGCAGCAGCAATTAGAAGACGACGTCGGCTCGGCCTTCGGAGCTGCCTGCAGGTCAGGGGTGCTGGGCTGGCGGGGTGGGGCGGGGTGAGCAGGAAATGAGGATGGAGGTCCTGCGGTGCAGAGCCAGGGTAATTGGACGGAGACCAGCTGCTGGTTGCCCTGGTAACAGCCAATCAGTGAGAGCCTGCGAGGAGTGAAGGCTTCTAAAGAAGGGGCTAAAAATGCTGCCTTTGTTCCCACGTTGAGCAAGTCGCCCTCAAACTTCTGTGGGGGTAATGCAGCTTGGGGACAGATCCACCACCGTGAACCGGCCACTGTGGCCGGGAGGAAGCCCCATGAGGGCCCCCTATCCCCCCATTCCCCCTACCCCACCCCACCCCCCCGGAATGGCTGGGACTGGAGATGGGGAACCTCCAGATTTCACCCTGGGTAGCAAATGTGTGTGCCTCGGCCTACGGAGCAGAGGCTGATGGCTTGAGTTTTAGCATGGACACTTGCAGGGTTCAGATTATGGGGGGGGGTGTTGGGGGGGTGTCTCCGGCTGTGTGGCCCCCAGGAATGATCAAGCCTCAGTTTCTTCACACGTTAGCAGGCATTAGTAATAGGCTAGATATACAAATCGACAGAAAAGATGCATGGCAGACGTTCACTTAGCAATAAGTAGATGCTGTTGTCATCATTTTGACAAATGACGGTAGTTGTCCCAAGGGTTCTAGGCTTCTGGGGAAAAAAGCTAGATTTTGCTTCTTTAGAGTCACCAAAAAAAAAAAAAAAAAAAAGTAGTTCAGAGAGGCTCAACAGCTCCAAGAAGTGAAGCGGTAAGAGTAAGAAAGTAAAAAATCTAAAAAGAAGCTAGCCCCAGGCCGCCTTGAGAGTTGTGAGGGACCAGAGAGTCCTTTCACTCTTCTGCTGGGTTAGTGCCCCTGGACAGAACACAGAGACCAAGCCGTCCCTCCCCTCCCCTCCCCTCCCTTCCACGGGCAGAGCAAAAGCAGAGAAAAGCCCGAAGCCAGTGCTTGCTCAGCTCTTCCAGGAGGAGGTGAGGCGGGGTGGAAGGGCGGGGGGGGGGGGGCACTTAGCGACAAGGAGCGACGAGGACAGGCCCTCGGCACGAAGGGCACTCTCGCCCTCCCCAGCCAGAACCACCAAGAGATACAGGCGTCTCTATTTGGACTCTGGTGCCATTCTCTGTTGCTATGGCAACGCAGTGGGCTGTGTAGTGGGCAGAAGAAGGCTGCATCTGGGTAGAAATCAGCCTAGGAGGCCGCAGCTCTGCCCTTTGCGGGGGCCATCAAAGCTTTTCTTTCTTTCTTTCTTTTTTTTTTTTTTTTTGGTTCTGGGCCTTGACACTCGGCTTGGGCACGGTCCCTAAGCTCCTTTTGCTCAAGGCTACACCTTGAGCTACAGCACCACTTCTGGCTTTTTTTTTGGGGGGGGGGGGAGAGTGATTAATTGAAGATAAGAGTCTCACAGACTTTCCTGTCCCGGCTGGCTTCAAACCACAATCTTTAGATGTCAGCCTCCTGAGTAGCTAGGATTCTAAGCGTGAGCCACCGGTACCCGGCCCATGAAAGCATTTCTGAAAGGGGTAGAGGCCTGAGGGGAGGTGTCCCTTTGACATCTCAGGAGTCCATACGGGAGGTCCCTGGGCTTCAGGGTCTTCTTGGCTCCTGGCTCAGATCTGCGTCCCATTCACGATGAGGAGATAGACTTCTGTACAGAGGAATGGCTTTGGGACCCCTATGTTGGAGTAGACCTTCAGTTCCCACGTTCACTTGGGGTCTGCTCTTCATTTTCCTCATTGACGCAGTCTTTTTTTTCTTTTTACTCAGTAGGTCCATGTGGTGCAAGGTCAGAGCAGTGAGGGAGACAGGTAAAGCTGTGCATTCCTGGGGGAGAAGGCAGTAAATGGATAAATCCACAGAGACTGAAGGAAACACAGAGGACTGGAGGGAGGGCCCAGCGGAAGTGGAGGGCCGGTTTGGATGGGTGGTCAGGGAGTGTTCTTCTGAGGGCAGAAGGGAGGCAGGGGAGGAGCGATGGGGAAGAGCAGTGTCAGGACCGTGTGCTGGCTAGCGGCCCTTGAGAGCAGCGGGAGCCGGAGCTGGAGCCGCGAGGGCGGGACCTGGAGAGCAGGGGCGGCCTCCCCGTGGAATCTGGCAAGACTCCCAGGCTGTCCAACTCAGGGAGAACTTGCAGAGATAGCAGCAGGGCTTGCTGGGGACCTGCCTGAGTGAAAGGACCATCGCCGAGCGTCTGGTGTGAACCTTGTGCGAGTGGAAGTGCCACCCGTGAAGGGAGACCAAGCTGTATTCCAGGAGGGCTTACTTATACTGTCTCTCAGCTCTGGCTTGGAAAACAAAACAAAACACCACCACATTAAGTTGGCCAAGAGCCTCTCCATGTTCACCAGGAAACCCCTGAGACCTGGAACCATTCTAAAGTGGTAAGCAGCATTTCCAAGGAGTTAAACCCAAAGGAAATTTCCATAAGCACGTGGCTCCTGTCTGCAAATCCCAGCCCTTCAGAGGCTGAGGCAGGAGGAGGAGGACGTGGAGGCCAGCATGGGCTATGTAGTGAGTGAGTTCCATAAGTAAATTAATAAACAGGAAAGGAAAGAAGGAAGGAAGGGTTGCAGGAAGGGACGGAGGGAGCGAGAAAGGGAAGGAGGGACAAAGGAGGAATGAGCCGGAGTTGCTGGGTTGTCTAGGCACAGCGGTGGGGAAGCTTTATTCTGCCAAGGGCTGTTTGGCACGTGATATTAGTGGATATGGAGGTTTATGTTGCTATGATAAAAAGCTCCCAGATTGGGCTGGGGATATGGCCTAGTGGCAAGAGTGCCTGCCTCATATACATGAGGCCCTGGGTTCAATTCCCCAGCACCACATATACAGAAAATGGCCAGAAGTGGCGCTGTGGCTCAAGTGGCAGAGTGCTAGCCTTGAGCAAAAAGAAGCCAGGGACAGTGCTCAGGCCCTGAGTCCAAGGCCCAGGACTGGCAAAAAAAAAAAAAAAAAGCTCCCAGATTATTGAATTTCAAGCCATTCTAGTGGTTGCCAAGGTCTGAAGGCCATTCCCATCCCTGGCAGCTGATAGCAGAACCCTCTTAGGTGACACATGGATGTATCTTTCCTAAGGTGAAAGTGGAGATCTCTAGGACATAAGAACTAACTTACTGAAATCATGGTTTTAGACCCCAAGACCTAAGTTTGGGAATCCCAAGTTAGGTCTAGACACTCATCCCCACGTGTCAAATAAAGAGACTTGATGAAATTCAGGGACAGGTGTTTTTTTGTTGTTGTTTTTTGTTTTTTTACTATAGCAGCCATGGGAAGACAGTACTTCAGTACATCTTTAGTTGTCTTCTGGGGATACAGACATTGGCTTCGCGTTAAATAGGAGGAATAGGGGTAGGGAGTGAGAAAAGGATGCATGGTTGAAACAGGCTCAAGTCAAAGGCACAGGCTGGTGAGTATTATTAGCTCAGTCTTTGTCTCCAGAGGAATTTCAGAGAATTTTTTAAACTGTTTTTATCATTGGAAATTGAATAGGAACAGGTTGCCTGGCAGGTGGTTTCTGAGTTTTGGGTTGTTACCTTTAAGATGATAAATAGATGGTATTGCTTGTTAGAGGGGGCAGTTTTCTCTGTTACAAGATGCTTATCCTGTTTTTCTTGGAGCCCAAGGTGGTTGCAGCAGACAATAACAGACAATAACCCAGACCAGAGGGCACAGATACCAAGCAGAGAGGGTGGGGGGAAGAGTCCAGATTTTAGGTAATTCACAAGGCCAAGGAAAGGCTTAGGTTCCCTTTTACATTACTCTCTGCCAGGCCCCGTGCTCGATGCTTTAAATACATTCAAACATAACTCCTGTTACATGGTAAAAACTGGAGCTTTGAGAGGTTGGCTTTCAAAGGTCACACAAGCAGCAAGCAGCTGAGCTCACATTCAAACAGATGGAGCTTGTTCAGAACTCTACAGTTCCAACGTAGTTAAATTGCTGGACAAAATAAAGCTATAGGAATTTAGGAACTGCTCACTGGGAAACGGCAAAGGGCTCTCAGGAGAGAGGTGACAATCCAGCAAGCTGCCACAGGCCAGGCCTTGCCAAGGCCCCTTCTTTTCCCACAAACCTCGTAAAACCGATAGGTAGCACTTAGCCACGAGTGATGTGCGATGCAAAGGGCACCTAAAATGGAGAACGAGGTGAAGGGAAAAGCCAGTTGCTGGCTGCTCACTCCTGTAGTCCTAGCCTCTTTTAGGAGGCTGAGATCTGAGGTTCAAAGCCAGCCCAGGCAGACAAATCTGAGAGACTCTTATTTCTAGTTAATCAGCAAAGGCTGGAAGAAGAGCTGGGGCTAGCCTTGAGTGAGAACGTGGAACAAGTGCAACCAGGGCTGCATGGAGCCCTCCTGGGGTGGTCCTTACAGGGACCAGGCTCTTAAGGGGTCTGAGCAAGGAGGCAGAGGTTAATGAAAGCGCCACTAGGTCTAGGAAGTTGGTGGCTTTGCTATTGGGCCCAGAAAGGACTGTTTACAGCTGGGCCTAGGTGAATTGCCCTGCCTGCACATCAAAGCAGGTTCCCCTGAGGTTTTGCCTGGTGTCTGGATGCTCCTGGGGCAATAGGGTGTGTATGGGGGGGGGGGGTCATTCCTTCAGAGAATATCCAAAAATCCATGTCACATCACCAATCCTCCAAGCAACAGGGAGCGACTTATCTCCTCTTCCCTCAAGGGATAAAGCAGTAACTTCTCCTGTATTCCTCCAGATGCAAGGACCACATCTGTGATGGGATTCTTTAATCACTGTACACACTTCTCTCTCCATGCCCTGAGTTCATGTCCGTACCCTGAAGATGACTGAAGATGTACTGAAGTACTGTCTTCCAGTGACAGCCCGTGACATGTAATCAACTCCCTTTCTCCTCGGCCTTTCACAAATATCTCTTTATTTGGAGTACAGGGTAATTGGCTGGACCAGACATGCAGAACTCCAGGAGTTTGGGCCTGAGGTCTAAAAACTCCAGTTGCAACACTACGGGAATGGCTCTTCTTTTCTTGCTTTCTTTCTTTTCTTTTTTTCAAGCTTTGAGCTTGGGTCTGGGTCTGGGCTTTGTCCCAGAATTCCTTTTGTTCAAGGCTAGTGCTCTACCACCGGAGCCACAGCGTCACTTTTGGCTTTTTCTGAGTGGTTTATTGGAGATAAGAGCTCCATGGACATTGTTACCTGGACTGGCTTCAAACCTTGATCCTCAGATCTCAGCCTTCTGAGTAGCTAGGATTACAGGCGTGAGCCACTGGCGCGCAGTCAAGACTGACTTTTCTAAAATGTAGCTGAGAAAGCTTCTTGCTGCCTGCCCAGGAAACATAATCTTCCATACTCAGCCACTCCAATTCCTTTGTGGCTAAGCCGGACCCAAATAAACATGCATAAATAAATAAACACAGCATGCTGTGTAGCAAGTAGAGCTTTCTTACGTCACATTCCAACTTAAATGCTGCAAATCATTGTGCGTTGCATGCACACACACACTTTGTCATTAGTAAGTGCTCTTCCCACCCATACTACAAGCTCTTGAAAGTTCTTGAAAGGTTTTTCGTGAGGGAGCGGCCTGGCCAGATCTGCATTGTTTAAAGCTCCGTGTGCAGTGTAGTCAGTCCATGGAAAGACTCCGGCTCTTCAGGATGATGCAGGAGAGTTGCTTACCACATAGATGCAATTAGACAGAGGGAGGTTATGGGTAATAAAAGGACTGCCCTTGTATTCTCTGTAGACTCTCTGTGACCACCTTCTTCCAGTGTCTGCCCTTGGCTTTGCCACCCTGTATGCTAGTCCTGGTAGAGATGACAGACTTTCCTTAGGAAGAGCCGAGGAACGAAGCGGAAAGGGTCATGCTCAAGTTGTTGCAAGTCTGGCAAAGCAACGTGGAAGAAGAAACTTGAGCCTACACTGGAGTCCTGCGCACTCAGGGTTACAGACCTCTACTGACTGTTAGAAATGATGTTGGGGAAGACGGGTGGAATGCAGACCAAGGGAGAGAAGAGCTATTCCTTTTTCCTTGGCAATCATTTCATCTCACTCTCTTCAGAAGCCTGTGTTCAGCCCGATAGTAAGCTCTGTGGAACTAGTGAGGTCCCAGCGGCTCCCTAGCCCAAGGAGGCCAGAGGACAGTTCTTGACATCACCGTTCATCTGTCGTGAGTCTGGGCCTCGTTGCTTCATCTCTTTGGGCCTGTTTCTGCATCTGGAAAATGGTGATTATCTTCCCTCTTGTGGCATGTCATATGCACAAGTGATCACTTGCTGTCCTTGACCCATGAAGAGCAACAATGTCACAAAGCAAAGATTTCCCTGGCAGGGTCCCTGGTGGTGTGGAGGAGGGTGAACTGGTAAGACACTAGGTCCCTCAGTTCCCTGATTGAACAAAGACAGCTGTACTCTTTCGTACATTGGAATTCTGAGGGAGACTGCGTGTGAACAGACGCGTCTGTTGATAAAATACTTTGAAAACCATTGCTACAGAGCATTTCTCCCTGGGCAGTTTTAGTAGCTGATCTTAACCCAGGAGTAGCAGGTAGTCAACCATCATATACTATACCTGGGGCAGACATCACTAACCAATCATAGGCCCTTTGTTGTTGAACCATAATAAAGTGGTCAGCATTATTAGCAACACAAGAATTCTAGTAGCTAGTTCTTCAGTGGCCATGTGTGATGAAACCAATTTTCTAGGAAGAAGGGAGAGTAATAGAGGGGGTGAGACTGATTAAAACATATTGTAAACACTTACAAATCTAGCAAGGAAATACCCCTTTGTGTAATATAAGATAAGGGGCTGGGGATATGGCCTAGAAGTGGAGCGCTTGCCTCGCATGCATGAAGCTCTGGGTTCGATTCCTCAGCACCACCTATGTAGAAAAAGCCAGCAGTGGCGCTGTGGCTCAAGTGGCAGAGTGCTAGCCTTGAGCAAAAAGAAGCCAGGGACAGTGCTCAGGCCCTGAGTTCAAGACCCAGGACTGGCAAAAAAAAATAATAATGTAAGATACTTTAAAAAAAAAACCCACAATATTCTACTCCTTTCCTACTCCCTTTTATTCTAAATAATTTTTTAAAATGTAGTCAAGGTTGGCCTGGAGCTCACTACAGTGCTTTGTGTTTCTGAAGGATAACAAAATATGTACCCAAAATAGGTCACTTTGGCATAGAGTTATTTTGAGCTGAAGGCTACTGAAAGAAGATACAAAGACAGCTCTCTGTTCTCCCCTTTTGCCTAAAAGCAAGATATAAGTTTATAAAATTCCTCCTCTCCTCTCTACTAGGAGGGACGGAAGTTAGTCACCAGAGACAGCTCTAGCCCTTTATCCCAGAAAAGCCACCAGAAAACCCTTTTTTTGTTGTTGTTGTTGCCAGTCCTGGGCCTTGGACTCAGGGCCTGAGCACTGTCCCTGGCTTCTTTTTGCTTAAGGCTAGCACTCTGCCACCTGAGCCACAGCGCCGCTTCTGGCTGTTTTCCATATAGGTGGTACTGGGGAATCGAAGCGAGAGCTTCATGTGTAGGAGGCAAGCACTCTTGCCACTAGGCCATATTCCCAGCCCACCAGAAAACTCTTGACAATAAATCTTACTAGGTAGTCCCTTTCTTTCCTTAGTTCCTCTACGTTAATCTTTCTTCAGTTTACTAGAAATTCAGAATCCTTTCCCTTTTCTTGTCATTTCTGAAAACATGCATTGTTCTTTCCTTAAGATTCTCTACTAGGACTGCCTAGCACTTGCCTAGCAAGCTCGAGGCCTTGATGTCAAGCCACAGTGTTGCCCCCAGCAAAGATACCCTAGCAGTCTAGGTTCTGACTCTTTCTCCCTCCCCAGGCCCTCATTGCTTAGCACTCCCGTGGCTATATGTTAATAAACTTCTGATTAATTTTCTCCTGATAATATGTCTTTTATCAGATGCAGGGCCTCCTGGTATTGAAGCAAGGGATTGGGGAGGGTGGAGGGAAAGAATTTTTCTCACCTACATTCTCTCCTTTACATTCCAATCTAGACAGTGAGTGCATGATACCCAGTACCTCCATATTACTCCAAAATAGCCCAAGAGTTATTCAGTAAATACTCGCTGACAGAATTATTCAACGTAAGTTAATCAATCTAAGAGCTATCCCAAATGGTTATTTCCTTTAACATTTTTATGTGTTAGCAGTACTGTGGTTAGAACTCAGGGTCTTGAGCTTGCTAGGTATGTGTTCTGCCTCTTGAGCCACGCCTCCAGCCCAGCTACTTCCTTTTGTCTAGCTAGAACGGGAGACCTGTTCCGTTGAGGTGGTTCTCTTGGTGAATCGAATCACTCACATTTAGATTCTAGGAAGGCAGGTGATATTTGTTTTGTTCATACTTCATGCTTCAATAATGCCTAGAACAATGCCTGGCACAGAGTAGACCCTCCTTTTGTTTCAGTTACAGGAATGGAAGAATGAACGGGTGAATCACAACATGAGAAAATAACCATCGGCTGGAAAGGACTTCTGGTGGATCCTGTGAGGTTAAAGCACTAAATGATTAAAGGCTCAGCCAGATTTGAAATCAGCTGGACAATTCCCTCAACATGTGTACAGAGACCGCCACATGTCATGTTTGCACACAGGTCAGCACTGGTGGGGACAGTGACACAGTGACATGTGACTTTGCCATCTGACTGGTAGGTGGTTCACTTACTCTTGCTTGCGGAGACTTGAGTGGATAGGGCCCATGGAGAAATGAAAATATTCTGCAACACTTTTCTATCTGTATTTGTGATAAAAAATATCTCTCAAAACTGTTATTCACCTTGCATTTGGCAACTGAAGATTCCTATCTTCCATGGTCATTCTGTTCAGCAATTGTTGAAGTTTTGATCCCTCTTTGCTGTGAGCCGCGTAGTTTGCTGTAGGCAGAATTTTTCGGTCACTTGGTGGTTGGTCTTACAGCTCCTTGTGCCCTCGTAGGTGGAGAAATCTACATTCAGAGTGTGTGGTAGCATCCATAATATGCCTTGAAGCCAAATATTGATACCGGAGAGGCGGCTCAATAACGTACCCACTACGTGCCACTGTCTGGTATGTAGTAAGTGCTGAAGCAAACATCCAATTCTTACATTTAGCCATTCAACAAATATTTATTTACTGGCTACTCTCTACAATTTAACAAGATGAAATTCAGGTTCTAACAGCCTCACTGGTGCTTCCTCCTAGAGTCAAGTTGGCTAATTAATGTGGCGTGCTGTTATTTATTTATTTATTTATTTTGTCTGGCCTAAACTGCCAAATAGCTCAAAGAGAAAAGTTATCATTCACAATCAACAGGAGGTCAGTTTATTTAAGGCCTAGGTAGAGGTTTTATGGGACCCCCTGCCTTATCAAGCGAGTATTAACCATTGACCGGTTAATCTAAATAAGCCCGTAGGGAGGCTTGGCCAGTTTTTACTGTGCTGGCAGTCAGGGCTGGTTCGCAGCTGCTCAGTGATATCAGAGCTGGTTTACCATGAACTTGAGTCCAGCCCTGCTGTGCCAGGATTGATCAACCGCTTCCCTCCCCTTCTCAGGCACCTGAACATCGATCTATATTTTTCTAATGAGGAGCCCCATTTTGCTGCTTTCCAGCCATTTTCACTGGTAAACTGCTTCCCTCTCTCTTCTCTTCTCAGACACTCTGCTCCTTCCAGAAGCCCTCTGGAGGAAAAGCTAGTCCTGGAAAGCTACGCTTGATGGCCTTAGATTTCAGCACTTATCCCAACTTTCATGCAAACCTTAGCAAACAATGCTTTGGACTCAGACAAATCTTGGTTCGGTTGCTTAGTCCATGTGATTTGGAATGTATCAGTTAATCTTTTGCCAACCTCAGTTTCCTTCTCTGGGAAATGGGGGTGCTAGCCATCATTTTTACCATGGCATTGTTGCAAGAGTTAAGTGACATGATATATGTAATCATTTTGTGTCATTCTGAGGTACAATAGGTGCTCAATGAACAGTGGCTATCAAACCATTAGGCAATTATTACAGCTTTCCAGCAGAAGGAAAATGAAGAGGCTTCTAAACCAATTACATATGACATTTGCAATAAAATTCGTCTGAAAAATCTATAGGCATTCTATGACTTCTGCTCTCAAAATGAGAGAGATTTTTGTTGTTGTTTTGTTATGCAGCTCAGGCTAGTCTTGAACTCATAACTCTCCTACCTCCATCTGCTGAGTTCTAGGATTACAGGTGTGCACCGCCATGTCCAGTGGAGGGCTGTCAAACTTGGAGGCAGGGGGAATGTATGCATGTATATATAAACAAATCCATGCAATTATGCACACATTCTCTC
The DNA here is from genome assembly GCF_023159225.1 of Perognathus longimembris pacificus. Classification (NCBI taxonomy): domain Eukaryota; kingdom Metazoa; phylum Chordata; class Mammalia; order Rodentia; family Heteromyidae; genus Perognathus; species Perognathus longimembris. The sequence goes on along the minus strand of NC_063182.1, from coordinate 6,248,893 downwards.
TATTCCTACGAGAAAGGAGTATGTCTCCTAGAACATATTTGCCCGAAAGCAGCTAGCTGAAGAGAAAGAAGATATACTTTGTAGAAATGCATTTGGGAGACAGAGCTGAAGTACAACTGAGCAACTAGTACTTAAACATTTTTTTTTTCCTAGTGCTTTACGGGCTCCATATAAAGCCAGTCTAATGACCTTTCCTCCAAGCTTGAACAGTTTGCTGATGGAACTGTAAGTTCCCGTGGTCTTTGTGTATCCGGCCTTAATTTCATTTCTGGGATAAAGGAAGTGCATGTTAACGCTGAATCCATCAAAAGAAGAAGTCCGTAATTGCAATTTGGCATTAAGTGTGCTTATACTGTGTGCCTTGTGAAAGCCAACGATGATTAATTCTGTGCATTTACCTGAGTCCAGGAGCAGATGCACAATAATGACAACTGCATTAGGCAAGAGAATTGTATCTGATCACTGCAAGCTAGCCTGCTGTTTTGCACACTGGTAGCACTATCAAGCAGATTCCAGCCAAGAAATCTGCATATTCACTGTAATAACCACCAGCTAGCTGCATGTGGCCACTGAGCACTTGAAATATGGTTAGCCCAAATTGAGACATGCTGCAGGTACAAAACACACTGCATTTAAAGTATACAAAAAAATGAATGCAACATATCTAAGTTTTGGACCAAGTGTGGAGATATATGTCTATAATCCCAGACTTGAAGCAGCAGGATTGAATTTGAGACCAGCCTGGGCTACATAGCAAGCAAGGGCTTCATCTCAAACAACAAGCAATTCAGTTTTGTATTGAGAATATGTTGAAAATACTGATATTTTTGATAGGTTAGGAATAATAAAGCATCATTAAAATTAATCTCACCACACTGGGTGTCAGTGGCTATAACTCTTAGCTACTCAGGAGGCTGAGAATCATGTTTTGGAGCCCGTCCAGGAAGACAAGTCTGTGACTCTCTAATTAGTGCTGGTTAAAAGCTGGAAGTGGAGATGTGATTCAAGTGGTAGAGTGCCAGTCTTGAGTGAAAAAGAAAAACACAGAGGAAGAGCTTGTGTCTGTGAGTTCAAGCTCCAATAAGGGCACACATAAAGATAATAATCTCTCTGGCGGTGCACACCCATGGTTCTACTAGCTATTTGTGAAGAATAGGGAGACTGAGGTCTGCGGCCTGCCCAGGGAAATTGCAAGACCCTGTTCCAAATATAGTTTAAACCAAGGCTGGAGGTGTGACTTAAGAGGTATAGAGCCTGCCTACCAAGCATGAGGCCCAGAGTTCAAACCCCAGTACCGCTTTACCTCCACAAATTAATCTTGTTTCTACTTCCTTGTCTGACAGAATTTTTAAAGTGACATGAAGGGCACACATCTCATTTCTCTTTGGCAAACCTCAGATATAGTAGGAAGCTGACAGGTAAGACAGACAATTCCTGGGTGTGCACCCTGGAGTACAAGGATTCCTTTTATCTGTGCGTCTGCCTTTCTTCTGATACTAAGGTTAACTGGCCTCCTGGTTGCTATGGTGATGGCCTCTTGGTTGCCATGGTACTGGCTTTTGACCGGGGAATGGACTTACGACTTAGGCTTGTCAATCAGAGTGCTTCCTCTGGTATTTGCACTAGTGATTGGAGTGGTAACCTGCTCTCCCTGGCTGGGGCTTTCTGTCCAGGGCACAGGAAAACACATGGAGCTGATTTACAAAGAGAGACAAGAAGGAAACACATGTGTAGGTTTAAAGAGCAGGGATGGAAGACGGCGGGGGGGGGGGGGTCCTGGAGGTGTTTGAATCTCTGGTTGCAGTATGTATTATAGTTAGTTCTTATCCTCAGATCTTATAGGTCTTATGAAATCACACACACACACACACACACACACACACACACACAGAGGCATGCCCTATGTATATTATTCAATCTAACTCCTCTAGGGCTACTGAAAAAGGCTGTAATTAGTACTTCAAATTTCTCTTTATCACTGTAAATGTAACAGCAGAACATTTTCTCTGAAGTTCTTGAAGCTTAGGCTTAAAGGCCATTACTTGCAAGGGCTCCTTAATCCCCTATCGCATTTTGTGTTTGTAATTTTGTGGGACTCTTCTCTCCTACCCTTTCCCCGCTTCTCTCTCCCTCTCCCCGCTCTTTTCTATACTAGTCCTGGAGCTTAAACTCAGGGACTCGTGCTCATGCCCTCACTGGGCTTTTTTCATTCACAGCGATGCCACCTGCACTACACTTCCACTTCTGGCTTATTGCTGGCTCATTGGAGATAAAAATCACTTGTCACATGTTTGCCTGGGTTGACTTTGAACCTGGATCCTTCAATCTCAGACCTCTGAGTAGCTACGGTTCTAGGGATGAGCAAAAAGAAGCCAGGGACAGTGCCCAGGCCCTGAGTCCAACCAAGCCCCAGGACTGGCAGAAAGAAATCAGGAAGGAGTAGCAAATAGTGTCATGGCTTTCACTGGCTGTGACTGTGTTAAGAAAAACCCAAAGGCCCTCTTGGGCTCAGCTGGATTGCTGAACCCCAGCTGCCATGGGAGAGAGTGGATTTCCCTGGTGTGGAAGGCAAGCACCGCGTGGGTGGCGGCTGCCGGGGACAAGTTCTTGGGAGTCAGTTAGAGCCTCCCTCGTTTCAGTGTGCCATCCCACTGTCCTGACTCAACATCTGAGGCGGGGGGAGGTGCGGGGAAGCAAAGCCTAACGGAAACAAGAGAGAACAGGAAACCCAACAGTGCGTGAAATGAGCAGTGCACGCTGGGAAACGGGTCACAGTTCTGTTCTGGAGAGGGTGGAAATCGCAATCATTTTATCAGGACAGAAGCTAAACGGGAGGGCAACGATGGGCAGCTGGGCACAAGCAGTGCCATCACCCTTTCAAGGGGTGGCCCTGCCACCTGTCACCTTGGAGGTCTCAGGACGGTGAGGGGAAGGGGACTCTCCTCTCATTCTTCTGGTACAACCACGGTAGCGCTAACGAGATATCATCTTTTTCCTCTTTTCAATTTTTGTGTGTTACTGGGGCTTGAACTCAGGGCCTTGAGCTCTCGTTTAGCTTTTATGCTCAAAGCTGCCATTCTGTTACTGGAACTACATCTCTTGTGGCTTGAGCAAATGAACTCCGTTCTCCATGACCACCCCACGGCGCCTAGGGTTCTTCACATCTCAGCCTCCTGAGTAGCCAGGGTCACAGGCGTGAGCCCTGGCGCCACACAATATCTTTTTGTACCTAGATGAAGTCTGTCCGCCGTCAGACTAGACTTCGTATGTGGACAGAAGCGGAAGGCTATTTTGTTTTGTCTAGGAGACGGGAACGTTCGAGGATGAACTAAAGGCCTTCGGAAAGCTAAACGCTTTGAAAGTGGCGTTTTTAAACAGAGGAAACTGCTTGTCGAGTAAGGATTAAATATCTATTTGTTGAACATGGGAATCCAAAAGAACTGCAAGCCCCCCTAACGGAACAAGGTTCCACAAGCGGAGGCGCTGCAAGGTCGTGGTAAGGAAGCCAACAGAGAAGCCCCAGTACAGCGTGGCCATAGCCTCCTTCCACGGCTGAGCCAGGTCCGGATCCTAGCTGCTCAAGCCCGTGGCTTGCTCGAAACCCCTTTTAGCTGGCGTGAGCTCCGTGTAGGGCTGAGTTCTGGATTGCTGCTCATCTCAGTACAGCAGGAGTTATCCACAGAAGGCCCTGGCCAGGGAGAGTCCCTAGGATGGATGCCTGGGAAATGGGCGTCATGTGAGAAATCACTAGTGGCATTTCCTGCTCACGATGACTTTGCCCCCCAGGGTTGGGTACGGAACCCGGCGTCTTGCACGTACTCTGCCCTCTACCTAGCTGTATAACGGAGCCACACTCCCGGCCCAACTCACTAACATTTTGGAAATGAAGAAAACACCTGAGATTTTCAGTTTTATAGAGGCTGTCCCTTTTAGGTGATTGTATATGAGGGAAAAGACTGGATTGGAGACTCAGGCCATTCTCTTTGAAGTCATTCTGCTTTAGAAGGAGCAGATCCCAACCCCCCCCACCCCCCACCCGCCTTTCTGCCTGGAAAGAAATATTTTTCTCCTTAGCCCAAGAAGGAAGTGGAAGGAAGCCCGAGGAGATGGTGGACCCAAGAAGGAGCGCTTTTAGGTTACAAATCTCTCCTGGGAGTGTTAGTGATGAATCTACTTTTAGATATGTCCTCCAACATCTGCAAAGAATTCCAAAGGTAACTGAGCGCCCAGCGGCTCCTGGAGAGCAGCATTGTTGTTAGGGGCCCGGGAGCCTCTGCTTGTTCTGAGTCATGGCATTTGAATTTGCCAGCCTGATGCAGAGTAAGCATAATGCCTTTTGCTTTGATTTTTTGTTGTTTTGTTTTTTTGCCAGTCCTGGGGCTTGAACTCAGGGCCTGAGCACTGTCCCTGGCTTCTTTTTTTTTTGCTCAAGGCTAGCACTCTAGCACTTGAGCCACAGCGCCACTTTCGGCTTTTTCTGTATATGTGGTGCTGAGGAATTGAACCCAGGGCTTCATGTATACGAGGCGAGCACGTTACCACTAGGCCATATTCCCAGCTTTGATTTGATTTTTTTTTTAATCAAGGGCACAATCCTCAAATTATAAAAAGCTAGTCTATTCTCTGTGGGCCGGTGGTGCAAACTAACCTTTAGTGACTTCCAAGTGTATGGTTATGGTATGGTATGGGTTAGCCTCTCTGAACTGAATTTGCTTATCTATAAATGGAAGCTCAAACCCAATCATTTACGTTTCCCTCCCGTCTTCCTTCCCTTCCTCCTTCTTATCTTTATGAATATTACCACTATCATTATCATTATTATAAGATAGAATCTCACTATGTAGCCCAGGCTGATCCTAAACAAGAGATCCGAGTTTCTTAAATTTTAGAATTATAGGTGTGCTCTACCACTTTGCTCACTTACTTTTTTTTTTTTGCCCGTCCTGGGCTTGGACTCAGGGCCTGAGCACTGTCCCTGGCTTCTCTTTGCTCAAGGCTAGCACTCTGCCAACTTGAGCCACAGCACCACTTCTGGCCGTTTTCTATATATGTGGTGCTGGGGAATTGAACCCAGGGCTTCGTGTATATGAGTCAAGCACTCTTCCCACTAGGCCATATTCCCTGCCCTTCAAATACTTCTTTAAAGTTCATTTAAGCCTAACCTCTCTCTCTCTCTCTATCTCTCTCTCTCTCTCTCTTCCTCTTACACACACACACTTCCATATTACCTGCTTCCCGAGACATAGGATGAGATAGAAAATAGACTTTCTCTTTTAGGTTATTATGAGTAGTTAAAAACAAAGAGGGGGGGGTACCATGTGTATGAAAACTGCCCTGCAGAGTCCTTGGTATAAAGTCAGTGTTGTCTTCATGTCTTATTAAAGCAGTGCTCTTGGGGCAGTGACATCAAGGCACTTTTTCTAGGTCAGTGGACAATAAAAATGTGCCTTCAAGCTTTTGATGGAGGAACCTGGGGGCAATGGGCTCCTGGATGAGCTGTGAACTGGCATCTTGATCTTATCTATTTATGGGGTTATGACGGTCCACCACACAAAGGAGAGATGGCCAGAGGGCTTTGGTATTCCCAAAGCCAAGAACGCGCCCCCATGCAGCCACTAGGCAGGTGACAGTGGCCCCATCTGGTGATGACACCAGGGGTTTGTGACATGGTTTGTCATAACCAACTCTGGAAAGGCCTTATTTCCAGGGTGCTAGCCCCCCTTGTACTATCACCTACGTTAGTCCACTTTCGTTACCGTAACCGATAGCTGAGATATCTCAAAAGGAGAAAACACGTATGGTGGCTCACCATTTTAGAAGTTTTCAGCTCATTTTTGGTTGGTTCTGTAGCTTCTAGGCCTGCGGAATAAGGCAGCATGCCATGGTAGAAGCACATAATAAAGCAAAGCTTCTAATTTTGTGACTGAGACTCAAGAGAAAGAGGAAGAGATCAGGGTCCCCTAATTTCCTTCAGCAGCACATCTCCAATGACCTAAAACCTTCCACGAAACCCCATCTCTTTTTATATTTGGGAACTGAGCCTCGCTACGTTGCCCAGTCTGGTCTTGAACTCTTGGACTCAAATGGTTCTCTAGACAGCCTTCTATGTGTCTGGAACTGTAGGTGTATGCCATTTTGCTTAGCTGGTTTTTGGGTGGTGGTGGTGGTGGTGGTGATGGTTCCTAAGGCCCTGCCCCTTCAAGGCTTGACTACCTCCTAATGGTGCTGCACTGGGGACCGTGCCTTTTCCACATGGGCTTCTGGGGGACAGTTAAGATCCAAACTACAGCACCGCTGCTTACTCCAAAGGGGCCATGTGACATGGAAGGGACCGTCTTTGGGGGTCTATGTTTGGACTTTGGTTATTGAATCTTTTGGTGGATAATTTGATTCCAACACCACCTTAAAAAACTAAGGTATTATTTCCTAGCCCTCATGTATTATTTAGAGCTGAGGAATCTATTATTATTGTGTGTGTGTGTGTGTGCACACGCACACACACACTGGTCATGGGGCTTGAACACATAGGCTGGGCACTGCCTCTGAGCTTTTTCACTCCAGGCTAGTGCACTGCCACCTGAGCCACAGCTCCACTTCTGGCGTTTCGGTAGTTAATTGGAGATACGAGTTTCGTAGACTTTACTGATAGGGCTGGCTTCAAGCTATGATCCTCAGATCTCAGCCTCCTGAGAAGCTGGGAGGACAGGTGTGAGCCACGGGTGCCCAGCTGGCTCTGTTATTATCTTCCAAGTAGCTATACAAAGGAATCTCCCTTGTACTTTGCTCGAGGCCTGCTCTAAGTCACCTGGGCAGGCTTCCCTGGAGACCTACAGGAACCAGTGAATCCCCACAAGCTGCTGCTACGTTCACGCCAACATTAGCTCCTTCCGTTGGGGGCCCCCGCAGGTGGCTTCCCTATGTGTCATAATTAGCACGTATTGCTTGTCCCCTGACACACCCCAGGCAGAGTTCCTAGCTTTATCATATCCCTTGTGTAACTGTGTTTCTTATAATACTCTCTAAACAGAACAAGAAAACTACCATCCTGGGAAATGTGAGAAGCCCTTGATTTACCCTAACAGTCAGCCTGAGGGCTTGGAGAATTAATCATCTCTCCTACTCTTGGTTCTTTATTCAGGGCACTTAGTTAGCTGATTGGAACAGTGTGTTCCAAGATGAGGTTCAGAGACTTGATTTCCTTGTAGATGGACATTTTGCTCTTCTCTAATTTTCTGGTTGCCCACAACCACTAGTAGGGAAGTGGAAAATAAGTTTCCCTATATGCTGCCAAGTTCTTCACTAAGATCCCTGAAATGAAAGAGTAAACAGTATCAATGTGTATACCTCATGTATAAGATACCCAGGTGAATGAGTAACCCTCACAGAGGTTTAGAATTCAGGTGGAAATATCATCTTCAGCTAACTCAATAAAGAAAAGAATTAGAGAGGAAGATGATGAAGTGAATAGGAAAAGTAAAGGAAGGAAAGGTTTGTTAGGTAGTTGGTAAGAACCTCTTGTCACTTAGAACATTCTTCTCTTGCTGGTATAGAGAGAAATACTCTTACAAATCGACATTTCCTTTTGTCTGAATGAAGTCATGTCATCAACACGGGTGTGTTTTTGTATTACCACAATGACAAATATATTTAACAATAAATAAGCTATGTCAATGTTACCATCTTTTAAGGTACCAAGCATCCTTGATTTCATTTTGAATTCATGACCATTGTGGCACACAAGTTCTTTTATTCCATTGAAGTCTTAACTATTGTATTAACGTTCAGGTTGCTCATACTTCCCACAATGACATCTGAGTTAACAGAGCAGGAAGTGTTCAAGTGGCTGGCTATCCCCATCGGCAGGAAAGGCTCATAGGGGCCTGCTGAAGACAAGGACAGAAAGCTGACCCAAAGGCAAAGCAAGAGTTGTTGTGGTGATTGAATGTGAATACAACGAACCCAGTCACAGAGATGTTCCGAAATAGGGCTACTACAGCATAGCTGGGTTTGAGACATGGGGCTGGATCAAGGCGCAGAGAGTTCAGACAGATGGCACGTTGAGCAGGTGTCAAGAGGGAAGATCATGCTGAGCTCAAGTCTCTGGGACAAATCTGGGACTCTGTCCCCCGGGGATCCCATGACATAGACACGGAATGGCCAGCTGGTGGACCGGAGGACGTCACTGTACCCCGGTGCTCGGTGCTCTTCTGTATTCATTATCCAGGTAAGGGGGCAGAAGCAATCCTCCCTCTTTGTCTTCCCCCCTCCTGTCTACAAGCTCACAAGCCTGGCTTATCTGAAATGGTGCGCGCACACGCGCACACATGTGTGCTTGTACGTGTGTGTGTTTGTCTGTGTTGGTACTGGTGCTTGAATCAGGGCCTGGGCACTGTCCTTGAGCTTCTTTTTGCTCAAGGCTAGCACTCTACCACTTGAGCCACAGTGCCACTTCCTGCTTTTCCTGTGTATGTGGTACCGAGGAATTGAACCCAGGGCTTCAGGCATGCTAGGCGAGCACTCTACCACGAAGCCACATTCCCAGCCCTGGTTTTTGTTTTTTGCTATGTCTATCAGGTTTGCCTTGAAACTTGGTACTACGCAGTTTTAATGTACTTCTGTAGCCTGCTTCAAGGAAGTGAAGTTGGGGAACAGACTCAGACTCTAGCAATACCATGCCAATTTAGTATCGTTTATGGCTGATTTGCAATACAATGGCAATGTAGAGTGATGGAGAGCTCATGGTTTACAAATTCTAAAATATTTATCGTATATCCCTTTACATAAAGGTTTGCCTGTGCTAAGCTTTATCCAAACCCACAACTTGATATGCTTTCCCCTCTTTCCATCACAGCAAAGCCTCATTAAAAACTCACTCTCCCGATTATTCCATCTGGCAACTTAATTCTCATTATCTCTCAGCATTAGATAATACAGGAACCTAGGGAACTTAGGGTCAACCTCATGCTAGGCAAGTGCTCTGCCACTAAGTTACGGTCCCAACCCCACTTGAAAAAATTTTTTAAAAATGATTATCTTCAAGTGGTTGTACAAAAGGACTTTAAAATGTCCCGTATATGTCGACAGTGCATTTTGATCAGTGTCAGCCCTTCCACAACCATTTTTATATTAAAAAATCTTGACCATATGTGTCTGTATTCTCTGTTTCATAGTGAAGACCCAACGATTGGCCCTTTTATAGTCCTGTATTTCCACACAGATAGTAGTGCTTGCATTTTTGAATTTGCATCCAAGTTGGGGCTCTGTCATTCCCTAGCAGTATGGGATTCCGAGCATTAAGGAGATGCTCTATGACAGATTCCAAGGCCCCAAAGGGGCCTTACCACAATAGTGATTACCAGTGGATCATTCCTTCTTTGTGACCTGAGGAAATTACCTGTTGCCCTTAATAAAACCTCGGGTAATAGAATGAGAATTAAAAGAAGCGGTAAGACAATAGAAATGAAATTGCATGGCTTAGTTGGGGCTCTGTAAATATTAACTGAGACATTCACGGTTTCAGACGAGAGGTTAGACTAATGGGACTTCGAACACACTTTGAAGACACTTGTTGGTTACCAAGTACCACCTAGGTCAAGGCTGGTAAGGGTCAGAAAGACAGAAGACCACATTGACTCTGAAGATTCTTCTCTAAATTCAAGGAAAAAAGTTATGTTCTTACTTGTCCACAGTGTTTCCCTTCTCTCTCAGAATGGATAATTCAGCGTCAGCAGTTCACATAAAAAGTATTACACATGGAAAGTATTACTGTTACTCTGTGGGGAAATAAGTTTCTAAGTGCGGCAATCTGAGATTAATAACTTTCTCAGTGGAAACTCTCTTGACAACAACTCAAGATGAAGCCAGAGGGTAATTTTTACAGTCTCAGCTTGATTATCTTCCCTGTCTGCTTGATTTGTACCAGGCATGGATCCACAGGACAAGAAATTCAGTTTCCACTTTCCTTGTACACTTGATTTGCCAACGAGAGGCTTTAGACAGTGGTGACTCAAATGTTCAATTTCTAATCTATCCACTTATTAAATCCAGACAAATAATCTCTATTTATTTATTACAGGATTTGGGGAAGAGAGAGGGGGTAGAGAGAGGGAGAAATAGAGGGAAAAAAGAACAATGAAGAGGAGGAGAGATAACCCCTTAAATCTTTACTATTAATAGAAAACATTTTTATTGAGGATATCAGAAAAGGAATAGGAAAAAGATATTGGAAGTTGTAGATCAACTTTCTTTTTGCTTTTGAGAGACAAGATTCCTGTAAGAAAGGATTTTATTTATGTTGCACTAAAGACTTGTGTCCACATGCAAGCAGTCTATAGCTATCAAGAGAAAAGGTAATTTAAGAAATAAGTAGGCAGAAAGGAGAGCAATTATCTTTGCCAGAGAAAGCCACAGTGCAGCAGACATGCAGAAAGATAACAGATGTTCCAGCAGCCATATCTGGCAGGATCGATATATTATTTTTCATTCCTTCCATGTAAATTTAGATAACATAGCCCGATTTTCTATTTTCCACCAGTGATTTTTTTTATAATTTTAAATTAGACTTTTTCCCCTTTCTTATATAAGGCATTATGTTTGTTCGATTCACAGTACCTTATTACATTAAAAGGCATAGACTTTCTGAGCTGGGGATGAAGATGGGTGGGTGGGTGCTTGCCTTCCACATATGAGGCCTTCCAGGTATAAGGCCACACAAAAAGCAATGCCAAATAGGAAACAACGGAGGGAAAGTAGACCTTCTAGCTTGGCTGAATTTGTTGGCTCTCCAAACAAGACTATAGGAGGCTAACACAGAACAGGGACAGATAAGATGAAGTTTGGAGGGTGATAGAGATCTCAAGGTGAGAAAGATAAATATCTAGAACTTTTAAAAGTGGATTTCAATTTGATCCTTTATAGGACCATTTCAAAACATGGCTATGTTGATGGAGTGCCTGCCTGGGCAAGTGTAATGTACCCCGAGTTCCACCGTAAACATAATAATAATGAATTTAACCAAACTTAACAAATGAGGAGCTCAGATGTTCTTACTGAGAGTATCAAGAAGATCCGGGAAATGCAACAAGCTTCAAAGACCGAGGCTGTCCCTCTTGCACTGACTGGTCAGGTAGAGAGACCCAACTCCAGATAGCGGCTGGCTGTGATCTAAAGAAACAGACTTGGAGTAGCTGCCGTGGGAGATAGATTTACAAGTTAAATTCCCTCGCCTTCACCAAGCTTCCTTTTCCGTTGTGTGGTAATCACTAAGCTGGCTTAGCTAGCCGGCTGGCACTGCAGATTTGCCTGGGCCCAGCTCTGTGTCACCGGGTCTCTCCAGGCACTAGGTTTCCATCTGTGAGACAAACCTGTCTCCCACACACTTCGATCATGGCCTTTGTGCATTTCCGGATGCCTCTGCTCCACCCGCATTTGGCTGTCACGTCACTTCCTCTGAGAGTGTTCTTGAGGAAATGGACATATCTAGTGTCTATATGTAGTGTCTATACATAGTGTCTCTCTCTATAGTGTCTATGTAGGGTCTATACATAGTGTATGTGTGTGTATATATACACTGCCTCAGTATCCACAGGCCAAGCTGTTAAAACACTAAGGAAATGTTTGCACGTGGAGCTGCTGTTACCCACCCGTGGGGAGGATAATCGGGTGAGCAAACCTTGTGTGTAGAAGGTCAGGAGCCAGCGCTCAGGGCTCGCAGGCCCTCACTGGCCGGTACGGCTGGGCTCCCCATAGAACTTTACTCGTGGCCCCTAGGATCTCGCCGAGCCCCGGTGGCGGCCCTACCACCGGCTGACCCCTGACCCCCGGGAGGGAATGGAGGAGAACCCCGATCGGGTGGTGGATGGGCCCGGGGAGCGGCCGGCTCTGGTTCCAGGGCCGGGCGGGGCGGCGCGGGCTGGGGGCGGGGCGTCGCAGGGCGGGGCGACGCGGGCTGGGGGCGGGGCGGCGCGGGCTGGGGGCGGGGCGTCGCAGGGCGGGGCGACGCGGGCTGGGGGCGGGGCGTTGCAGGGCGTCGCGAGCTGGAGACGGGGCGTCGCAGGGCGGGGCGACGCGGGCTGGGGGCGGGGCGTCGCGAGCTGGGGGCGGGGCGTCGCGGGCTGGGGGCGGGGCGTCGCAGGGCGTCGCGGGCTGGGGGCGGGGCGTCGCGGGCTGGGGGCGGGGCGGCGCACCGCGTCGTCGCCGTCGTCCCCGCCTCCTCCCCCGGGGCCGCGGTGGAGCCTCGGCGGCGACGGTGCTGACGACCTGAGGAGAGCGTCTGTCTCTCCCCGAGCGGCGGCGGCCCCCGAGACCCCCCGCGCGGCGCGACCCCCGAGGCCCCCGCGCGCGCCCCGGCCGCAGCGCAGCGCCCGCGTCCCTCCGGCCCGTTCCCGCGCGCTCCCTCCCCGCTGCGGGCTGCACGATGGCGTTGGCCCTGGCGGCGCTGGCGGCGGTCGAGCCGGCCTGCGGCAGTCGGTACCAGCAGGTGAGTCGCGCCGAGCTCCGCGCCGCAGCCCGGACTGGGGACCCGGGCCCGGCCCGCCCCGTCAGGCCTCCGCGGGGCCGGCCCTCCGGGCAGCCCGACGCCGCGGCTGGGCAGGCCGCGCCGAGCCCGGGCCGTGTGGGGCCTCGGCCTCGGTTCCAGGCCGCGGCGGGCCCGGAGCGTCGTCCCCCACCCACCCCCACCTCGCGCCGGCGGGCGGGCCCCGCATTCCCCCGGGCGGGCGGGCGGGCGGGCTCGCGGGAGGCAGCGACCTGGGGGCCTTTCTTTCTCTCCCTTCCACCTTGGCTTTGATGTCACTGGAAAAAGACGGGGGGGGGGGGGAGGACCGTGAAATGCGAAAGGAAACTGGGTGCGGGGTGGGGGGGGGGTTGGGGGAAGCCGCGGGCGCTGCGGCGGAGGCGGCGGCGGCTCCTCCGGGCTCCGAGCGCCGCCCGCCCCGCCCCCAGCCTCGCTTCCCACCCCGGGCCGGCGGGCGGGCGGGCGCGGCGCCGGGGCCCGGGGGCCGAGCCGCCCGCCGACTGCGGCCGGGCGGGGGGGGGGGGCGAGGGGGAGCAGGCCCGGGGCGGCCTCGGGGGCGCGCTCATCCCCGGGAAGTGACGTCTTAGGAGCTTTAATAACGTGTCTGGGGAGGAAATGTATGGGGGCTGATTGCATGAGCATCTCCGGGGCGATCTGTAAATCGAGGCCCTCGGGGGGGGGTGGGGGGAGGGAGGGAGGGAAGGGCTGGACGGTTCCTACTCGGGGTCGGTAGCTGTTTGTCTTGGGGAACGTGGAGACTTTCGGCCGAGGTTGTTGCTTTTTTGGGGGTGGTGGGGGTGCTTTTTGTTGTTGTTGTTTTAAGAGATACGGATCTAACATCATGATTGTGGGAATGGAACCCGGTAGTAACTGATGTTCATTGGAACCGCAGATCGCTGTATTTTTTTGTTCTGTTTCCTAGTGCCTTGGGCCTAATTCTCAAACGAACGTCCCGCCTGCCTTTATGAGATTAAAATATTGCGGTTTACAATAGTCTACCTCTTCTGTATTTTACAAATAAGGAAAAGCCCGACACCTCTGAAATAAATGCATAAGGTTAAAACCCAGGTGCGGTCAGTTCCGGGTTTGTTTGGCCGTCTTTTGTTGGGTGTTGTCACCGGCTCCTCCACCCCACCCCACCCTCCACCTCTGAGCATGACGAGGAAGAATTTAGCTTCGTGGCTTCCTAAATATCCCCCAAATTGTGGCCTTGTAATCTAACCCACGAATCTCTTTAACAGCCTGGAGTCTAATAAGTGCATTTTGGTATGACCTTGGACCAGAGTCTAGATTCTTCTCTGCATTAATAAAATTCGAGTTCCCAGATGTCACTGTCACCAAAATGTGTTTGCAAATCACCTGTGTCCTATAGTGTCATCTGATCCATTATCTTCATCCTGACTTGGATAAGGCAAACAAGCAGAAATGCCTTGGGTTTTCCTTCTACTTCCATCTTCTTGGGTAATGCTGATAGAGTGCTGGTAATAAGAAAATTTATTGGAGTATCAAAGTTATTCATTGCCCAGTCTAATGCTCAATAACTTTTAATTAGGCAAGATTGAGATGTGTCAGAGAGGGGCCATCTTATTTCATTCTTTAAAAAAACAAACCCTCAGTAAAAACGTAAAAATATTCTTCCTAGTCCTAGAAACATTGTAAAATATAAACATAAACCTTACCCTAACAAAAATCTTGCACATAGATAACCAGAGTCAATATATTGAAGTGTATTCTGTGATCTTAGAGCTGTATAAATATGCACAATGTTAGACCAGCATACCTGTGTAAAGATAAGGGACACTAATATTGATTTACTGCGCATCAATCAGCACTAAGTGGTTTGCATCCATTTTACAAAACCTTTGAGTCAGTGCGTTCTCACAGTGTAGATGAAGAAGTCAAGTCTCAAAGAGGCCCAGGAACATGCTCAAGGTCATGTGGTGGCTAAGTTGTGATTATGAGGCTATATACGTACATACTTACTTAAATGGGGCTCACTGCCAAAAATAGGTCATATACATTAGCAGATATGCACAGTATGTGTGTGTATCTGCTCTCTTAAGCACTTATACAGATGTTTCCTAGCACATCTTTATATACATGCAGTTCTTCCGTGGACACATTTTGCTCACACATTCATGTGTATTATGTCAAGCATCTGCATTCACAAATTTATGTATCCTTGCACATACAATGTGCAAAGGCATTCAGTCTGGATATGCAATGAAATGATACATATTCTAATGCTATTGTTTTTTCACATGATTGTGTTTGGGATATCACCTGTATCCCTTTCTCTTTATCGTGTGTAGGACTTGAACACAGGCCTTGTGTTCTTGTTTATTAGTTTTTTTTTTTTGCTCAAGGCTGGCATTCTTTTTTTCTTTTGCCAGTCCTGGGCCTTGAACTCAGGGCCTGAGCACTGTCCCTGGCTTCCTTTTGCTCAAGGCTAGCACTCTGCCACTTGAGCCACAGCGCCCCTTCTGGCCATTTTCTATATATGTGGTGCTCAGTAATGGAACCTAGGGCTTCATGTATAGGAGGCGAGCATGTTTGCCACTAGGCCCTATCCCCAGCCCAGGACTGGCATTCTTGAGCTGTCCTTCCACTTCCAGCTTTTTGCTGGTTAATTGGAGCTATGTGTTGTGGATTTCTCTGCCCTGGCTAGCTTCACACCTCTATCCCCAGATCTCAGCCTCTTCAATAGGGAGGCTCCCCCCCCCCCCAGAGATATATTGCCTACTAGGCAAGCATTTGCCATATCCATAGCCCATATCAAATATTTTTGGTGTCTACAGATCACATACATATTTAAAAGACTTTTGAATTATAGAATGTTAGTGAATTGTCCCGGTAACTTGATAGGTGCATAATACTCTTAGGTTTTTTTCAAAAGGCTATTCTGACTTCTCTTGGATCTGATTAATCAAAATGAGATGATTCTCTAGCTAATGCAATGAAAACTATGATTCATAAATGCAAACATTTTTTCCGTTTTTTTTTTTGTACTAGGGATTGAATTCAGAACCTCACTCTTGGAAGGCATTTGGTTTGCCCCCTGAGTCATGTCTCTAGCCCTTTTATGCATTGATTATTTTTGAGGTAGGGTTTTGCTTTATGCCAGGGTCATCCTGAGCTTTGATCCTGTTAGTTGTGGTTCCTATGTAGCTGAGATAATGAATGCACACTACTGTGCTCAACCATTGGTTGAGATGGAGTCTTAACATATTTTTCCTAGCCCTCTGCCTTCCAATCGGTAGTATTACAAGCTTGAGCTACCATACCCAGCTGCCTTTATGGTTTTTATTGATGTGTACAACTTGAATTTGGCATAGTGACAGAGCTTCTAGAAGGGTGGGGCCTGATACTGGTAGCTGGTGTCTGTATAATTCTAGCTACTAAAGAGACAAATGTGAGGATCTGGATTGAGTCTCTAGCTGAGGGAGACAAATCAGAGACTGTTTATCTCCGGTTAACTAGCAAAAAGCCAGAAGTGGAGACATGGCTCAAGAGTGGAGAAAGTCAAGCTAGAGCCTCAGGCTCTGGGTTCCAGCCCCTGAGGTATCTTCCCTCCATGGCTGAACAAAAATAAAAGGCTGGGCTCACAGTTTCTCTGTGTTATGATTTTATTTACTCTTTTCCTTTTTGCAGTTTTGGGACTGAATTTGTGTATCCAAACATGGAAACTGTTTCAAGACAGGTCTAGGTGAGTCCATGCCCAGGGTTGAGAAACATGTCGTGTGTAACACTCAGACAGGTCTAGGTGAATCTATACCACTGTTGAGAAACCTTGTCATGGGCAACACTCAGGGACCCTCATTGTCTTTCTGCAATAGATCTTTGCTTACATCATGGATTTTTCCACTATATGCCGGATGTTTTGAGACATTTGGATCTTAACTATGATGTGAGTGGATAGTAGTATTGTCATGTAGGTAGAAAAACTCCAAACTGTTCAATTACCTAACTTCCTGCTATTTGTAAGCAACACCAGTGAGAGCACATCTGAGAATAATATTTTCCTAGATCAGAGAAATAATGTCTTTTAACAGGTAAAACTTTATTCATATTTAAGTGTTAGATGGAATCATTATGGAAGAAGGTCCATATCATTTATTTGTTTCTTAGTTTCAGAAGCTACATTACATTATGTCATATTACAGGCCTTTAATGTTAGTACTGGGAAAGATGTGGCAGGAGGTTTGTGAGTTCAAGACCAGCCTGAGCACTACATAGTGAGGCCCTGTTTTAACAACTGAATATATATCATTCATATATTGTGTATGTTGGTCGGTTCTACGGCTTGAACTCAAGGCTGTCCCTGAGCTCTTTTGCTCTTGAGTCATACTCTACTTCCAGCTTTTTGTGGTTAATTGGACTTTACTTCCTGGGCTGCTTTGAACCATGATCCTCAGAGCTCAGCCTTCTGAGCAGCTAGGATGACAGGCCTGAGCCACTGGTTACCTGGCCTTATATATATAATGTTACACACACACACGCACACGCACGCATACATATATGTATATATACACATGTATGTATTTATAGAGAGATAAAATGGAGAAATTGTTTCTTTGAAAACTTCTTATAATTGTGAAAAATAACCGTATTCATCTTTGGCTTTGTTTTTTGCCTTACAAGTGGAATCAGTATTTGTCCTTTTTTTTTTTTAAGTTATACAAAATTGTACCACTTTAAGGCTTTTAGTTTACATTTGGCCACCTCAAAGTAGTTGTAACATTAGGTTGGTCAACTTAAATACCGTGGCTCCCTGTTGGATAGACACACAACCTTTACACCCAAACGTTAATGCACACAAAGCAACAAGGCATTGTTAAATAAAACAGCAATAGGTACTGCACATTGGGCCTTGTGACCAGTGTTTGTCCTTTTGTATGTTTGTGTACTCATGGGCTCGTGTGACTCCTGGGGCTTGAATTCGGGGCCTGGGCCCTATCCCTGAGCTTTTTTTTTGTTGTTGTTCAAGACATGATCTGTCACTTGAGCCTCTCCTCTGCTCCCAGCTTTTTGGTTTTTTTTTTTTTTTTTTTGTGATTGTCTTATATTGATAATATCCCTTGTATTTTGTATTTTGTTACACATATTTTGTATTTTGTTACATATATTGAAACAGTTTGTGAATGTCTGGAGCTATAGTCTATTAGTTCTTTGCTGGATTTATTGATTGATTGATTGATTGATTGATTGATTGATTGTCTTTTCTTTTGTGGTACTGGGGATCAAACCCAGGATGTTGTACTTGTTAAGTAAGCGCTTTGCCACTGAGCTATATCCCAGCCCTCTGTAACTCCTTTGTATTTGTTGATTCATGGCAAGCCTTGTGCTTCATGTAGTTTTCATGTAGCCCTAGTGGAGTCTTACTCTCTTGCCTGCTTGCTATGGAGATTTGTTTGGCTTAATCATTCTATCCATGTTCTGGAAACAGGTCAGGACTTGTTGATATGAGCAGAAACCCAAACCCAGATCCAGCTTCCCTCAGGAATTCCGCTGTGAGGACTTAGGACGGCCCTGCATGCGACTTCACAGTAACTTCACATTACTTCCCCCGCATAGCAAGTGGGAATCACTATGCATTTTTTTTTAAATTTAAAAAGTAGAAGAATGTTGAAAGAAATTCAAATTATATCATCTGATTTATTTGTTCTTAGGGTGTAAAAATGATTCCTCTGGTTTCTTTATATTATCATTAAGTGTAGTTGCTTAGTCAGAACCATATTTATGTAGTAGTGGACAGTGGCCATTTAGAGAAAACAATATACTGCAATTAGAGATTTATGTAGACACTCAAGTTGAGGGTCTTGTCTTTTTTTCCCTCAAATCATTGTTATAAGTAGGGTAGACAGTTGGTAAAACATCATGTATAGAAATTTTGGGGCTTTACAAACTTCTTAGTTATAATTGTTTCTAGTGGCTTGCCATGTGGAAGTACAGTATGTCTTGTCATCTGAAAGTATAATAATAAAGATAATCAAACATTTAGCACATCCTGCTGTTATAATTAGGCTGACTTATTTTTCTAAATAACCTAATTTGTAATGGAAGTCTCATGCTACATTTACTGATCAAGTTTAAAAACACTGCTAGTGAAGTGTTTTCTTAATGAGTAAGCAGTTCCTTTCACACATACTAATTTTTTACACAAGCTTTGACAGCCTTTCTGCTGTTGCCTTTAAATTAATGTAATATAATATTTGGAGATTTTTCTAGAGATCGAACTGTTTATGAATAGAAATATAAAAGTTCATGGGTTGTCTTTGTTCAGTAGTGATTTCACTTTGTTATTCAGTGCTTAAATGTAACATGAAAATTAAACATTTCATGTACCACATGATACATAGATATATTCTTTTTTTTTTTGGCCAGTCCTGGGGCTTGCACTCAGGGCCTGAGCACTGTCCCTGGCTTCTTTTTGCTCAAGGCTAGCACTCTGCCACTTGAGCCACAGCACCACTTCTGGCCGTTTCTGTATATGTGGTGCTGGGGAATTGAATCCAGGGCTTCTTGTGTACGAGGCAAGCACACTTGCCACTAGGCCACATTCCCAGCCCCAGATAAATTCTTTACTTTGTTGTTGGTTTTGAAGTTTTCAACTGGTGTCAGTGGCTCATTCCTGTAATCCTGCCTACTCTGAAGGCTGAGACCTGGTGGATCATGTTTCAGAGCCAGCCTGGGTAGAAAAGTCCTTGAGACTGCTGGTCTGAAGATGTGGCTTGAGTGGTAGAGTGCAAGCAATAAGCAAGAAAACTAAGCAAGAGCGTGAAGCCTTGAGTTCAAGTCTCAGAATTGGCCTCCCCCCAAAAAAAGAATTTGGAAGTCTTTGTTGGCTTTCAAACTTTCCATATAAAATTTTTGTGTTATTCAGTCTCTCCTTCCTCTTCCATTTCCTATCTCCCTCCGCTTTTCTTTCGTCTTCCTTTTCTTCCTCCCTTCCCTTTTTTTCTTCCTTTCCTTTCTTATGCTGAGGATCACAGCTAGGGCCTTAGCTCTACAATGCTGCTTCACTCTATGCCACTAGCTGCTTGAAGACAGAAATTTGTAGAATCACCCATTGCAGACTGTCGCAGACCAAATACATTCTCAAGAATTCATTTCAGTGGAAAAAGCTGGGGTTAGTGGTTTGAGCGTGAGTGTAAAGTAGGAAGATGGCCGTCTGGGCCAGCCTGGATTGGAGGTAAGAGTGTGACTCTCTTGCCCAGGCTGGCTTCAACCTTCCATCCTCAGACCTGGCTCTAGTATTCTTTCTTCTTTAAAGTTTTAGCAAGGATTTATTTTACCATAACACCATATTTTTAGCACCACAGCATCAATGTAGGGAGAAATAGAAAAAGAGAAACATTTCCTCCTCCCCAAACAGGAAATGGAGTTAAAGGCCTCTAATTTCTAGTCTTCTTATCCACGGTTGCTAACAGTTTTTAAAGGCAAGTTTAGACTACCTGTCTCTTTTCAAACAGCATGAAGTATGCTTAGAATCTACAGTGGTGGGGCTAGAGAGGGTTGATAAGAGATCATTGCTTCCATCTTCAGTCCTTTGGATCTCAGCCTCCTGAGTACTAGGATTACAGGTATGAACCACCACCACCCGGGTTACGCATGACTGTATCTGGCCAGCATTGAGCAAGCCAGCGGAGCAAGAACACATGCCCTGAATTGAAGGCTCAGTACTGGTGTGCGTGTGCATCACAAAAAAGATCATTTTCACCACTTTTGTCTTTGTGTAGCTGCATTACATTTTCAGACATTGTATTTTATTTAATTTTGTGTCTATACTGGAGTGAATTCTCAGTGTTGTGCCATTTGAGCTATGCCTCCATTCTGTTGAACATGAAAGGTAACCATTGGCGTACGTTACTAGCATCTGCTATTGTTTGGAAGATGAAGACACCCTTTCCCTCCCCCATTTTAGATAGAGTTAATATAGTCTAAATGCCAAATGCCCTTGTCTGTTTAACATTTTACATTTAATGAGATCTGTAATTATTCTTGAAAGGATCTCAACAGTTACTAGGTTATACATTGTAACACTGATTTTTCTTTTCTTTTTCATATACCAGTCATAATCATTGCTCTTAGTTAATGTAGTTTAGATTTTAAAACTTTCTAAGAAATGAGCTTTTTTCCTCTTAAAAATATATCCTGACTTTCAAATACTACATTAATATGACAAAAATATTTGATGGAAAATTTTACCATATGTTAAGTGGAAAATATATAAACTCTAAAAGTTAGGAAGGAGTTATGGTACTTTTCTCTATTTTACATATTTATATCAGATTTTCGTATTGTAAAATTGCAAATTTTATTAAGAAAAAATTTAAATCCCCGTTGACTGTTTGCATTGTTATAAAAATGTTATATTCATCTTGGAATATGTAAATAAGTATAACATTTTTTCATTTTGAGGCAGAGCCCTGCTCTGTGGCCTAGATTGGCCTTGAATGTGTGATAATCTTGACCTTGCGTTTTGAGTCCTGGAATTATAGGGGTATGCCACCAAGGCCAGTTTACAAAATATTTTTTATTTTAAAAATTTATACACATTATTGGCCTCTAAAATGTCTTCATGTATGGATCATTCATAATTTGATGGAAAAGAGACACTTAAGAAGTGCCTATTTGTTTCCTTAAATATATGAGAATTCAAAAGTATGTTCAGTAAAGCCTTCTGAGAGAGTGTACGGTTTTCCAGTGGACTTGTGCTTGTTTTTCTTAACCTCCTTCCCTATCTTTAGCAATAGGAAACTCAGAACAGCTTTATGCATCTATTAAGTCGTCACTAAATGCCTGTCAAATGACTCCAGTCAATGAGAGTGGGTTATGGTATGATCTGGTCTTTTTGTTGTTGTTGGTAGTAGGGCTTGAACTCGGCCTGGGTGCCATCCCTGAGCTCTTCATCTGAAGGCTAGCACTCTACCACTTTGAGCTACAGCACCACTTCTGGTTTTCTGGTGGTTAACTGGAGGTAAGAGTCTCATGGACTTTTCCTGCCTGGGCTGGCTTTGAACTGCACTCCTCAGATCTCAGCCTCCTGAGTAGCTAGGATTATAGGCGTGAGCTGCCCTATGCTGGCATAATCTAGTCTTATACTGATCAATTTAGAGAATGAATTAAAGGCATCATTTGCCGTTGGCTATAGAGGAGGAAAAGATCACCTGCTTCTAGAGAGTTTGAGGAAAACTTCTGAGATGAACTTGAGCCTGGCTTTAAGGATGGTAAAATGTAGATGGGGCAGAGGTAGAGTTGTGCTGTGGAGCTGGGTTGGGGGCAGGAGGTAATTAGAGGATGACTTGGAAAGGAGTTGACTGTCATAATTTGTAGTTTGTTCACACTTGTTTCAGTTCCTAGTATGCATTGCTCATTGGAGGACTACTCCTCTTCCTCTACCTGGAGCACTCTCTTCCTCTTATCCCTACATGTTAGTTTGTCTGCCCTCTGTCCCCGGTTTAGGATGGGTTTTCCTTGAGCACAATAGATTCCCCTTTTGTCACACATTTTGTAGTTACTGGCCCTTAGCTTTTTTGTTCAAGGCTGACTGCCACTTGCACAGTTCTACTTGAAGCTTTTTGGTGGTTGATTGGAGATGGAAAGTCTCAGAGACTTTCCTCCCTAGGCTGGCTTCAAACCACTGTCCTCAGAAGTCAGCCTCCTAAATAGCTAGAATTGCAAGCCATGAGCCACCAGCATCTGGCTTTACTTTTTACTGGTTAATTGAAGATAAGCTCTATAACTAGGCTGGCCTCAAACTTGTGAACTTTCTGCCTCTGCTTCCTAAGTGCTTGGATTACAGATCAGAATTACCATGATCATTTAAGGTTTTGTTTTTGTGTGCAAGGAATTAAACCTAAGGCCTGTACATGCTAGCAATCATTCCACACTGTGCTCTGTCCCCAGCAAATGGTATTTTATTTATTTATTTATTTATTTATTTTGCCAGTCCTGGGGCTTGAACTAAGGGCCTGAGCAGTATCCCTGGCTTCTTTTTGCTTAAGGCTAGCACTCTACCACTTGTGTCACAGCGCCACTTATGGCCTTTTCTGTGTATGTGGTGCTGAGGAATTGAACCCAGGGCTTCGTGTATATGAGGCAAGCACTCATACCCTCAACCCATATTCCCAGCCCCAGTGATATCTTTTGAATGAGTAGAAGTTCTTAATTTGAGGAGCAAATGTGGATAAACATGTTCATGTTGTTGGATATAAGAAAACTAAAAACCTTAAGGAGTACCCATTTTTAAAGATAGACATATGTACTTTCTACAGGAAGATGAACATACATTCTTTTTGATAAAAATATGCTGCTGTGATAATCCAGAGACTCAGCTGACCAGAGGTAAATAATTTAGATGTTCATGGCTTCGGTGGTTCACTCTTGTAATCAATCCTAGCTACTGCAGTTAGAGGCCAGGCTGGGCAGGAAAGTCCATGAAACTCATATATCTCCAATAAACTACTAAAAAAAAAAAAAAAAAAGCCAGAAGTAAAGCTGTGGCTCAAGTGGTAGAGTGGTAGCCTTGAACAAAAATAGTCAGGGACAGGGCCTAGGAGGATTTCAAGCCCCAGGACTGGCACCAAAAAAGAACTTAGATATATGAAAAACAAGCATAGCTCAACAGGATCCATTTATTGTACCCAGGAACCACTTTTGATAATTTAGTACAGTAGCATATAGGGATAGTACTTTGTCCATAGATTAAATGAACGAACTAGTCCTTAATGATTGATCCTAGTTAGTTATACATGAAACAAAAAATATTGAGGAGTTACTAGTTAGTTAGTGCCAGTCCTGGGCTTGTGCTTAGGCGCCGGCGCTCTCAGCCTTTCCTGCTGGGGCTCTGCCACTTGTATTAACTCCTAAACCTCTAAAGATGCCAGCCATATTATTAAAGCTTAAAACACAACCAGACTTTGAAGTAAATGACTGAGAAAGTAGAGATGTTCTTTAAGGGATATGAAGGGGAAAATGACAAAATAAAATTAGTCTGATTTGGGCATGTAACAGTATGGTAAAACTTAGTTGGATTTAATACTGAAAGTTGTGACTCCCCAGGAAAAAGGTGGTTATGGGCTGTGGAAGAAGAAAATGCATGAGGGTATGAAAGGCTTAAACAGCCTATTCACAGTTGATCCCATTCCTGCAGGTGACATGTCTGCATTAATAGACTTCCCATTTTAGCATATGTAGTACAGTTCTTTTTCATACAGCTTGCACAAATCAACAGATTTAAGTGTATTGATAGGCACGTAGTTTAACAAAACTCTACATTTGATTGGCTTTTTAAAAAAAGAGTTAATGCCATTTATAATATTATATAATTTACTTTAGAGTTAAAATTTAAGCATATATCTGTATTTGTTATATGTCTTAAATATATTCATCTTAACATGTATGTGTGTATATGTGTGTATTGTATGTGTATATAAATTTTAATGGAGGTTAGAATGTTTTGTATACCAAGTCAAGAAATCTTTCAGCTCTATTATGAGTTATTGGAACAAATAATTTTAAACATTGTTCTTGAAATCTAAATTCTTGAACGATGCTGGTGTAGTTCATGCTCTGTTGTATTTGTATGTCTTTTTAAATGGGGAATAATTAGGAGATTGCTTTTGCTTTCATGTTCCTATTAGAATTTTAATGTATCTTAGTAGAAAACTACATAGGTGGTTTAAAAAAATAGAATGTACTTACCTTCTCACATTTAAATTACACATAAGATGCTACATAG
Organism: Perognathus longimembris pacificus; assembly: GCF_023159225.1. Classification (NCBI taxonomy): domain Eukaryota; kingdom Metazoa; phylum Chordata; class Mammalia; order Rodentia; family Heteromyidae; genus Perognathus; species Perognathus longimembris. Next base: position 6,224,636 of record NC_063182.1, on the reverse strand, counting down.
ATTACTTAAATCAAGGGCTGGGAATATGGCCTAGTGGCAAGAGCACTTGCCTCCCATACATGAAGCCCTGGGTTTGGTTCCTCAGCACCACATATATAGAAAAGGCCAGAAGTGGCGCTGTGACTCAAGTGGCAGAGTGCTAGCCTTGAGCAAAAAGAAGCCAGGGACAGTGCTCAGGCCCTGAGTCCAAGGCCCAGGACTGGCCAAAAAAAAAAAAAAAAAATCTAGCTATTATTTCTAGTATTTTTATATTATAAACAGTTTATCCAGTTGAATTCAAAGGCAACAAGCTAGGGGGCTGGGGATATGGCCTAGTGGCTAGAGAGCTTGCCTTGTATACATGAGGCCCTGGGTTCGATTCCCCAGCACCAAATATACAGAAAACGGCCAGAAGTGGCGCTGTGGCTCAAGTGGCAGAGTGCTAGCCTTGAGCAAAAAGGAAGCCAGGGACAGTGCTCAAGCCCTGAGTCCAAGGCCCAGGACTGGCCAAAAAAACAAAAACAAAAAACAAAGGCAACAAGCTAGATGCTTGGTCTCAGTTTGAACTTAATTTTTTTTTCCACATTGAACTGAGCATGACTTTTCATATGGGATCAAGTGGAGAAGAGGTAAGATTTAGGACAGTGTAAAGGCATGGATTGGTTTTTATAAACGGTTGATGTTGTTTTTTTAAAAGCTAGTATATTTTAGGGCAGAGACCTGTTTTTATCTATTTGACAACATTGGCTGTCCCCCCTACTTCTCCAAGTCTTTATAAAATAATAACCCACTGAGCGCAAGCTGTTAATCCATTATGCTCTTGGCTGCAGATTTCCCAAAGCTGGGTGTCATAAACCATTGGGGACCATTTGTTTGACCAGGTCTTGGTACAGCCACCAACACTGTGGAGGCCCCAAAGGCTGGCAGGTTCTTGACAAATACCAGATGCCTCTCAAATGTTTGTACTATGGCTAGTCCTTTTTCCCCCTGTGGAAAAAGACTGACTTCTGCCAGTGACTTGATTTCTAGAGGAGCACTCACCGCTGCCACCTTTGCTCTTCTCTCTTTACATGGACCCCCCAAGAAAAGAATGGAAGTTAAGAAGAAAACCATCCAACTGTTGACCACAGTTCACATAGCTAAGAGCTTACATTAATTCTGAGACTATTTTATGTTCTGCAGAATCAAATATTACTCATCATCTGTATTTTTGTCCAGTGGCAACCTCAAAATCTGTAAACAGAGAGAGCTTTACAAATTGATGGCCTTTCCAGAGGGATTACTGCGGCATTAGAGTGATGTCTTCATCTGCCACTACCCTTGTCTTTAAAAAAGTCATTATTCTAATCACTTGCGTTGGTGAATTTTTATTCTTGTTTTCTGTTTTGATATTAAGAGGATTTGCACTTACCTTTTCCTTCTGGCGTGAGAGGCTCGCAAATGCCAGGCAAGTAACTGTATCCTCTGAGTCTCGCCCTCAGCCCTGGGCTGGCCCCCTGCCTCCTGAGTAGCTGGGATTCTAGGTGTATTCCACTATGCTCATCTTCATTGCAGCTCCTGCAGTAGAAAAAAAAATGCTGTGATTTATAAGGATATTTATTTTTGGCCCTTTGGGGGAGGGGGAGGATACTGGGGATATAACTTAAAGGACATTAGCCAGACTACCTTTTGATGCTGTTTTTCCCTTTAGGAAAGGGCAGTGTTAAGGACATTTTTGTTTACCTCATTGGTTGGCAGTTCAGTGTGTTTCTTGGTCAGTTCCATCTCTCTCATCTTGCTTTGGTAAGCTCTAGGAATATCTATGGGATGAGAATCCAGCACTTTGCCTTGAGGGACATTGATATTGGATTGCAAGATAATAGTGGCTTGGAGGTTAATGTTGCATTTTGTTGTAAATAAAATTTATATAACAGACTTGCAAAAAAAAAGAAAACACTACTATATTCTTTTGAGATAAAATTCACATGTTTAGTTTTTAAATATATAGTTAATTTTTTATTATTTCTACAAAATGTGGAAATACCAATTTCAAAACATTTTTTTTTTAACCATCCCCAAAAGAAGTTAACCATTGGCAGACCAAAGCTACTCTTCTTTTACCCTCTTCAGTAGTCCTTTGCAGGAGGTTAATCCTTCTAAAGTTTTAACTTTTCTTGGCGTGTGTGTGTGTGTGTGTGTGTGTGTGTGTGTGTATAAGACCAGGACTTAAACTCTTTACCTGCCACTTTTGCTCATTGGCTATCAGTCTGCCAACTGAGCCACGCCTTCAACCCTGCCAATTAAAAAAAAAAAAGAAAACATAAACTATTTGGTGTTTTATTAGTGGTTTCTTTATTTCTTTCTCTCTTTTATCTTGTCATACCAGAGTTTGAATTCAGGGTTTCATGCTTGCTAGGCAGGCCACTGCACTACTTCAACAATAGACTTTTTATTTTTATGTATTTTGGGTTGAAGTTTAAACTCAGGACCTCACACTGCTAGGTAGGCACTTGCCCTTAGGGCTCTTTAACTTAGTGCAATGTTTTGAAAGTTCTGTTTTGTAGCATGTATCATCCTTTTCTTGTAATTAAGTAATATTTCACTGGACAGATATATCACATGGAGTTTGTGAGCTAAAGAATATTTTGGTTTTTATGTTGTGAACATTCATATACAGATTTAAAAAAATTTTTTTATTGTCAGACTGATGTACAGAGAGGTTACAGTTTCATACGTTAGGCATTGGATACATTTCTTGTACTGTTTGTTACCTCCTCCCTCATTCCCCCCTCCCCCATATACAGGTTTTTATGCGACATATTTTTCAGCTTTTCTTGGTAACCTGGGGGAATTGCTTTGACAGTTTGAGAACCTCCAAGTTTTTCTATAGTAGCTATGCTGTTTACATTCCATGTATGTAGTAGCACTTGTTACTGTTTGTCCTTTTTAGTTTAGTCATTTAGTAGGTGGAAGTGGTATCTCATGGTTTTCCTTGACGATTTTGAGCACTGTCTACTCGTCATTTATGTATTGTTTTTGGAGACATATCCACTCAAATCTTTTTCCCATTTTATTTTTAAGTAGTGGTACAGAGGGAGTTACAATTCCATAAGTTCCCTTGGCCATTTTAAAAAGAATCAGCCTTTTACTGCCTATTCTCTCCACTGTATCAAAATTATTAAAACAGCAATGTTATAATTATAACAATTGAGTAGAAAATTCTTGCACTTGAAGTTAGTAATGTTAAAGAGACACAATTTAGTTAGGTTATATACAGTAACAGAATTTACAGTCCTCACAAACTTTCATGCTGTTTCTCAGTGGTAGAGCAATACTTAGTTGTTTCCCTAAAGAAATGTGCTTGTTTACTTCCTGGTAATTATACTGTCTCGTCTGGTAGAATTTAGTGTATGTAGAAGTAGTGGGCTGGTAATGAGAGGTTTGAAAATTGCATTTTAAGGAAAAAGTTTTAAAAGTTGACTCTAGAATTAAAAGCGGTAAATAACATTTAAAGCTAGAATTTAGGTACTGATTCAGTTTTTTAAGGCACTGAATCTGAAATGATTAGTAGATGCATAAAGAGTGACTTAAAATTTACAGAAGTGGGTGTAGTGGGGAAAGCTGTCTTATTCCAGTGTTGTAGAAACAGGCAGAGCGGGAAAGCACATTTCCAGGTCTCGGAGCCATCCTTGTATGTGGAGCCTGCCTGGTCAAGTAGATGTTTTAAAATTTTTCATTTGTTTTTCCTTCCCGCCCCCCCCCCTAATTTTTGGGCAGTCAGAAATATACTTACATGATTTTAAAGTGAATTCTTTATCTGGTAATGTTCCTTTTTTTCCTCATCAAAGAGAAAACTGGGGTTTCTGTGGAGGTTGGAATTTCTTTTCTCTGTTATCTGTTACTGTGGTAACAGAATTTGATCTAACTGATCAAATTTGAATTTCCAGGTTACTAGGAGACAAGCAGCCTGTCTTACAGATACTGGCACACAACACCTCTTTATTCTTTTGAGTGTCTGTATTTCTTAGAATCGCGAAGCTTCCTCTCTGAAACATGTGTTATGTAGAGTTTCAACCAAACTCTGGAAATATAAAATAAGTTAGGAATGTCAAGCTGGGTTTAAAAATTCACCTTTGCTCTTTCTTGCTGCCAACTCTTGTCCTCGCTGTCCTCCCTTCCCCCAGTTGTCCTTTGGCGGTTGTGAAGAGTCTTAAGAATGCCCTTTTTAAGGTGTCCCAGGAACATTCAACTTTCCTGTAGCTACTTATCCCAGACGCTTTCATTTACAAGAAAAAAACTGCCTTAGGTTACAATTCAGTTGTTTTAAGAGTACTTAAGATTAGATTGCTACATTCAGGAAATGTGCCTTTGTTGGTGGTTGCTTTTGAGACTGTGGTACCAGAATTCACTTGAAGTTGAGGTTTGAAATAATAACCAGCAAACATTTGTGGGGACCTGGTTTTGAATTAGCCAAGGGATTTGGAGACTTATATGGTCAGTTAAAATTTAATGGATTGGGGAGCTCTAGCTTCTGTTATGACCCATCAAGCCCTCTTTTGTTCTGTTCATGATAGGGTCTTTGCAGCAGCATGGTTTCAATGGTATATATTTTACAAGTACCTCAGTGGATAACTATGTTAATACTGAAGCTACAAAGTGACCCTTAAATTGGTTACATCACTACTTATGGATTATAGACTCTGATTCACCACCACTTCAACTTTTAAACACATATGGTCTCTTGTCACTGGAAAAATGAAATATGTCTGTTTTATGGCAGTGACTTGACTTGATAGTCTACAGCATTAATAGCAGGCAGACATAACAAAGGAAAGAGCATGAAATAACTGAAGCTGTGCCACTAAGAAAGTTGCTGAGCCAAGGAAGTGGTGTACTGACAGGTTTGAATCTTAGGCTTGTAAAACTCATTTATTTCAGATTTAGTTTCTGTATATGCACAGAATTCTGTGTGTAAGTCTCGATTTACCAGAAATTTGTTTTTGCTTTAACAGATTATAAGTGATATTCATTACAGAAATGAAAATTATAACACACGTATAAATAAATATTCCCTTATACCTCCTCCATTGCCTAGAGAGAACAGTGTTGACTTGTAGATATCTATCATTCTAGATCACCTTTCCAGTTTTTTCTTTTTTTTTTTAAGTTTATTTTTTTGCCAGTCCTGGGGCTTGGACTCTGGGCCTGAGCACTGTCCCTGGCTTCTTTTTGCTCAAGGCTAGCACTCTGCCACTTGAACCACAGCGCCCCTTCTGGCTGTTTTCTATATATGTGGTGCTGAGGAATCAAACCCAGGTTTTCATACATAACGAGGCAAGCGCTCTACCACTAGGCCATATTCCCAGCCTCACCTTTCCATTTTATGTCTTGTTAAAACAAAAAGTATATGATATATACTGTTTGTAAAATTCAGCTTTTTTCAATTGCCATTTCACCCAGAATATCTGTCCAAGTCATCATTTTTTTCATTTTTGTTATTATTTATTTTTGAGCCAAATTACATTTTTTTTTTGTAGCCCAGACTGGCCTTTAACTAGGTCCTCAGCCTCCCAGCTGCTGGGATTACAGGTGTGTGCCACAACACCCAGCTTTAAACAACATTTATATCTATTTTTTCTTTTTGTCTGATTATTTTTATAGAACAACTTCTTGGGAATAGGGTTGTTTTTTTTTTTAACAGGATTTAGGCATCTGAAGACTTTTAAAACATACTACCAAATAAGTACCTTTCCATAAAGGCTGTTCTAGTTTTCACATTCTCGCCTTTCTAATTGGCTTTTTTACATGCGTTAAGAGTGGAAACTTCTGTTTAGTTGCAGAATGAAGACGAGCCTGGGGAACCCGAGCAGGCAGCCGGCGATGCTCCTCCACCGTACAGCAGCATCTCTGCGGAGAGTGCAGGTAGGCCGGCAGCCCGCTGCCCTCCCAACCCCTTACCTCGCGCTCGCGGGCGTGCTCGTGGCTTATTGGTTATGAGTATCAGCTTCCATGAGCTGTCTTAGTTCTCATTTGTACTTACTGTTCTTCTGACCCGATCCCCATTTCCCTGTGACGTGTGTGTGTGTGTGTGTGTGTGTGCCAGTGAGCGCGCGTGCACGCACTTATGCCAACATGTGTGGGCACTCACACTCTGGTCCTGGCGCTTGAACTCGGGTCCCTAGTGCTCTGCCACTTGGAACCACAGCTCCATTTCTGGCTTCCTGGTAGTTGCTTGGACTCTCCTGGTCTCTCCGGCTCTGGCTGGCTTTGCACCATAGTCCTCAGATCTCAGTCTCTTCTGAGTAGCCAGGAGTGCCACCGGCAGCCAGCTTCCTTGCGACATTTAAGAGCTCACTTTCATTCCAGCCAACCCAATGTAAAGGAAGTTGAAATTCAGGAACCAGGCAATGACTTGAGTTTTCCTTTTTATAATTGTTTTATTTGATGTTGTGCCATTTATGACCCTGGGACCTATAACCAGGAATGTGGTAGGAAAGGTGAATAGAAATAGAACCCAGGATTTTTAAACATGCTAGGCAAAGTGTTCTACCACACAGCTATGTTCTAAGCCCTTTTTATTTCGAGACAGAGATTCTGTAGCCACAACTGTCTTCAAACTTGTCCTGTTGCCTCAACTTCTGAGTCGCTGGAATTAGTGTATACCACTATGCCCAGAGACGCTTACAAATTTTTAATTGAAAGAAAATCTCCCAACTCTTTAATCCTGTTCTTCATAGACTAAACTTTGGCCAGTCTCTTCTCTTCTCACTTTGTATCAGATTGCTTCATGGGGTTTTCATGAATATGTGTAGAAGGGATGGCGAAGAAGAAAGTAATGTCCGCAGAGTAACTTTTTTTTGGTTAGTCATGGGGCTTGAACTCTGGGCCTGGGTGCTGTCCTTGAGCTCTTCAGCTCTGCTACTTGAGCCACGGTGCCGCTTCCGGTTGTCTGGTGTTTAATTGAAGATAAGAGTCTCACAGACTTTCCTGCCCTGGCTGTTTTTGAACCAAGATCCTCAGATATCAACCTCCTGAGCAGCTAGGGTTATAGGCATGAGCCACTGGTGCCCAGCTCAGAGTAATTCTTTTTTTTTTTGGCCAGTCCTGGGCCTTGGACTCAGGGCCTGAGCACTGTCCCTGGCTTCCTTTTGCTCAAGGCTAGCACTCTGCCACTTGAGCCACAGCGCCACTTCTGGCCATTTTCTGTATATGTGGTGCTGGGGAATCGAACCCAGGGCCTCATGTATACGAGGCAAGCTCTCTTGCCACTAGGCCATATCCCCAGCCCCCAGAGTAATTCTTAATCACTAGAGTTTCCTCAAAGTGAACCAGTTTGCATAGAACCTCTTCTGTACCCTCTGAGTGGCATTACATGGCTACGTGCTGCTACTGAACTTGGCCTACTTCCAGGATAAACAGGCAAGCTGAAGCAATTATTTGTTGCTGGAGATCCCTAACAGCCTCCAAATCCTTTTCCAAGACAGCATATGTTCACTGATAGGAGATTGAGCCTATTGGTTGGTAGTCTTTGTCTGAGGCTGCCATTATAATTAAGTGGAATACAAATCAGAGTTTTTACCTCCATTTTGGCCTCTATTTACCTGAACTCTGCTATTAGTCTCCTTATATTTGTCTCACTATACTGGCTATGAATGCTTTATTAGGAATATCTGAAACTAAGTCTGCTAATATAAATAAGGTTTTGGAAGAATTCTAGGTCATCCGTTAGAATCTAAAACAAAACGTTTTCTAGCAAGTGTAAGGCCCTGGGGTTAATCTCTAGCACCAAGAAACAAAATACTTGAATACTAAGACTTGAAAAACAAATCACAATTTACTTATCTTTGTCCAGACTGTAATACTGGCCTTCCATTGAATGTACAAAGTGAAAATTACACCTCATTAGTAAGAATTTGGACTTTTTTGTCAGAAATGTTTGCTTGTATCTGTGATGAGTGATTGTGTATCAAACCAGCCCAGGCCAGAAGTTCTGAGCATTGGTGGTCCACACCTGTCATTCCAGCCAGGTGGGCAGTGTAAATAGGAGGGTGGGCGATGATCTTATTTGAAAAATAAGACCTTATTTAAAAAGTAACAAAAGTTAAAATGGTTAAGTGTATGACTTAAGTGCCCTGAGTTCAAACCCCAGTACTTTAAAAAAATTGGATTTCCTGATGAGTGATAAAAAGGTGTTGGTTTTGTTACATTCTTTGCTGTCCATTAGTATGTAATGTAATATTTTTCCTGGATAGTATCTTGAGTTTCTATTGTCTATAATTGTAAAACTTTTAATCATGTGAACAGAATTTTTTTTCAAACATTTTTCTGCCTTATGTACTTATATCTGATGCGCTTTTTTTCTTTTTGACTTAGGGATTACAGCTAGGAATAGTTTCTGGTAGATATCTTGTTCAAAGATTTACGAAGATGCCTTCATTCATTGAGATCTGCAGTGCTAGCTCAGTTTTCGTATCCATCCCACCCTTCCCCTGTCCTGGGGTTAGTGTACCCTGTTTCTGCCAACATGCTACCCTTTTACTTTTTCTTGGCTTTGTCTTGCTGTGGCCGGAACAACAAATATAAACTCATGAAAACAGATATGAATGTAAACTGTTGCTGGAATACAGGTCTAAGAATTGTCTCTTGGATAGAGTCTTTGGGATTTATAGTATTCCATCTTAATATTCAGAGGCCTTGGAACTAAAAAGAAAAAGCAGTTTACTTCCTAGTTCTCTATTGAGCTTTTAGCATTTGAAATAAGTGACATGCCAGGAAAATGGGTTTTTATGGATCATATATTACTGGCAACATGAGTGGCTCATCACTGTAACCCCAGCAACCTGGGAAGAGCAATTTGAGAACTACAAAGGCAAAAAGTTAAGTGAGATTTTTTTTCTTGTAATACAGATCAATGAGAGTGGAAACACAGTGATTAAAGAGGAAGTGAAAGATTAGAGATAAATAATTGTTCTGTAACTAAATCCGTTACCTTGAGTACATCAGATGAAAAAAATATATGGTAATAAAATGAGTTAAAATGTCAACACAAACCTGTAAGAAATTAATTTAAATGCCTTTACCCCTCTTAAAGTTGATTTCCATGTTTATTAATAGAAGAAAACTACAGTTCATATTTACATGAATACATATGAAATAGTTGTGGAGTTTTTTAAAATTGTTGTTGTTGTTTGAGATGAAATCTTACTATGTTGCTAGGCCTGAACTACTCCTCTAGCCTTAACTTCCCAAGCATCTGAATTACAGTTAAGAGCCACCATTCCCAATGTAAATGTGAAGTGGTTTTAGCTTAAATGCTTTGCATATCCCATTTTTAAAATTAAATGGATTTTTGAGAACTCACAGGATTTTTAAAGTATTAGTGTTTCAAAACAGGAGCAAGGATACAAAGTCTGGATTGTAAGTATCAAGAGCGTAAATTAGAAACAAATGGGTTTTAACTACCTTTCCTTCAGTTATTCTGTGTGTAGTTTCAGTTATTCTGTGTGTCTGGGTGTGTCACATTCAGCTACTCATCAAGTAATCATGACTTCGGTTTTTCTGCAGTATATTTTGACTACAAAGATGAGTCTGGGTTTCCAAAGCCCCCATCTTATAACGTGGCTACTACGCTGCCCAGTTACGATGAGGCCGAAAGAACCAAGGCCGAGGCCACGATCCCCTTGGTTCCTGGAAGGGTGAGTATAACTTGCCATCGGCAGACATCACTTCCAGTGCCCAGTCTGAGGTACTACGTAGGTTTGTATTGATTAGGAAAAGTACAGCTCGTTTTAAACAAATACATTTTCTTCTGTGAAATAAACATTTTCCCCCTGAAAAACGAAGAAAGGGTTATAAAGTGAACAGAAAATCGCTAGAGGAACCTGCTTGTTTACCCTATATTTTTACAACTACTACACCACTTTTTTTTTTTTTTTTTAACTTGGTGCCAATTCTAGGGCTTGGAATCGGGGCGTGGGTGCTATCGCTACGCTTTTTGTTTAAGACTACTACTTGCCACAGCTCCACTTGTGGATTTTTGGTCATTTTTTGAAAATAAGAGTCTCACTGAGTTGCCTGCCCAGACTGGCTTCGAAGTGTGATCCTCAGATCTCAGCCTCCAGAGCAGCTAGGGTTATAGGCGTGAGCCCCTGGCACCTGGTGATAGCCACTTTCTGAAGTCTTGGTTTGGCTGAAACATCTTGGGGGCTGAGTTAGGAAGCAGTGACCTTGTATTCATTCCGTACACTTAATACCGCGGTGTTAGGTGAGTAACTTCTAGAGAGGCCTGTGGAGAGAAGACCTATATATGTGACTTCATAGGATGAAACTTAGAAGAGAGACTTCAAATCTAGATGAGTCCCTTCAGCATAGTAAATTCAGATCCTATCTAGCCTTCTGCTAATTTGTGGGGCTGGGAGTGAGTGAGCCAGCCAGTAAATTTTAGGGAACTCTTGGCTCTTGGTGTTAGTCATAGATTTGATTTGAAAAATAATCACCCAGCTTAAGATTGGTGTAGTTAGGGCCTTGGGAGGTATTGAGAGAATACATGCAGGATGCAGTCTGCAGGAATGTGGAGGCAGTCAGAGCTTTTTGCTGTAGTCCTGGCAGGAAATGAAGTAAGTGATAAAAATGAGACCAGGCCGGGTGCCAGTAGCTTATGCCTGTAATCCTAGCTATTTAGGATGCTGACATCTGAGGATTGAGACTTGAAGCCCAGGGAAAAATTGTCTGTGAGACTCTCTATCTCCAGCTAGCCAGCAGAAAAGCCAGAAGTGGAGCTGTGCCTCAATTGGTAAAGTGCTAGCCTTGAGCAAAAAAAAGCTAAGAGTAAGAGACAGTGCCAAGCCCTGAGTCCAAGCCCCAGTACTGGCACCTTTTAAGACACTTAGTACTGTGTTCAATTGTTTGCTACATTTTGTATGTTTCCAATCCACAAATGTTGGGTCTCGTTCCAAGTTTTATATCTTCAGTATTCTGTTTTCAAATTAGGATGGAAATATCCTATCTACCAGTAAAATTGGAGGTGAATGTATTCCACACCGTTACCAATACAAATGCTTCCAGATCTGAGCCGTGGGCAGCTCTATAGATTGATATATAATCATGCAGTCCTTTCTTTGTGTGAGCTGGTTGACTATCTCAAGAGGTAGACCCTGGATTACATTCTAGAGTTTAAGCTATATTTTCCATATTATTTTTTTCTTTTATTGATAGAGCTTGTGCTTAATTAGTATGTGCAAGGTGCTGTATTTAATCCTGGCACCAAAAAAATTAAGTAGGTAGGTAGAAAGAAATGAATTCAGGTTATAAAATGAAAAATTCATTTAGAAGACTATAGATAGAAAAAATTATTTCTGGGCTGGGAATATGGCCTAGTGGCAAGAATGCTTGCCTCATATACATGAAGCCCTGGGTTCGATTCCCCAGCACCACATGTATAGAAAACGACCAGAAGTGGCTCAAGTTGTCAGAGTGCTAGCCTTGAGCAAAAAGAAGCCAGGGACAGTGCTCAGGCCCTGAGTCCAAGGCCCAGGACTGCCCCCCCCCCAAAAAAAAATATATATATTTCTGATTTTAGATTTTTTATATACAATGCGGAATGAAATTTTTAAAAATATTATTTGAACCCTTGATGCTCAGAGTTTTTTTTTTTTTTTTTTTTTTTTTTTGGCTAGTCCTGGGCCTTGGACTCAGGGCCTGAGTACTGTCCCTGGCTTCTTCCCGCTCAAGGCTAGCACTCTGCCACTTGAGCCACAGCGCCGCTTCTGGCCATTTTCTGTATATGTGGTGCTGGGGAATCGAACCTAGGGCCTCGTGTATCCGAGGCAGGCACTCTTGCCACTAGGCTATATCCCCAGCCCCAGATGCTCAGAGTTTTAAATTGAACCAAAGCAATAACTTTTCTCCTTGGTATTCCTATTTATTTCTTATTTTATTTTTCTTGATATCAGTTATTTGCCTAAAAGCCATTCGAACTTACCTTCCTCTTTTCCTTTTAATTTAGGATGAGGATTTTGTGGGTCGGGATGATTTTGACGATGCCGACCAGCTGAGGATAGGAAATGATGGGATTTTCATGTTAACTTTTTTCAGTAAGTATATATGTACACAGAGCAGAGTTGAGTGCTTTGGGTCTGTCTGGGGAGAGTACAGTTCAAGCAGTTGTGGGAATGCTGCATTGGCACACGAGCTAAGCCTTGTCTTCCAGATCTCCAGGACCCCTTGGCACACACAGTTCCTGCTTATGCTCAACCTGGACAACAGGAATGAATTGTCTTGTCTGATGAATTTTGTTCTGCAAGTTTCTATTTTCTGACATCTCAGAGTCAGCCAGGTTCTTCCCACTTGGATGTTTGACCCAATTATCTCACTTAGAGCTGAGCAACTACCTGGGCACTAGTGGCTCATACCTATAATTCAAGAGGTATGAGGATCACAGTTGAAAGGCCAACAGACTCTTACTTCCACTAAGTACCAGAAAACCAGCAGTGGTGCTGTGGCTCATAGCTCAGTGACGGCACCTAGGCCCTGAGTTCAAGTCTAAGACTGACCAAAAAAAAAAAGTGGCCAGCTATGTGCCGTATTGAAACATCAAGGAAAGTGGCCACGTATGGTGGCTCATACTCCTCACTACTTGGGAGGTAGAGACAGGAGGGTGGAGGTCTGGACAGCCTAGGAGGGGACCTTATCTGAAAAACAGACTAAAGCAAAAAGGATTTGGGATATGGTTCAAGTGGTCCTAATTCCAAACCCTAAAACCACCAAATAAAATAACCACCAATGACCAAGAACTATAAAGAAACTACAGTACTTATACAGACAATATTTATGTAAATTGTCAATTCATAGAGCAGGAGGACGAGTAACTTGAATCAATTTTTTAAAGAATGTCTGGTCTTTCTCTGAGCCTCTTTGTGCTCAGGGCTAGTGCTCTTCCACTTGAGCCACAGTGCTACATCCACCTTTTGTATGATTACTTGGAGAGAAGAGTCTCCTAGGGACCTTTCTGCCCAGACTGGCTTCAAACTGTGATCCTTAGATCTCAGCCTCCTGAGTGGCTAGATTACAGGTGGGAGTCACTGGTGCCTGGCCCCCAAGTCATTTACTGAATATGTTACTGAAATATGTCACAGCAAATAGCAGAGGTCATATGTCTACAGTTTGGTGATGGATAGAAGTAATGTAATAATGAAAAACATGATATTCACGGAGGACATTGTTGCTTCCAGGGAAGGCAGGAGGGAGGACTGTTTGGGGAGAGGTGCAGGAAGGGTCGTGAGGGCTGGCTATCTTTGATCCTAGTGAATGTCTTAAGCAGAGGCAGTGTAGAGCACTTGAGTTCTTTGACTAACGGCCTCCTTTTCCAATCTGTTTTTCTAGTGGCATTCCTCTTCAACTGGATTGGCTTTTTCCTGTCCTTTTGCCTGACCACCTCAGCTGCAGGAAGATATGGGGCCATCTCAGGATTTGGTCTCTCTCTAATTAAGTGGATCCTGATTGTCAGGGTAAGTGGTATGATGGAAATGATAGATTGCAAATGATTTCTGACTCCAGGGTATGTAGTCAAAGCTAGAGAATATTGGTCTGTAATGATCCCTCACCTATCACGGAGCTGCATTCCAGAGAACCCTCAATAGGTAAGAATGTGGAAATAGCAGCGTTGTATAGTTGTTCCTGGCTGTATTGCGGTTGACTTACTGCCACGTCAGGGATTTTCAGCTATCTCGAGGGTCTCTGGAACATAACTTCCACAACAGATGAGGGATCACTATTTATAACCTGTGATACAGTGAATCTATAGTGAGCCGAGACATCGCGAGGGATGACTGTATTCTACTGGATGTTCACCAGCTGCTTTCCCTGCTTCTAATGCTTAAGATTGACAGTGGGTACATTCTGGTTAGTTTTTATAATTAACGATTACCACCTCGCTGGCCTCATAAAAAAGCAAGCATCCTCTCACTAATTCTAAAGTTAGTCTAGATTTTTCTGTCCTTTCCTTTTTTCCGATTCCTTCCTCTCCCTTCCAGGATTGGTTATGCTGAAATAATACGCTTTAGGGGAGGCAGAAGTGTTTAACACACACCACTCCATTAGGGATCCACCTCCGAAATAAGTTACAGAAGAGTGTCTTCAGGGATGTGGAAGTCCCCAGTTAAAGTTGCTTGTAGTGATTTATGTTCTAACAGGTCTGGACCTCTTTGTCCAAGTATTCATTGATCTCAGGTTAATTTATTCCTATTGTTAACCATAATTATATACAAAACGAATGTGTCAGAAGTTAGTGTACTTTAACTATTTAAAGGATGTTGATTGGCCACTGCAGTTTTTCTAGTAGTTCTGCCTTATTTTTCAGAAGCACTTTTTAGGGTTCCCCAATCTTCTGATCATCTCATCAGATTTCCCCTAGACATCTAGTATGTATTTATCTAACACATAAAACTGTAGGCTAAGAAACCAAGCCCTTAAGAAATTTTTATTTCATCTGCAAATTTTAATTGTTACTGTATTAAGAAATAAAATACTATTTTGTAGTTTTCCCTTACCGTCTTTTTGTTTATTTGTTTTGTTTTTGTTGCCAGTCCTGGGGCGTGGACTCAGGGCCTGAGCACTGTCCCTGGCTTCTTTTTGCTCAAGGCTAGCACTCTGCCACTTGAGCCACAGCGCCACTTCCACCTTTTTTTTTTTTTTAATATGTGGTGCTGAGGAATTGAACCCAGGGCTTTATGTGTACGAGGCGAGCACTTTACCACTAGGCCATATTCCCAGCCCCTCCCTTATCGTTTTTTAAAGTTTCAGTTATTGTGAACTTGATTAATTTGAAAACATGGAAGTTTCAGAAATAAATTATAACTTTTAAATTATATTCTAATATGATGTATTATTATTATGCCAATCCTGGGCTTGCTCAGGACCTGGGCATTGAGAGTTATTTTTTCCCTAAGTCCTGGGGCATGGTACTCAAGGCCTGAGCCCTGTCCTTGGCTTTTTTTTTGCTCAGTCTGCCTCTTGAGCCACAGCTCCACTCCCAGCTTTTATTTTTAATTTTTAAAAATTGTTCTTGGTAGTTAATTGGAAATCAAAGTTTCATGGACTTTCCTGCCCTGGTTGGCTTTGAACTGCAGTCCTAAGATAAGCTTCTTGAATAGCTATGAATATAGACATGAACCATCAGCACACAGCTTCAAATAATTCTTATTTTACCTAATAGTGGTCCAAAGCAAAAAGATAGTTATCTTGGCAGTTTGGATATGCCAAAGAGAAGCTGTAGAGTACTTGCTTTTAGTGACACGGTGAAACTTTTGGCTTAATAAGGAAAGAAGAGAAATTTTATATTGAAGTGTGTGTTGTGGGGTTTTATTCTTTGTTTGTTTTGCAGTATTGAGGTTTGAATTCCGGACCATGATTTCTAAAATATATAGTACAGTAAGATATTCTGAGAGAACAACATATTTGTATAATTTAATGTAGTGTTACAATTATTTTATTTTAGTAGTATTGTTGTTGCTCTTTTATGCCTAGAGTTGTTTTGTTTTGTTTTTGCCAGTCCTGGGGCTTGGGACTCAGGGCCTGAGCACTGTCCCTGGCTTCTTTTTGCTCAAGGCTAACACTCTACCTTTTGAGCCACAGTGCCACTTCCAGCCTTTTCTGTTTATGTGGTGCTGAGGAATTGAACCTAGGGCTTCATGTATACCAGTCAAGCATTTCATCTCTAAGCCATATTCCCAGCCCTTATGCATAGTTTATAATTTAAATATTGTATTTACTTTAGTTACTAAATTTTATTCTAGGAAATAGATTGACCATCATAAAATATTGTGTTTAAATTATAAAAGTTTCTAGATTATCACATAAATTCATTAATATTTTTACCTTGTTTCATAATTATTCATGGCTTAGTCATACTGGGTCATCATTGGCCTTGTGTCCATATGACAATCCCTTAATATTTTAATTATAATAACAAACACTAAAATCACATGTACATATTTCACATTAAAAAGAAAAAAACCTCAGGTGAGCCCTGGTGGCTCATTCCTCAACCAAACCAAATACTCAGTGACAGTACTCAGGCTCAGACTCTGAATCAAGCCCCAGGACCAGCACAAAAATAAGTAAATTATACATACATACGTGCATATGTATGTGTATATATATATGAACAATTAATCATTGATGTCAAGCAATGTGGATTTTTTTTTCCTCCCAAGTAATTAAAATAGGATTTGGCATTGTCTGTAGTTTGTCATTGGAGATCTTGGAAGTTGCCCTCTGAACAAGGAAGGGCCACCATATTTTAATTCTCAAGCTGTGTTAAACTCTTGACAAGAGTTAAAAATTTCACAAAGTTGGCACTTTTTTTAAGTTGAATCATATGAATTATATTAGTTAGGAACTACCTTTTTTGTTTTTGTTGTTGGTGGGACTTGAACTCAGGGCCTTAGCACTGCACTATCCTGAGCTTCTTTGTGCTCAAGGCTACTCTCTACCACTTGAGCCACAGCGCCACGTCAGGTTTTCTGCCCAGGCTGGCTCTGAACCACATCTTCTTGAATAGCTAGGATTACAAGTGTGAGCCACTGTCACCTGGCAGGATATACTTTTGAATGTAACAAAAACATAAGTTGGCTAAGGGCTTAGAAAATTAGAAAAAACAGTGGGGGAAAGCCTATATCTCCCACGAGAACAAGTCCTGACTCAGAGGTTAACTGAATTCCTCAACATCATCAGAGACAGCGGACAGTGGATTCCTCTCAATCCTGTTCCCTCAGAGTTAAGAGTTGGTGTTTCAGGTA
Source organism: Perognathus longimembris pacificus (assembly GCF_023159225.1). Taxonomy (NCBI): domain Eukaryota; kingdom Metazoa; phylum Chordata; class Mammalia; order Rodentia; family Heteromyidae; genus Perognathus; species Perognathus longimembris. The sequence goes on along the minus strand of NC_063182.1, from coordinate 6,207,882 downwards.
TCACACTGAAACACAACAGCACTCCACAGAAAAGTGAAAACTACAGATGCTCCTTGATTTATGCAATGGGGCCATGACTTAGTAAATGCCTTGTCAGCTGAAAATATTGCATTGATCATGCAACCCACTGGGCATCCTAGCTAGTACTACTGTCCCCTGAGTGTACAAGTTGTTTCCTCTGGATTTGTATCACTGACTGCAGGCTGTGGTTCACTGTCGCCCAGCACCACGAGAGAACAGTCATACCACGTGGCACTATCCTGGGAAAAGGTCAAAATTCCAGGTATAGCTCCTGGAAAATGCACATTGCTTTTGTACTGTTGTAAAAAGAAAAAAATCCTGCCCGGGGCCATCTGTATTCCCCTTCCTCTTTAAGAGCAAAGAAGTGTCAGAGAAGCCTTCATTCAAATTGGTAGCATTGACACCTGGTACTCATTCCTAAGCCCAGATACTAGCATGGATTGCTGTGATGTACATGATAAAGTTTCCAGGTCAGGCCATGAACAAAATGGGGCCTTGTTAGAAAGGAGGTAGTGGTATCAGCCAAACAATTGTCTTATTCAGTTGTACTGAATAAGCAAAGTAGAACTCTTACACATACTTTTAGGAGAGCAAATACTACATGGTCAATCAAAAAAGGGGCCTAGGGATGTAGCTTGTGGTAAAGTATCTGCCCAGCATGCTCAAGGCCTTGGGTTTGATCCCCAGGACTGCAGAAGGAAAAAGAGAAAATGATTTGCATGTGTTTAGAACCAAGAATCCATAGCTACTCATAACGATCGCCTTTCTGTGAAGTATTCATATTTGTCATAACTTTAAAAACACTTTAACTTGTAGTTTAAAAAATTTTTTGTAGGGCGTAAGTAATAGTAATGGTATAACAACTCAAGCCTTGTAACATGTACTCCTTATTTTGTGAAATTATGCTTGTTAAGCTGCTATAAAGTGTTTGCCTTGTCTTTTCAGTTTTCAACCTATTTCCCTGGATACTTTGATGGTCAGTACTGGCTCTGGTGGGTGTTCTTGGTTTTAGGTAAGTGCTTTTAACATAAGAAAATGAGAGAGGTGGTTTTGTTAAATGTTACAATTAAAATTATTACAGTACACCTATTTCTCTTAACGTAATCATCAATTAAAAGTATAATTTTGGGGGCTGGGGATAAGGCCCGAGTGGTAGAGCACCCACCAATAAGTACAAAGTTCAAACCCCTGTACTACACCCAAAAAATATAATTTTTAAAATGTTTCTTTCTTGCAGAGTAAGGTATTGTCACCACCTGAGGACCATGCATGTTAACGAAGTCTGTTAGGTTTTACTAACCTATTTATATATAAGTATCTCCAGTTTGATCAGTTGGGCATACTGGTAAATTATTAGTAAGTTATTACTACAGACTCAGCCCTATATTGCTTATTGACATATTTCCAACAATTGAAGTAGCTCCTGAGTACCTAACCAGTCATCTCTGCTTAGATCTGTAGTAGATAACAGAAAAAGCAAAAGCTTTTGTTAGACTTAACTTCAAGTTATGCCTAAACCAGTTTAGTTTTGGAATTCTTGGAAAGAATAAGAATTTTATTTTGTGGGCTGCTTGCTTTTTTTCTGTACTGGGGATCAAACTCAGGAGCTAGCACACAACTAAGCAAGTACTTTACCACTCATACCCAGCCCTGAGATTAAATAAGAATTGTTTTAGGCTGGGAATGTGGCCTAGTGGTAGAGTGCTTGCCTCGTATACATGAAGCACCACATAAATAGAAAACGTCCAGAAGCGGCGCTGTGGCTCAAGTGGCAGAGTGCTAGCCTTGAGCAAAAAGAAGCCAGGGACAGTGCTCAGGCCCTGAGTCCAAGGTCCAGGACTTGGGGGGGGGGGGGAATTGTTTTATAGTGGGATAGGTTTAGAAAACAAAATACTCTCTCCCACTCCTCCTCTCTTTGTGTCTCTCTCCTCTCTGTCTGTCTGTCTTTCTCTGCATTTCAAGTTGTCAGTCTTCAGATTATTATTTTTTTTATCCTAAGTTGTAGTCTCTCTAGTAAGACAAAGAAATGGACAGTGGAGTAAATTGTTTTAATGTGGTGTCTTCGTTACTTAGAAAGACAAGCTATATGAAATAACAAGAGATCACTGCCCTAGCTCTCCAAAGCGATGCGCCAAGGATCCCTCCTGTATGGCGGTTACAGATGATGTGATGGCCTCACTGTGCATCTGTGGCACTGCTTCCTGTATGAAGGCGGTGACGCCCCCGCCGCGCAGGCGCCTGGCTGGCCCAGCCTGGGCCCATGCCCAGCAGAGGCTCAAGGCAGTCAGGACCTGCCTGGCTCAGCCCACAGAGTTCTGTGTTTCCCATCCTAAATTTGACTTAGAAATATAAACTCACTCATCACATCGTCTCTGCCCGCCTCCCCCAACCAGCATCGTCCGTCCATTCTGCTACAGGTCGTTGAAATGTCATTGGAGAAAGAGAATGTAATTACCTTCCTTGATTGATTATTCAGAAGTATAGCAATAAAAAGTACTGACAAGCATTATTTAGGGAGAGTAATTCCTCGCCTTGTTTATTTTCTGTGATGTATTTTAAGAGAGAAATCTGGGGTTCAGGGTTACCCCTGAGGTAGAACACTTCCTTAGCATGCTCATGGTACTAGCTTTGATTCTCAGCACCACCAGGGGAAAAAAAAGTGGGAGATGCTGAGCCTAAAGTTAAAAAAAAGTCCTAAATGAGCCCAAAAGGAGACAGTAAGCATATTTTCAGATTGTTTGTGGCATAGATTACTTAAAAAGTGAATGCATTGATTGCTGTTAGTATACTGTATGAATGTTTCGACTTAAAAGGTGAAATGCATAGCAAAATTGTCCTGAGCCGAGCTGGCTTATAGCTGATTCCACGTGCCCTCCATATCAGAAGGCTCCCCCTGATCCATTGTTTTTAGGGATAACCCTTGTTCTACAATTTGGTGTTTTTGCTGCAAAACAGAATGGTGTTAGGTGAGCTTGGCACTGTGACTCTTGGTTATTGCCCCCAATCCTTCCTCCTGTCTGGGTAGAGAGTTTTCACCCTGAGTATATTATAAAAAGCACCCAAAAGTGCCAAGGGTTGGAAAAGAAAGGAGGGAGCAGGTGAGTGGAGTTGACTGTTAAAGACTACAGGTGTTTTAGGGGGATTATTGTGGTTATCTGTAGCTATGCGGAGCTATAAATACATTGTTATTGTGCATGCTGTTTAAAGCTGCTGAGACTCTTGAGTCCATCTCTCAAGGAAGAGGGTCAGGCGTGCGTTTTCATTGGCGGGGCACATCATTACCCTCCAGACTTTTAAAAGGTGCAAGCTTCTGTAAATGTGTGCACTTATACAAAGTCAGCTTTAATTAAGAGGGCCTGTTTGCTGTACTAAGGTAGGGGGTGCTGACATCTAGTGGACAACATTATGTACTGTTGGCAGGAGAAGAACTCTCAAGAATGGCTAGGGGTTGTTTTTGTTGGTGGTGGTGGTGTTAAAGAAAACCATAGTTGCTAATTTGGCCTCTTTTCTGAAGTAATTGCACTGCTTTTCTGGACTCCATAAGACCTTCAAAGGTGAACATTTGTTCTCATTTAATTTTTACTTTGTTTTTAGACAGATTTGATTTTGAATAATCAAAAAAAAAAAAGGACATTGGCTCTTGAGATTATGCTTTCTTATTTAGGAATGGAAAGTTTAATACAGAGATGCCCTGGAGATTCTGGAGGAAATTGTTCATATTTTAGTAGCCTGTAGCGGAAAATGTAAAAACTATTGCTATCAAAAGGGTCATTTCTGGGGAGGGGACGTAATATGGAAATCATAAATTCATTCTTTTCTTTTTTTTTAGGTTTTCTCCTGTTTCTCAGAGGATTTATCAATTATGCAAAAGTTCGGAAGATGCCAGAAACTTTCTCAAATCTCCCCAGGACCAGAGTTCTCTTTATTTATTAAAGGTATGTAAAAAAAAGAAAAAAGCCTTCTGTTCCCAGTGTGCTCCCGTGATGCATTGCAGACTTCCATTCCGGTTTTGAGGAAGGACCTGTGGTGGGGTGTACAGGGAAGATAAGAAAGGCATCGTCTGCCTTTTTGCAGTTTTTAGTTTAGTAAGGGGAGAGAATTACAAAAGCTAGTTTATAAAGGCAAACGATTTCATGTTTCACAATGGGAGAGAGGCAAGGGTCCTAGTAGTCACCAGAAGGTCTAGTACCTTGATTGCTTGAATTAAATCTTGAACCTCCAGCCACGTTCACCATAATAACTGATCCAGCGGACAACATTCAGAAGGAACTCTCCAAGCCTATGTACTCTTCTGTCAGCACTCAGAGCCCTTTAACCCCTCCACGGTCAGAAGAGACTGCAAGTGTACTTTAGGAATTCCCTTTATTGGGCAGCCCATCAAGTCTTCATCTCTTAATTAATGGAGCCTTTCTTGGCACCTCTCTTCATGTTTATACCCAGGTAGTCACCCTGATGGTGAGGGAGGTCAAATCCAGGGGAAGGGAAGGGAGAAAGAAACTCTCCATGCCTGAGACAGGAAGAGTAAGCTCTGCCCAGGTTTCTCTGATTCACACATAGCTTTCCCTAGAGAGTGACTCCAGCTTAACGCCAATCCACAGCCAGAGTGCATCAGTTCTTTGGCAAGACAACTTAGGTCTTTTCATACCTGGTTCTTTGCTTCTTGTGCTTTTGGGGAGCCTCGAACACTTAAAAGACCAGTCCAGCAGAGTCCCAGACCAGGCTTTATGTTGCAGTTACACAGCAGTTAGGACAAACCTTAAAAGGTGGACTTTTTTGAGCAGGCCCTAAGCCACCCTACTACTAGAGGGAGAAAAAAAAGTAGAATTTTAACTAGTGGATTTCTGGACAGGTTTGTGGTGAGAAATTGGAGGCCAGATGAAGAGCAGAAATATAGAGGCGGGGAAGTACAAGGCCTTTGGGAGGGACTTAAGAACATAGGGAGTGTGGAAGATCAAGGCCAACACACCAGGTTGAATTCGTTCTTAAATGAGTACTGCTTAGCCCATTTGCAACGTGGCCATCGAGCTTATGGTGATGCCTTTTATCCTGGTGATATATATGTTGGCTCAAGGCTGCTAAAGCCCATGTGAGCTTTTTGCTGTTGGGCGTCATGATTTGTGTAGGTCATATATATATGAAGAGTACAGTTCTCAAGTTTGAAGACTGGTGGCCTCGGGATATATGATTCAAGAAGATAAAGCATATTTTATTTGCCAGGTAGTGGAGCAAGCGTTGAAAGCTTTTAAGCAACAGAATAATAGGATGACACCTTGAATTCAGCAAAAGTTTTTTTCAAGAAGGATATAATAAAAATAACACTAAAAGTTTTCCATGTGTCAGATACTGTATTAAACACTTTGTGTGTTTAATTAGATAACTAATTAGAAGGTGGTTTCTTCAAGAGAATTTATACTTTGTGCTTATGACTTTTCTACACTTTTTTTTTTTTGTTTTTGGCCAGTCCTGGTGCTTGAACTCAGGGCCTGAGCACTGTCCCTGGCTTCTTTTTGCTCAAGGCTAACACTCTACCACTTGAGCCACAGTGCCACTTCTGGCCTTTTCTATATACGTGGTGCTAGGGAATCGAACCCAGGGCTTCATGTATGGGAGGCAAGCACTCTACCACTAGGCCACATTCCCAGCCCCTTACGACTTTTTTAAAAAGTGGAGCTTACATGTTTAAACATGTGTGGCATGTCGTGAATTTGAGCTCAGTCACAGAGTCTGGACACAATGTACATCACCCCTGGTGTGGCTCCTAAGGCCTGCGGGTGTGTCTTTGTGTCAGAGACATACTGTCTTATCAAATGTTTTATGTAGATTTATTCACTTCTTGTCATGTTTCATCTGCATATCTGGTTACACTCAGGTGGGTAAGTAGCCTTAGGTTTCACTCTTAGTGACCAGTAATCAAAAGTTAATGCTTTGAGGTTACTGTGGATCCTCCTTACACGTCTCAAGATTTCCCCTAGCATTGCTGCTGCACAAAATATCCTGAGGGGACAGATAGCTTTCTTGTTACTCTATAGGGGAAGTAAATGGTAGCTCTGAACTTCTCAGTGGACTGAGAAAATCCCTTTGTCTATACTCTTCATTTTTAAGTTTGAAGGAAATTTGAGCCTTTACTAGGGGACTGTATACCATTTTCATTGTGCTTCTAATGCTTAACAAATAGTGGTCAAGTGAAGAAAAAGCCTGAGGGACTTGAATGGGAAATTTGTTTTGATTTCCTAAGGTCTTTTAAATATTTAAATGAGGGTTGTAAGTTTAAGACAATTCTGGGGCTGGGAACGTGGCTCAGAGGTAGGTAGAGTGCTAGCCTTGAGCAAAAAGAAGCCAGGGACAGGGCTCAGGCCCTGAGTCCAAGCCCCAGGACTGGCAAAAAAAACCAAAAAACAGAAACAAACAATCCAGTGCATTTATTTGTAGGACTATGATTTGAAGCCAGCAGTCCTTAGTAACAATTCTGTGGAAGCTGTTTGAAGTCAGGAGCCTGGTAACACAAATGCTGGGTCCTTTAGGTGTTGTAAAAAAAAAACATGTATGCACAGGTAAATCCCCTCAGTGGAGGGCATGATAGCATTTATTTGCTTTCCTGCTCAGTGTCCATACCCTCATTGATCTGGGACCATTCCTGATTTGCCCAGAGAGGATTTGGAGCTCCAGAATGAAGAGACTTGGGGGACTTCAAGCAGTCTTTACAACTCGAATGGCTTCCTTACCCATTCTCCAACGGGAACCTGATATAATTTCCATGGGATTGCATGTCCCTGGTCTGTTAAAGGGATGGATAAGACCTCTCCATCTAGATCCAGATGTAGAAGATTCGCTTCTGTGGTTCTAAGAACTTTAGTTCCGTTAGGAGAGGGGCCGGGTTTTGTAAGCTCACCCCTCAGCGCTTTCTTAGATTGACTCCTGCTTTCTTTGATTGTGATAGCCCTAGTGACAGCCTAACCATAAAGAAAGATCACAGGCAGGGGAGTTTTAAATTTATTTTTATGTATTTCTTTAAACAAAAAGCCAGAAGTAGAGCTGTGACTCAAGTGATAGAGTCCCAGCCTTTGAGCAGAAAAGCTCAGGGACAGCACCCAAGTCCTGAGTTCAAGCCCCCACACTGGCGCACAAAAAGTAAAAACACAACCAAACCAAAACAAACAAAAAGCTGGCAAGTACTGCAACTTTTTCTCCTCTGTGGAGGGAAAAGTTCCCTTAGGAATGCTGCCTTCCCTGACCTGCGAGGCGAGCGGGAGAGGTCACATCACTGCCTGTGAGGTGTGACGTGGCCGATCCCAGCACTGCTTGCCCTGGACCAAACGCTCTTGTAGATAGGAAGCAAAATGTATTTAGCCATATCTGAAATAGAAGGAAAAGATCTACTTAAAAGAAAGGTCTCTTGATGTAGTCTTAGTGTCACTTAGGCTCAAGACCCCATTGCTGCAGTACCTCCAGTGGCCGCAGGCGGCTCCACATGAGCCGCTCCTTGAAAAACAGTGTTCAGTAAGCTAGCACGGTTGTTTTTTGTTTGTTTGTTTTTCTTTTTTTGGCCAGTCCTGGGCCTTGGACTCAGGGCCTGAGCACTGTCCCTGGCTTCTTTTTGCTCAAGGCTAGCACTCTGCCACTTGAGCCACAGCACCACTTCTGGCCGTTTTCTATATATGTGGTGCTGAGGAATCAAACCCAGGGCTTCATGTATACGAGGCAAGGACTCTTGCCACTAAGCCATAGTCCCAGCCCCAAGCTAATAGTTCTAATCATTAAAATATGATCCTATATCCTAGTAAGCTTATTTTATTAAAGGAAGACATCCTGAAGGTAAAGCTTGATTTAGTGGACTGTGTTGTACGATAGCAAGACAGTTGAAATGGAATTTCCAGTGGACTTCTTAAATTAAAAAAAACAACAACCACAGTTTAAGAAAGATATCCACAGACTGTAAGTTCTATTAGTGGAAACTAGTAGAAATGAAATGTCTTGGGTTTGTTGGGATTCATTTGATAGCAGTCTACAGATCTTCTTTTTAATACATTAATTTTCTCCAGTATGATGGCTTCTCTGTATTTTGGCAGCCTTTAAAAAATATATGCAGTCGTCTTTAGAAGCCAAGTGCTAGTGGCTCACGCCTGTCATCCTAGCTACTCAGGAGGCTGAGATCTGAGGATCACAGTTTAAAGCCAGCCTGGGCAGGAAAGTCTGTGAGACTCTTGTCTCCAGTTAACCACCAGAAAACTGGAAGTGGAGCTGTGGCTCAAAGTGGTAGAGTGCTGTCCTTGAAGGAAAGAGCTCAGGGACAGCACCAGGCCCTGAGTTCAAGCCCCATAACCACCACCACCACCACCAACAAGAAGATGGAAAAAGGTTCTTGGTTCTAGTCATTTGCGGAGATGGGAATGTGAGGTAGCGGCCTAGAGAGGAGCCATGCAGCTGTAACTCAGAGCTGGGGATCACGAAGTCACCTCTTAGTAACACAGTCCATGTCTTTAGTGTTCTTTTTTGCATTATGGTAGAGAGTTACTTGTAATTTTTCCAAGGTATGTCTTTGAGAACTAAGAAAGTCATGTGTGTATAGGGTAAAGGATGTGTGTCAATGGTAGAGCACTTGCCTTAGCCTGATAGAGACCCTGATCCAGTTGCAGGCACTGTGGGGAGACGTATGGACATTACTTTGAGAGTATGTACTTAAGTCATGCGTATTAAAATTAGGGGCTAAATGTATTTGTTATTTTCAGAGAAACCTGCCCTCCACGTGCATTGGCTTTCAAAGAAAATTTTGTTCTAAAAATGTATGCATTTGTGGAATCTCTGAGCTTACAGTCATCTTTTTTCTTTAGTTTTTGGCCAGTCCTGGGGCTTGAACTCAGGGCCTCGGCACTGAGCTGCTTTTGCTCAAGGCTAGCACTCCACCACTTGTCTTAGCTCCACTTCTGGCTTTTTCTGTGTATGTGGTGCTGAGGAATCGAACCCAGGGCTTCATGGATGGTAGGCAAGCACTCCACCACTAAACCACATTCGCAGCCCCTTTTCTTTTTCTTAATCTTTGCTATGGTCTGTTAAGTACAGCATGAGATCATTTGCTTCCGCTGGATGTCTTGTCTGGTTGGTAAACAGTAGCAGAGTTGTCTGATTGGTAAACAGTAGCATCAGGTATATTTGGAAAATTACCTGTGCACTTGAGTTCTGCCCAAGTTTACAGGAGTTAAATGTAAGGTGAAGAATAGCTACTTCTATTCTTTTGTTAGAAGAGAGAACAGAGTGAACTTTGGGTCTCATGGGATTTGAGAGAGAGCATACCCATTCTTTCTATTTCTGGAGGCCTTGATAATGTTAAGAACTGAAAATGGAATGTTTATTCAGTACTATGAGGTCAGTGTATAGTAATCTTAAAACTATGTTAAATGCACTTCTCGTATCTCCAAACATCCTGTCTTCTTTTGTGACTACATCCTTCTCTTAGCCAAAATAACAAGCTAACTAGAATTTCACTACTCAATATCCTTTTCTGGCAGATGTTTTCTGGGAAGGGCCTTCCTGCGTTTATGAATTCCCTCTCGAGAAGCAAGAGAACACCTGCAGGAAGTGAATCAAGATGCAGAACACAGAGGAATAATCACCTAAAAAAAAAAAGTACTGTCAAAAAAGATCATTTCTCTCTATTTGTTCCTAGGTGTAAAATTTTAATAGTTAATGCAGAATTCTGTAATCATTGAATCATTAGTGGTTAATGTTTGAAAAAGCTCTTGCAATCAAGTCTGTGATATATTAATACTGCCTTCTATATTGTTTGTAGTCATTTTAAGTAGCATGAGCCATGTCCCTGTAGTCAGTAGGGGGCAATCTTGCTTTTTTAATTTTCCATTTCAAACTGAATTTGGGACTAAAGATTTTAGTGTAAGATATGTATAAGGCTGATTGTTTAAAGGGGTTTTCTCAAAAGTTAAGACTTCGGTTATGACTACATTTCTGCACATAATCCATGTTTAATGTTAATCTAGAAATGTATTCAGTTGTATTGTGTGTAAACACCTGAAAGCAAAATCATAGTGCAAAATACATTAAGGTGTGATCAAAAACATACATTCTTAATTGGTAAATAAGCATCCTTTTTTTTTATAGTCTGTATTCGAAACTTTGCAATACCTTTTTGTTCTGTGGTATGTACCTAAGGAATTTTAAAGTGTTGTCACTGTATAAAATAGAAAGAACAAAGGTAAGTGCAGCTTAAAGTATAATTCTTGACCTATGTATGATTAGAATTCCAGTGGATTAGGTACTAGGAGTAAAGAAGGAATTAGCTTGGAACTTTTGAGATGATCCCTAATATACTGTACTACTTGCTTTTACAATGTGTTAGCAGAAACCTATTTGTTATAAATGTAGAATGATGTGCTTTCTGCCCAAGTGGTAATTTACCTTGGTTTGCTATATTAAAACTGTAAATATAACAGAATATTAATAAATGTCTCTTGTGTAGCACCTTTTACTGTATATTAGTGCTTGATTTTTTGGTTTGCATTTGTTGATTGGTAATAACAATCGGGGCTACAGATTTCTCATTCCTCCTAATCTCTTGCTTGTCTTGGTTGTTTTAAATTTAGAAGCCACTGGTTTATTTTAAAAAATCATTTGATTTATTCCATTTTCTGCTTACTCAAATGAAATGTATTGACACAATATAGCAAGGCAGTCAAATTACTGCATAAACCAGCACTAGCACTTAGTACCATTTAAGTAAGAGCACTAAGACCTGTAATTGATCACTCATCTGCTGCCTGTGAACATCTGGAATCAGCCTAAGAATTCTGTTTGGAGTTATATACTACACAGAAAGGTAGCTTTCTTGGAAGCCAGACAGGAACACCAAGAGCCTCCTGCCTTGATAATAAGCATGCTGACCTGTTTATTGCTTTAAGGCTTTTTGTTTGTGGAGATGGCCTCACTGTGGCATTTAGGCTGACCTTGAACTTAACGATCGACCCCAAGTTCTGGGATAACTGGTATGTAAGCACACTGATTTGTGTATTGTTATTTAAAAGTTAACATGCTTTGCAATAAAGGAAAGGTGTTTATGAAAGTCTCAGAAAACTTTTTTGGGTCAGGTTATACCAGTAGGGTTTGAAATTTTTTAGTGGCTCATAATGGAATGAAAAGACCCCTAACAATCTGAATAAATCTGGAGACACCCCAGGGGCCGTAAGTTATCTGTAGAACAAAGTAGAAAGGTCCTAAATCTTACAACCTCCAATACTATAGACCAGTTTTGTGTTTATTCTTTAGGTCCTTGTGTCTTGGCTTTCTTACATTCGGAGAACTGAAATATTTAGAATTCCTGTTTGTACACATGTGGCTGACTTTGTCAAAGTAAACATACAGTTTGAAAGGCTTTTAAGACAGTCAAGGGGATGACTTCTCTTTATCCTTTTAAATATTTTTAAAAGTTGTTTAAGGTATGGGAAATTGGTGCCATGTGTTATCTAGAATCTTTACTGTTCCTGCAGTGTTTCTGCTCATTCATTCCCTCTCCTGTTGGTAGGTTCGCTGTTGTTGAGATAGGCTCTTACTTGCTGTGCAACCTGGCCTTAACTCAAGTGATTCTCCTTCCTCCACCTCCTTAGTAGCTGAGGCTCTTAACAGTTCAGCAGTGCACTTGGAATGATCCCTTATGAAGAACAACCCTTTTGGCTAACGAGTGGGTCTTTATAATTATCCTGCAAGAAGAAACAGAGGAACCACTGTGAATTGCCAAAGGTTTTAGACTAAACTGGCTGTCTGGACCCCCTGGGCCTCTCGTGTGTCTTTCCTTGTTGCACTTGTGTAATACATGCTTATATTTAATAGTTTATCTGTAGCCAATTGCTGTTGCTTTTTCCCCCAGAAAGCTATATAGATTGTTTTGTGTTGAAATAAAAAACATTAAGATGTGCTTATTAAAAAACAGTAAGAACAGGGCTGGGAATATGGCCTAGTGGCAAGAGTGCTTGCCTTATATATATGAAGCCCTGGGTTCGATTCCCCAGCACCACATATATAGAAAATGGAGACCAAGGCCCAGGACTGGCAAAAAAAAAAAAAAAAAAAACAGTAAGAACAAATATTTTTGCTATTTTTGAGTTTTTCTCTAAGAAAGGAATATTTTATTTTGTAGTGCTAGGGGTCGAGCCCAAGGCCTTAATAACCGTGCTAGTCAAACATTAGTACTGAGGTACAACTTAAACCCCAAGATTTTTAGTGAGGAAAACGATCCTTCTTTTCTTACTTTCTGTGCCTGTACTAGAGCTTGAACTCGGGAGTCTCGCACTCAGTTGTTTCTGCTCCTAGCTGGTGCCTTACCACTTGGGCCACACTTCCACACTTTGGCTTTCGCTGGTTAGTTGGAGCTTAAAGTCAGATTTGTCTGCTGGGACGGGCTCCTACCCATGATTCTCAGTTCTCAGACTCCTGAATAGCTAGAATGATAGGAGCGAATCAATGGTGCTTGGCTGTCTTTACTTTGTTGTGAAGTAAATCTGACTTGAGTTCTGGCCCACCACAAAGTAACACAGATGAAATCTCTTTGGCTTTACTGTGGTCTTACACTAAAAAATATTCTACTTAGCTATAGTAAGTTGTTTATACTTCATGATAAATGATAAATCAAGAAATAACTACTGACATGGAGTATCAGGGCCAATAAAAGTGATAATTCAATTGGTGTGGTTGCCTGAGGTGACAGGGTTCTAGGGTAAGAGTCATCAAAATTAGACCCCAGGAATAGAGCCTTGGCCTTAGCTTGGATCCAACGCTACCTATTTCCACCATCCCGATCTTCTTGAGGTTTGGCACAGTAGATATTGACATGAATGGAAAAAGACTTGGCTCTGATTCTTGTAAACATGAATGATCAAATATTAAACATAAAGCATGCCAAGAATAGACATAGAACTGTTCACTTAAGTAGGAGATCATAGGTTCTGAAAAAATAATCATGCCCTATTATCTACTAAATCTAGGTTCTTGGTTAAACTTTAGTGGTGAATCCAGTTAAGTCCTATAAAGAATAAAGAAATAATTGGTTTCTCAAGTGCAAGGCCCTAAGTTCAGACCTCAGAAAACATTTTGCTGGTGTTTAGTTGGTCCTCATTTTTCAGCTTGTTACAATTTTCACCTTTCAGGTTTGTCTGTTTGTTTTTGGTGGTGGTAGTAGTTTGTTTTTTATTTCAGGCCTTGCCCTAATTTGGCTTGCTTGCTCAGCTAGTGCTCTACCACTCAAAATCTGCCTACAGCCTGATTTTTTTTGCTGGTTGTTGTGGAGATGAAGTCTCACGGACTTTCCTGCTCTGGCTGAATTCAAACCTCAATCTTTCAGATGTCAGCTTCTTGAGTAGCTAGGATTATGGTTGTGAGAGTCATCAGGATCAGATATAGGCTTTCTGAAGGTGATTGAAGAATAGAGGGAGCAGATCTAACAGAATGCAGACTGTATTTCCATAGGTAGTTTGAGATCGCTTATATATATTTTTGTTTGGTTTGGGGCTGGTATTGGGGCTTGAACTCAGGCCCTGGAGCTGTCCTGAAGCTTTTGTCCCTTTAAGGCTGTAGCATTCCACCACTTGAGCCATAGCGCCACTTCTGGCTTTTTTGGTAGCTGACTGGAATCTCATGAACTTTTCTGTCCGGGCTGGCTTGATACTGAGATCTTCAGATCTCAGCCTCCTGAGTAGCTAGGATTACAGGTATGAGCCACCAGTGCCTGGCTTAGTTTGACTCTTTTTGTTTGTGTTTTAGCTGGACCTGAGAGGTTCACTCCTAAATGATAGAATTCTAATTATTCCCATTCCTGCCATTCTAAGTGGTCTATAGACAGGATTTTAAGGATCACAGCAGGTCCCTTCAAGACCCCGTCCACAGAAAAGGTGGTATATGATGGTACACACTTGTCATCCTAGCTTTGGCAGAATACATAAATAGAAAGACCGTGGTCTAGGCCAGCCTAGACAGAATCCAAGACCTAATCTCAAATAGAACTAATGAGGAGAGGATGTTATTGGAGAGGAGGGGTCATGGCTCAAACCATAGAGTGGTACCTTCCTAGCCAGCACAAAGACAGGACTGAAGACCCCCACCAATAAATTTGTGTTACACAGTTTAAACCTACATTAGATATTTTTATAGTAGGTAAAGGTAGGTTGAGTAAGAGCATTATTTCTTAAGCCATTTCTTGACTTAGTTTCCCATTTGGCCTTACACCTTACCTTACACATACTTCCTGAATATGTATGTCGTTGAAATTCATGTCAGCCACCCACAGTGAGTGCTTCTCAACAAGGGGCCTCTGAATATGTGTTCTTTGTAGACTCTACCGCTAAAATGGAAAACATCTCAGAGAAATAGACCAGGAATTCCCAAAGGGGAGCAGACGTCTAGTGTGAGAGCAAGGAAGTTCTCAGGAGGAAGAGATGATTACCAAACTTGATTTTTAATCATTGCATTCAGGGAAGAGATGATTTTACAGCTCTGTAGATGATGGGTTCCATCATCTACAGCTTCATGGCTCCAGAACCAGCCACTTTTCTGTAGAATAGAGGATGGAGAGCTGTTTTCTTCAGGCCAACCTCCCTGTTTAGAAAGTGTGAGATGTGGGCTGGGAACATGGCCTAGTGGTAAAGTGCTCGCCTCGTATACATGAAGCCCTGGGTTCGATTCCTTAGCCCCACCTATATAGAAAAAAGCTGGAAGTGGCGCTGTGGCCCAAGTGGTAGAGTGCTAGCCTTGAGCAAAAGGAAGCCAGAGGGGCTGGGGATATAGCCTAGTGGCAAGAGTGCCTGCCTCGGATACACGAGGCCCTAGGTTCGATTCCCCAGCACCACATATACAGAAAACGGCCAGAAGCGGCGCTGTGGCTCAAGTGGCAGAGTGCTAGCCTTGAGCGGGAAGAAGCCAGGGACAGTGCTCAGGCCCTGAGTCCAAGGCCCAGGACTGGCCAAAAAAAAGGAAGCCAGGGACAGTGCTCGGGCCCTGAGCCCACGCCCCAGGACTGGTAACAAAAACAAAACAAATAAAATGTGAGATATGCCATCCACATGACATTTTAATGCCCACATGTGTATAGTTACTCTCAGAATTTGTGCTTGTAGAATCAACTGAGACTTCAGTTTAATTTGGTACCTGGTTTTACTCAATCTTGGGGTTTTTATTCTTTATTCGATTTCAAGCGTTTCAATTCCAAGTTCATCATTTAATAAACTAGTAAAATTAAGTTTAAATGCAAACCTCTTAAACCTAAACACAGACTATATGAACTGCAGAGGACTCTGGCATTGGTGTAGTTCAGAAGCTGAGGTAGTAGTTGTGGGAAAATAGCAACATTTGGCTGTTTGTGGAAGCTGTTCAGCCTGCTCTAAACACAACTAAAAACAGTAGTAGAGTGCGTGCTTAACATTTACACGACCTCGAGTTCAATACCAGCACCTCACAAAACAAGAACCCAGTCCCTGATTTCCTTTAAGTCTTGGGGAGACTTTGCTTTAGTTGTTTGGAAGGTCCAAGAATGATAGGCACAACCTGGCAAGCAAGAAAATGGGACAAAACAACAACCATAAAAGATCTAAAAAAAAATGGCTCGCTGAGAAGCCGAAACTTTTAGAGAAAAAAGTAGAACCAAGGTTGTCCTGCTACCTTTTGACTGCAGGCCAGCCTGACAGCCTGGCCCTTCTGAAATTCATCTGAGAGTGCACAGTTGCAATCTGCATTCTTGTCTCCTGTTGAGAGATATTTCCCTGGATTATTAACCCTCTTCATTTGCAGAATATCAGCAGTGCCCACACTGTTCTTAAAACCAAGTATTAGGAAGAATTTTGACATCTACTTCCTGATTCTGTGTTGTTGTTGTTGTTGTTGGGTTGTTTTTTTTTCTTCCTTGTTCTGGGGCTTGAACTCTGGGCCTAGGCCTTGTCCTTGAGCCTATTTGTGCTGAAGGCTAGTTTTACCACTTGAGCCATAGTCCCACTTCCAGCTTTTTTCCTGAATGGTTTATTGGAAATAAGAGTCTCATGGACTTTCCTGCCTGGGGCTAGCTTCAAACCGAGATCCTCAGGTCTCAGCCTCCTGAGTTGCTAATATTACAGGTGTGAGCCCCCAGTACCTGGCTTCTGTATGTATTTCAACAGAACATTTCATAGTCTGTTCAGCAGAATGTGTGTGTAGGCATCATTGAGGTCATTTTGGTGTGTTGCTTTCTTCTCTGATTATCAACGTAGGAGTTTTACATATCTGATTCATTAACTGGCTTTGCAGATCATTGAGCCACATTTTCACCATACCTTTTATTATTAACGTGGTTTGGTAACTATGTGGTTGTTAAAATAGTGGGCATTGGTGGCCTAAAGAAGCAAATAAACAGGTGTCGTTCCTCCCCCCCCCCCCCCGCCCGCCAACATTTGACCTAGTAACTAATGCCCTAACTGTACCCATGGTCAGATATAAGACAAAAACAGGTGTTTTTTTTGTTGTTGTTGTTATTCCATCTCTGATTAAGGTTTTAATTACGTATACAACTGAGGTCTTACGTTCTTTTGTGAATTAGGAGTGCCTAGATTTAGGTACTCAGGTTTTGAGTTTCTGTTTTCCAAATGTCCGTCTGTCCAGTTATAAATGGCCACACGTAGTTTCTGTGGCACTTCATAGAGCTTCCAAATAAGACGATGGGTGAGCACCCTTATCTAAATATCACCTCCATAGAAGAAGATTGACTGGAAGGAGATTGCAGAACCTGCGTTCCTACACTTATATGTTATGAGTTCTTTTTTGCCAGTCCTGGTGCTTGAACTCAGGGCCTGAGCGCTGTCCCTGGCTTCTTTTGCTCAAGGCTAGCACTCTACCTCTTGAGCCACAGCGCTACTTCCAGCCTTTTCTGTATATGTGGTGCTGAGGAATTGAACCCAGGGCTTTGTGCACGCTGAGAAAGCACTCTACTGCTAAGCCACATTCCCAGCCCATGAGTTCATTTTTATTAGGATATTTTCATGTCATTGATTGATGGGTAAAATTTGTTTTGTCTTGGGGTTGTGGGTGTATAGCTCAGAGGCTCCGAATTTGTTCTCCAGCACTACAAAAAATAATAAATAATACTAACTTGTCTTTCTGTAGGTCTTCCTAAATTCATGGCCGCACCACCTCCTCTTCTGGATGGCAAGATTATGGGAGGAATGTGTCCACAGCAATGGGGAAAGGCCACGGGGAAGCTATTTCTAAATATTTGGCTAAAAGTGGTGGTGGACTCTTCCTTGAGGTCTTTAAGAAGACGGTAGACTGCCCTCTGTCTGAGATGGTTGAAAGGGAAGGGAGGGAGTAGGAGAGCGGGCCCTCACGGGGTCTGGAGGCTTGTAAGGGGGTGTCAGTGACACACGGAACAGTCGGTTCAACAGATGTCAGGTCTGCCGTTCCCGGGCTGTGCTTCCCTTCACGTGGGGACCTTCCGAGAGCGCTGTCCTGCGTTGTCTGCACGAGATAATCGAGTGCATCTCCGCGTTTTGTAGGCCGGATTCGGGTGACTTAGTCCCTACTGCTCACTTTATTTTTAAAGATCTAATGATTCAGGACAGTTGTGCGTTGCCTAGAATTCTGAAGTGAGGAAACCAACAAGAACACTCAATTCTAGAGCCATTTTCAAACCTGGATCGGTTCTGAAGGGATTTTAAGTGGATTCCTTAATATTAAGAACCCTTCCCCTGAGGGACTCTGCTGCGGAGAAGAAACTGGGTGAGATGGGATGAGCCCAGCCCGGAGGCTGTCAGGAGAAATGAAGTCTGATTGGCTGAGGAAGGAGGGTGGGGGAAGGAGGGAGCAGCAAATCAAATCTGCACTTTGTTCTTTGCCCCTGCTGTGATCCTCCAGACCCACGGGGTGAGCCTCCTGCTAATTGTGGGGGGGGACCCCCCCTCTAAAAAGGAGCTAGCTGAGATTGAAAGAGTAAGGATTAGGAAGAGAAAATAGGATTCCTGCCCCTTTTCTTTACATAATGCTTATGTCTCCCAGAAGTGCTGGGAGACCTATTTGAGGGGTTCTTCTTTACCAAAGGAAAGGAAAACATGTCTGTGAAGTTCCAGACTGCTACCACAGCACTCAGGTGGGATCCTGATGAGCTGAGTCCACTAGACTGCAGCTTAGACTTACCAAACAAAACAAACCCCCCTGAAGTCTAATGGGTTTTATGGTGGCATTTTTATACAAGTGACTCACTGCTAGAAGTATATTGACCATTTTAAAGTGCAATCTGATCTTTCAGAGACATTGAAATGCTCAGTACAGACATTGTGTTCAAGACAGATTTCTGTGTTTGTACCTCAGCGCTAATCTCGGGCATATTCTCATGGGGTGCTTGTTTTCAAATAATACTTGATCCATCCAAAAACAGTACACTAAAACTTGTCATTAAAAGTATATCAAGTTTAATAGCTAGCCATGGATTTTTTTTATGGCTTTTTATTTATTGCTGGGTGTATTTTATTAGAAGGAAAGGTAAATAAATGTGTTTTGCAGAAAATATGTAGTGTAAGCACCAGTAGCAGTTATTATTTTTTAACTAGATGGTGGAGCACTTACACACTTAGTTTATTAGTGACCGTCCCATAAAATTTTCAGGAACCCAAGGCCAAATAGAGGTCATAAGTTTATCCAAACCAATGCTCAAGCGCTCCCTTGATGACATAGACAGCTGAAGAGAAGCCAAGGAATGCTGTCCAGTTCCAAGTCACCAGAGCTTTGCCTCCATTTATGGTGTTTTATCCCCCTCAGAAAACTTGCAAATGAAATCTGGATAGTTACTAGAGTTAATAGTAATCAGGGTTGTTTTTATTTTTTAAAATAGTTTCTGTGTATTATAATTTTCACTCTGACTTCTTTTTTTGTAGATTGAACTCTGGGATTTAGTTTTGTTAGCTAGGCATTCAGCCATTAGTGCCATGCCCCCATTTCGTTTGGATTTTGTTTCTTTTTCAGATAGGTTCTTGGGTTTTTGTCCTGGCTGGCCTGGAACCATGATCCTACCTCCACCTACCAAGCAATTGAGATTACAAGTGTATGCCACCTTACACAGCTTGTGGCTTTTCAAATATAGTTGTTTTGGACTTCCACTCAGAAAATGTATATGTGTGTTGCTAAAGCTAGAACCCAGACACTTGTGTATATTAGGCAAGTGCTCTACCATTGAACCCAGTATCATTTTTCTTTAGCCAATTAGGATGTGTATAATCTTAGGCTGGATACACGGTGCACAAAGGTTTATTGTACCTGACAGCTCCGACCATGAGGAGCTTCTAGTCTGATTCTCAGGGGGTTAGTGATCGCTCTCTGCCTTATTTGCCTAGTGGTTGAAGTTTTTTTTTTTTTTTTTTTCCACTGTTCAAGCTATGATTACCTGTGACTACGAAAGATCTCCCTAAAATCAAATACTCTCAAAAGAGAGAGAAATGACTGGCACCTAGAGGACCTAAAAGGATGGAAGAGGCATTATCTCAGGGCTGTGAGCCTGGGGCTTAAAAACCACCCACCAAGAGGCATTTCCAGCAGGAACTGATAGTCCAGGGCTAGAACCCTCACAACCCCAGTGACTTGAGCTCTAAATAGAACGATCTAGATAAAAATGCCTGACATTGAAGACAGGTTTTTGTAGCCTTTTTAACTAGCTACAGCATTGAATCCAAGGGTAGGACATTAACAGCTCAAGCCCGTAATTTAAATCCAGGGCATTCGTTTCTTGCTGAGGACCATGTAGCTTACCTAAGCCCTGTCTTTCCTCATTCCTTCGGTCCTAAAGGCTGATAAATCCATCCCTGGTAAATCACACCGTTCTTTTCCTTCTCGCTGCAATCCACATGAGAATCTGAGTTGCTTTCGCTTTTCTGGTAACACCATCATGTGTTGAGATAAGAACTTGGGTCCGTGTTCATTTGACCTGCACAGATGTCTATAAAAGCGACGAGTTCACGTTCTTTACCAGCAAGCACCCATAGCCTCCCTTCTCCTGGCAAATAATTTTTCAGGACGCAGTCACATCAAAACACTATAAATCCAGTAAACTTAGATGCTCATTTCCGGAGTTCTATAGGCTGAAACTAGTGCCTCTTTTGTTTTTTTCCTTAGGCCATTTGTATTACATTACAAGGTTTGCTGTACTCTATCTTTGTGTGGATTTAGGTCTTCAAAGCACCCTTTGAACTGTTTATCCCTTGCTTGTTTCTTTCTACACTTGCTTTCAATTCTCTGCCACTTTCCCTGCTCGTCCCCACCCTCTCCCCAGTCTTCCTATACCCCCCTCCGTGTTTTCAGTCCTTACCTTACTCAGTTCCTTTCTGTGTGTGTGTGTGTGTGTGTGTGCGTGTGCGTGCGTGTGTGTGTGTGTGTGTGTCAGTACTGGGTCTTGAACTCAGGGCCTGGGCACTGTCCCTTAGCTTTTTCACTCAAAGCTAGCTCTCTACTCCCTGAGCCACACTTCCAGTTCTGGCTTTGTTGGTGGTTCGTTGGTGGTAAGAGTCTCGTGGACATTGTTTCCCAGGCTAGTACCAAATCACAACCATCAGATCTGAGCCTCCTGAGTAGCTAGGACCATCGGTGTGAGCCCCCAATGCCTGACTGTTACTGTTTCTTCTGTCTTTTCCTGTCCCAATTTTCTACAGCTTTAGATAGGGTTATTTTCTCAGTGACCACTACCCTTTCTTTGCATCTCAACCCTGAATCGCTTTCATAGTCCTTCCTTTCCTTTTTCTTTTCCCCTTTCCTTTTCCTTTGTTGGCAGTACTGAGGCTTGAACTCAGGGCCTTGAGCTTGCTTGCCTTATTTGCATGGCCAGCACTTTACCCCTTGAGCCACACTTCCAGCACTGTTTTTTGTTTGTTAGTTTGGAGATGGAGTCGATCAGAACTTTTCTGCCCAAGCTGGCCTCGAACATGGTTCTGCAGGTCCCAGCTTCCGGAAGAGCTGGGATTCCAGGTGTGCGCCGCTGCTGTCCAGCTGAACCTGTGTCACTCTCTTCCTTGCTCCTGTGCCTTAGCCCCGTCCACCCAACCAGAAAACCGCAAGCTCGCTTGTCTTCTCGAAGCCCTACAGCTGGCTTTCGCGGGCCTGGCCTGTGCATCTTGCCGTCACCATCCTCGTAAACCCAAGCCCGCCCGGGTATGGCCTGCCTGCCCTCCCTTTACAGGGGAAGCCTTTGCTCCAGCAACTTTGAACACTGTCGATTCACCTGTCGATGAATTTGCTCCAAGTATCTTGGAGTCTTATTAAGATGTCTCCACGGTGGGGTCTGCAGCTGGCGCCTTGGAAGAGCTGCCCGGGGAGCCCCCCCTTCCCCGGCTTGGAAGAGCTGCCCTGGGGAGCCCCCCTTCCCCGGCTTGGAAGAGCTGCCCCGGTGATCCATCACATATCTTGCTCCCCTTGATTCTGCAAGGCCTTCTCAGACACACTGGTTTTGCAAGCCATACCAACAGATCTTAAATTTCATCTCTCAGTGTCCCCAAAAGTCAACGAGTTGTTGCTTCTTCAGTCTTGATTTTGTGAATTTTATCCTTTTTTTTTTTGCGTCCGGTAGACCTGACCTAAGAGCAAAGTGCCGGTGGTAAGCTGTGGCGTAGCTTAGACCGCCGGTTGCTTTCCATAGTCCTTTGGTGTACCGGAGATTATCTGTCTTTTCTGCTTTTCAACTAGTTCTGACAAATCCTAAATGATAGTGGTTTTAAAGCCAACTTCTGCTACTTCTCTCGGAGTTCCACCGCGGAGGAGGAGGGAGGCTGGGTTTTTGCAGCCGCCTGACAAAGGCTTCTAGTCCCTGGTCTCCTTTCATCCGGAGGTGTCCAATAGAGACCCGGCTCCTCTGTAGATCTGAAATTCACATCAAACTACTTGATGCCAGGGATTAAATGACAGGATGTATATAATTATCGTCTTACAGATGCTTGTCATAAATAGACAGTAATGGGCACCTTTATTGATCACTTACCATGTACTAAGTACCCTGCTCCGATCTTTGGAGGCATTACCTCATATAGTCGCCTCTCCCATTCTCTGAGGGAGGTAGTACCGCTCTCCTCCCCTGCTCCCACTCCATGCTGGGGGCCAAACTTGGCACCCAGACCTTTCCTGGTTATTGTTTCATTTTATTTTGTTTTTAAAAATGTTACCATAAAGGTGGTGCGCAGAGGGGTTACAGTTCCTTAGGTCGGGTAAAGAGTACATTTCTTTTGGGACGGCATCACCCTTCTTTTCTGGTTATGTTTGAGATAGGGTCTCACGGGCTGGGGATATGGCCTAGTGGCAAGAGCGCTTGCCTCGTATACTTGAAGCCCTGGGTTCGATTCCCCAGCACCACAGATACAGAAAATGGCCAGAAGTGGTGCTGTGGCTCAAGTGGCAGAGGGCTAGCCTTGAGCAAAAAGAAGCCAGGGACAGTGCTCAGGCCCTGAGTTCAAGCCCAGGACTGGCAAAAAAAAAAAAATGAGATAGGGTCTCACTTTTCTCCCAGGTTGGTGTGTATGATCCTATTTATAACAAGATGACAAGTGTGCCACCATGCCAGCAATGGATTGAGAAGGGGTCTCCTCCTCCTCCCCCTCCTCCTCCTCCTCCTCCTCCCCCTCCTCCCCCTCCTCCTCCTCCTCCTCCTCCTCCTCCCCCTCCTCCTCCCCCTCCTCCTCCCCCTCCTCCTCCCCCTCCTCCTCCCCCTCCTCCTCCCCCTCCTCCTCCCCCTCCTCCTCCCCCTCCTCCTCCCCCTCCTCCTCCTCCTCCTCCTCCTCCTCCTCCTCCTCCCCCTCCCCCTCCCCCTCCCCCTCCTCCGGCTAGGAGTACAGGCACAAGCCATGGCTGTCTCTCCTGTCCTCATTTCATACTTATAAAAAAAAATAGAGGTTGAAGCCAGGCACTGGTAGCGATTCAGGAGGCTGAGATCCAGGAACTGAGGTTCAGTGCCAGCCCAGGCTATAATTAGCTACCGAAAGCTGGAAATGGAGCTGTGGCTCAAGTGGTAGAATGCCAACCCTGAGCACTCAGGGATAGTGCCCAGGTCCTGAGTTCAAGCCCACCCCGAGAGCTGTTTGGAATCGATGTAGGGCAGGAAAATTTGAGAGACCCTTTCTCCACTCATCTCTGAGCGTAGCTGCTTGTCACCAAGCAACAACAGGACGCATAAAATAGCTTATGGCACTTGCCTGGGCAGGAAGCGGGGACCTAAAAATTAATCCGTGAAAAACAGGACTGGAGGCATGGCTCAGTCTTAGAGAACCAACCTAGCAAGTGTGAGGCCCTATACTACAAAAACAAAACAACAACAACAAAGACGCAGAGAGGTTAACCAGCAGAGAGGAATTTGGTTTGTATTATGGGAACAGGGACTCCTAAAGCAACATTCGCTTGTCATCTCTGCTGGGAGCACACCTGCTTCTGTTTTCATTCTCTTCCCCCTTCTTTGTGTGTGTGGTGGTACTGAACTCAGAGCCTCGTGCCTGCTAACACTCTGCCATGTTTCTTCACCTCCGGTCCTCTCTTAGTTCTTTCTGATCCACTTTTCTCCTTCCTTTTTCTCCCCGCCCCCCTCCCCCCAGGGGCTCAGAGGCTCTTGGAGGCTGAGGTGCTGGACCAGAGATCGCCTCTGACAGCCGCCGACATGTCCTCATGGCCTCACTACAAGCTGAGTCTTCTTTCTGACTAAGGCTCAGATGGAGCAAGTCCTGCAGTTCTTCGGCCAGTATTGGACTGACAGGGCTAAGGACCAGGTATCTGTCTGGTAAATCAGTAGCATCTTGCTCTATCTCGAATAGGATTTGAATACTAATTTTAGAGTAATAGCTAACATTCAGCATTTAATGTGTTCCCCAGTGTTGCTTAAGTCCTTTCCTACAGGATTTCCTAACCGTCTGTACTTC
Organism: Perognathus longimembris pacificus; assembly: GCF_023159225.1. Classification (NCBI taxonomy): domain Eukaryota; kingdom Metazoa; phylum Chordata; class Mammalia; order Rodentia; family Heteromyidae; genus Perognathus; species Perognathus longimembris. The sequence continues at coordinate 6,183,979 of NC_063182.1, read as the reverse complement.
AACAGCTCTGCTTCAGGCTGAAGGAGCTGGTTCTCAGAGAGCTCCGGTGAATAGGATAACACCACACAGTGGTTAGAAGAATCCAAATCCAGGCAGGCTTGACTTAATGAACACCCCCCTCCCTTTCCTTTAAACAAAATGAAAGCAACATGTTCATTATGGAAACACTTTCATTCTGATTTTTTACTTTATTTTAGAATTTCATCTATTTTATTTTCATTATTTACTAACGCATCACCCACTGTTTTTTAATGACTCATCTTTCTAAAATATCCAGAACAAGCTCCTAGTTTATAGACACTGTTCCTTTCACACTCACGTTTTATCAGGTTATAGGCTATTTAATGTGTATAATTGCAGTCGTAAGTATGCAGCGCTGCTTCAATGCCGCGGGAGGCTGAGGCAGGAGGATCTGGGGCTAAAGGCTAAGCGTTGCGCGCAGGCCTGGTTTGGGAGTTGGGGCTGCGGTTTAGGATTCCGCACTTGGAGCAAACTGCTTAGCTGCCCGACCCGCAGAATCACAACTCAAAATAGTTGTGGATTAAAGAAGGAAAGAAAAGACAATTATAGCAACCCTGTCCTCGAGCTCCAAGGCAGCCTGGTGCCCTCGGAGATTCCAGGGTTTGTTCTCACCTCCTTTCTGGGGTGCATGCCACTCATCAGCTCCCCCATCCTGCTCCCCCAAGAGCTGAGTCATTGGTCTCTTTCCAGTGTGACGAGCCAGTCAGTCAGGGCTTGAGCTGGCCCACATGTCCTGTTGGATCTGCGGAGAAGTTTCTAGAAGGCGTTCCAAAATCTTGATTGCTCAGAGATAAGCTGTGAGATGGTCAGAGTAGAGACAGAGACCCAGAGTCCCCGGATTGAAGATTAGCTTGCGTGCAGTTATCTGACCAAGGGAAGGAAATGGCTTCCTCCGCTGTGAGTGTGTCGTCAGATCAGCTGGTGACTTGTGGATGCCGAGAGCACAAAAGCTTCCTTGTTTGCTTCCGAGTCTATCTGTGGGTGTTTAACTAGAAATGGCGGAAGCGCGGGCTCTCGGTATCAGCAGCTTATCACCCCTTCCAGCCCCCGCAGTCCCCGCCCCAGGCGGGAGGGCAGGCTGGAGACGGGTGGGGACGAAGCTATGATGGCCGAAGAGAACCCAGGTCGGGCTGGGAAATGCAAGAGGACGCCAAGCCTTGGTGAGGCGAGGGGGGTGGAGGTGGTTCCCATCCCTACCTTCGTTTACCGCGTCTGCAACGTGGAGGCTGTTTAGGCTGTGCTTAAAGGAGCTATCAGTTGGGAGGCCCCGGGACTGCCTGTAATCCTAGCTACAGGGGAAGCTGAGATCGGAGGATCCTGGTTCAGAGCCAGCCCAGGAAGGAACGTCTATGAGACTCCTATGTCCACTTAACCGCCCAAAAAGCCAAACGTGGAGCTGCGGCTCAAGTGGTAAAGCACCAGCCTTGGGTGAAAAAACGAAACAATAGTTTGAGGCCCTGAATATGGGAAAGCCTCAATATTGGATAAAAAGAAAATTGCAAGTATGTCTCCATTTTGCTGTTGTTTTGCTCTTGCCTTTCTTTGATGCTGAGATTAAGACTCCGGACTTTGGGCAGGCGAGGCAAGCTTTACTCCTAAGCCACGTCTGGGTCCATCCATGTACCTGCTCTGGGAACTGCTCTGTCGCTCCAGAATGGTTCTGTACTATTTCGAGTTACATCTTCTTGAGCGATAATCCTTAGGACAGATAGGTGGGTATCCTATTTTAGAAATGAGTCCTTGCATTTAAAACCATGCCTTCTAGACGCAAGATACCAAAACATAGTGAGAACACAAGAGGAAAACCGTGGGAGCAAAGCACCAAATAACAAGACCCGAGCACCCCTGAGAACCCCAAAGACAAGGAAACAAGAACCTCTTCTGAAAATGTCCTATTATTTTTAGATGGCTCTGTATTCCCTACCTCATACACATCTGAGCGAAGCCGGGGGGAGGGCACAGAATGAGTGGAAAGAGAATGGGGAAAAAAATAACAGCAGAGGGAACCATCAACGACATCAGACATGGATGAAAGGGAACTGAGCAACTCAGGGGCAGAGATGGGAAGGAGGGAATGAGAGAGAAAGAGGGAACCAATGTGGCTAAACAAAAGGAAAGTAATGTACATGTCACCTGAAATGGTTTTATTGTTAAAGTTCATAGGGCTCAGAAGCTCTGTAGAGTGATAATTTTCATCATTGGGTAGGTTAAAAATGTGTACTGTGAAGTATGTGTAGTAACTTAAACTCAGTTAAAAAAAAAATCCTTCTAAGATGTGTCCCGGTGCTATATGAAACCCTTTGTAAGTATCACCCTATTTAACCCTCAGAACTGTCTTCTGAGATAGGAATTTTTATGTCTTTATCACAGATGAAGGCACGGAGTCTAGAGACAGTGATTCGCCCAAGATGGCAGAGCTAAGTACAGAAGAGAGGCAGGATCTGCCCTTGGGCTCCGTGGTTCCCCGGCTCTTGGTGCTACGTTCCTGGGCTAGAGCAGCCCGCCAGCGCAGACCCTCCTCCTAAACGTTGCCCTATTTGTTCATCACACGTACCGCTTAGCAGTTACCTGTATTATTTCACTAGATCGATTGTTACTTAGACTCATCCTAAGTCACATCCAGGAACTAGTCTTTGGCGCACGACTTTCATTTTTCCTGAATTTACACTTCAGTACAAAACTATTAGACTGGAAAATGCCACATACCACATGACAGCGCTTAACCTGCCATCGCTGTGTTGGTTCTGCACACCGAGACCCCAGTGTAACCTGTCAAGGCCGCATCTCCACGGTGGGTGAGCCAGAGTCCCCTTCACCTCACCGGCCCTGGGTGTCGCCCTCTTTCTGGCACAGGAACGGACTCGGGGCCTCCCTGTGGCTCTTGTGGGCCTGCAGGGGGGGCCAGGGCGAGCCCGGCCAGGGCCCTGTTCTGAGCACATGACGCCTGGAGCTTCTAGGCCTTGCTACGATGTCTCTAATGAGGGCAAAGATGCTGAGAACAAATGCATCGCTCCGTCTGCGTCTAGGGATTGGAGGATTCCAGGGGCTGAGGGAGGCTTTGCACATACTAGTCATGTGTTCTGGCCTGTGGGGTGTGGGGTGCGTGTGTGCGTGTGCGTGTGTGTGTGTGTGAAATGCAGGACCTGCCTGGCAGCTGCAGCTAGTGAGCAGTAAGGACACCCGGCCTGGCACGGAGAAAGCTCTCCCGAAACTTCATTTCTTCCCAGACCCATTCTTCCCAGGTGGTCTTCCCTAAATCCCACCCCCTCCGGGCCACAAATTAAAGGGGAAGTTCAAGTCCTCGTGCCTGAAATTGTGCTTACATTTGCCCTACATCGTGATGCCTTTGCTTCAAACAGCCGAAGAATAATTCCTAATTTCCTGACTTAAGTGTTATTCCAGAATGTGCTAAGACGCTCAGTGACCCTGTCTTCTCCTCCCTGCCCCCAGCCCCCGAGAGCTGCATTTTACATGCTAAACCTGCCAGTCTTAAGTAACTTCATCATTTGGCAAGTTGGACAAAGGCTGGGCAGACTTGTCCCTGCCCAGGCGCTTTACTTGCAGGGCGAAATCCCAGGGGCGAGGGTTTGGCTCTCCTGGCATCCACCTGCAGCCTCAGCTGAGTGGGGTCTGCTGGCCCGGGGCTGCCCCTGACCCCGTGACGCCTCGAGGGGCCCGGGCTGCTGATCTCTCAGTACCACGCTACAGGATAAATCTGTGAGCGCTAGGACAGCTGGGTGTTTAGGGGTTCCAGCCATCCTCACCCCAGCTCTCTGTTGGGTGCAGTTCCTAGTCCTCCTTTACTGTCTGCACCCCAAGGACCCCCGGATCTGGTGCATTTGGAACATGCGTCTCCCCAGCTCTCCACATCATGAGCTATTCCATCCCCCCCAACCCCCCCCCCAAGCTCGCAGCTCAAGTTCACAGCCACGCCAGGCGCGCAGGGAGCGCTGCCAGCCCCAGGAGATCCCGGGGGAGATAAAAAGCACATCTTTGACCACTTCTGTACCAAACAGACCCAAGATGTGTAATTAAAGGCCTCGGGACTCCGCTGGAAATAGGTTTAAACTTGAGGTAATCCCTTCGGGCACTTCCTCTTCCTAATAACCATCAACAAAAATCAAACAAATCCACCTGGCTCCAGTCAGTAAGTCTGTAACCCGCAAAGGTCACGGGAGGAGCGATAAGACAAGAAAGCGGCCACAAACCGCGTCGGGGAACACATGTCGGGACGCGTCGGGAAAGCCACTCCTGCCGGGCCTGTCCTGGCGCTGGAGGAGTAGCTGTGCCGGGGAGAAGCCGCTCCCGGCCACCCCCGTGGGGGGCTCGCTGGTGGGCTGCCTCCTCCTGTCCTTCCCAGGCCGAGTGACGGTGACACCACCACCCGCCAATCCCGCCATCAGCGGTGACACCACCACCCGCCAATCCGCCATCACCGGTGACACCACCACCCACCAATCTGCCATCACCCACCAATCCCACCACCACCCGCCAATCCGCCATCACCCACCAATCCCGCATCACCCACCAATCCCACCACCACCCACCAATCCCACCACCACCCACCAATCCCGCATCACCCACCAATCCCACCACCACCCACCAATCCTGCATCACCCACCAATCCCACCACCACCCACCAATCCACCATCAGCGGTGACACCACCACCCGCCAATCCCGCCGTCACCGGTGACACCACCACCCACCAATCTGCCATCACCGGTGACACCACCACCCGCCAATCCGCCATCACTGGAGACACCACCACCCACCAATCCGCCATCACCCACCAATCCCACATCACCCACCAATCTGCCATCAGCCACCAATCCTGACATCACCCACCAATCCCGCATCACCCACCAATCCCGCCTCGTGCAGACGCCTTGCCAATGCCCGGGGCTGGGGAAATGCGCGCACACTGGGCGTAGGAAAGCCTTCTGCAAACGCTCCAAGTGCTCAGCGCTTGATCAGTCGGCTCCGGCTGCCGTTGCTAAGTCCAAGGGCTGGTGGTTCCTTCCCTACCCCTGTTCTGGAGGCCGCGAGGTTCAGGACCAGGGTGCTGGCTGGGTTCGCTCCCCTGGCGTCGATGCTCATCTGCGCTGTCCGCCCGCTGCGTCCTCCGTCTTCCCCGGCAAAGACAGCGCCGTGGTGTCTTCTCCTCGTCCTCGTCCTCTTTTGGTTCTTCTTTGCCAGTACTGGGGCTTGAACTTGCAGGGCCTCTCACTCGGGCCCGTCTCTTCTTACTCAGTGGTCACCCCACCATGGACCCCATGCTTCCAGCCCAGCTTCTGTGCTGGTGGGTTGGAGATCGAAGACTCTCAGGCTTTTTTCCGTGGGCTGACTTTAGCCCTCAGATCTCAGGCTTCGGGGGAGATTACACCTGCCCCCCCACTCCCCGCTTTTACCTGGAGTCGGAACGCAGGGCCTCATACTTGCCAGGCGGATGATCTAGCATGTGAGTCATGCCCCCGGGCCTATTTTGGCTGTAGTTGTGTTTTAGATAGAGTCTGGTGTGTTCACCCAGGACTAGCTTCAAACTCGTGCTGCCTTCACATCTGGGCAGAGCCTCTCGTGACCAGCTTGTTTGTAGTGACAGCCCTCACTGACTCGGTCTCCCAGTTCCTACCTCCCCTGTAGCATAGGCCATGATCATTCCCACGAGGGCACCAGCCTGCGGGGCCAGGACCCCACCCAGGGGACCCCATTTAAGCCTTGTCCCTCCCTCTCAGGCCCCTCCCCCAAACCCAGTCATTTTGCGGGTTAAAGTTTTGACAGAAGTGTTCGACGGCCACGGTGGGGGTCAGAGCAACCGTGCGCGTTACTCTCAGTCTCTAAGGACTATCTGCTGTCGCCCCGAGGCGCGTCCGTGACGTGGCTGGGTGGTACCCCGCACCCAGCTGTACCATCGTTTTCCATTACTGCATAGTTAACGACCCCCTCCCATTCAGCTACGTCACAGGACACCCCGGCGATGGGGGCACTGGCTTGGGGGGGCTCTGAGTTTCTCAAGGATCATTGGCTCCTGAGCAGGTGCTCCACATCTGGTGTGAGGGTGGGGGAAGGTGGAGTACGTCCTTGCTGGGGCAGGGGAGGGGGGGTCGGGGGTCACTGGGCGTGGGGGTGGCGGATGGCTGTGGGCAGCGAAACCCAGGGCCTCCCCCGCTTCCTGAGCGTCTGTGGATCCGTGAGGCCACACGGGTAGCGAGTCATGAGTGACTCGATCTCGCGGGACTCCAGATGGACGTGCCTCCCCGCCGGGTGGGCTGCTCGCCGTCCACGGATCCTCGCGTGCTCTCTGCCCGTCAGGGTGTCCCCAGAAACTGCCACGAGGGAGAGCCGCTCCCCGAGGACAAACCCCACTGTGCGCCCGTCGCCGTTTCCCGGGGGATGAACCGCGTGCACCGGGAGCGCGCAGCGACGGTGGGGTGCGGTGGCGCATTCCTGACGTCCCCGCTGCTCTGGAGGCTGAAGCAGGAGGATCACCAGTTCAAGGCCAACCTGGGCAAAGTGCGATGAAAAGAAACCAGCAAAATACACACAAAAGGGGCATGACGCAAATGGGAGAGTTGTCCAAACTTGCCTAGCAAGTGTGAGGTCGTGGATTCGATCCCTAGTACCCAAAGAAGAAAGGAAGGAAGGGAGGGAGGGAGGGAGGGAGGGAGGGAGGGAGGGGGAGGGAGGGAGGGAGGGAGGGAGGGAGGAAGGAAGGAAGGAAGGAAGGAAGGAAGGAAGGAAGGAAGGAAGGAAGGAAGGAAGGAAGGAAGGAGAGAGTGGGCATAGTCTCTGGCCCCCGGTAAAGCTGCAGCTCTGCGGAACCTGACTGAAACCATTGAGCCACACTGCTTTCTTAGGAAGCATTGATGAAATCGTCCTAATTGGGCAAGCTTGCGCACAGTAATCATAATCAAGAGGCCAATAAGATCGCTTTGGAAGGTGGGAGCTTCCTGCCCGTGCGGTGCCAGGGCCACCGGCCTGCAGTCTCGCCTCCGATGGCGAAGGATTCCTAGTCTGTGTTCACCCTTTCCACCCGCGTGACGGGGGCCGAAGGGCTCTCAGCCCGCCAGGGACTGCCTGCCGCCAGCCAGATGCGATCACCCTGTATCCCAGAGGAGGCGAGCGAGGCTCAGAGAGGTTGCTGGCCTCGCTTACCCTGAGCCTCACAGCCCGTCAACCCAGGCTTCCGTGTGGCCCTCCGGACCCCGGCCCGTGTGCTCTGCTAATCACGCTGCCCGCCAGGCCGCCGTGCGGTTCCCACACCCAATGCGAAAAGAAACAGGAAGTTAGAGGTGGGAGCCTGGCAAAGCGAATGTGCACAAGGTCTTGGCTACTTTGCAGATTTAAATTTTTCCATTTTCTATGTAACGATCAGGACAATATTGTGTTAACAATGTATTAAATATATTGCACAGTAAAGAAAATCTTCGTAGGGAAAACACATGCCTATAACCTCAGCACCTTAATTTACTCAGGGTTTTTGTTTTAAGATCTGTCTTCTGATCTTTGCCGTAGGCATTGGTATTCCTGTACGGCAGTAATCCTGGTACACATATTAGCTCATGTTTTCTGGTTTAACTTTATATGCATTATAAATATTTTTATGAAGTCTTTCCATTCGCAATTTTAAAGATTGGTTGCTATCCCATTGAGTGCCTAAAGCATAATTTGTTCCTACAGCTACCCTTTTACAGCTTATGTTTGTTATCTTTTGTTGTTGTTTTTTTTTTGCCAGTCCTGGGGCTTGAACTCAGGGCCTGAGCACTGACTGTCCCTGGCTTCTTTTTGCTCAAGGCTAGCACTCTACCCCTTGAACCACAGCTCCATTCCCGGCTTTTTCTATCTATGTGGTGCTGAGGAATCGAACCCAGGGCTTCGTGTGTACAAGGCGAGCACTTTTACCCCTAGGCCGTATTCCCATCCCTTTTTGTTATCTTTTTAAAAAGCCACCAGTGAGACGCTGCCTACGTTTTTCTTTTGATCATCGCATGGATCATTTCTCTAGGAGAAACACCAGCAGTTGGCCGCCGGGTGGAACCACCTGAATGTTTTCACGTTGCTTGACACAGGTTGTTGCCGTGTGATCGGCAGCCTGGGTGTGCATCGCAGAGCTGCGTAGACGTGGCTGGAAGCGGGATGGGCCCACTGGAGCCGCTGGCCGCTTGCACGCTGCGGAGCATCTTGGTGTGGACGATGCATGGGGGCTAGCCTCTCCACAGGCACTTGGTAAACATCGTGCAACTCGGTGGCTGGAGGCTGTTTCCAGATGTCCTCAGTCCTGCTCCGTCTCTGGGACACGACAGCAGAGTCCTTCCCGCTCCTGTACCACCACCCCAGCCCCGCTCCTCAGTGCGGTCTCGGTGGTGGTGTTTCTCCTCCATTCGCTCCTCCTCGCTGTCGGGAGTTGGCCCCGCTGGAGGAATGGCCTCCTCTTCCCTCTTGGAGAAGCTTTAAGTTCCATGGGAGGCGGGAGGAGGGAGTCGCAGCTTCCGGGGGACCTGAGACCCCAGAGAGAGGCAGCCCAGGAGCGGGAAGGGCATGCAGGCTGGAGCTCCAGGCCCTGCCCACGGGGTCAAGGTCGCCTGTCTGCGGGGTCAAGGTCCCCGAGCAAGGACCGGTGACTCTTCTGGTGCCTTGCTCTATGCTGTTGCTTTTTCTCCAGCTGGGGCTTTGAGGGGGGTTGCAGGAGGCGCCCCAGAGGCACAGCCATGAGCAAAGCTTGAAGGAGAGGAGGCTTCTCCCCGGGGAAGGGGGACACATCGGGAAAGTGTGCGGGGCCAGGGTGGGAATGGAGCTGGAGGGGCAGAGCTGAGGCGGGGGAGGGGGTGGGGGGGAGGGAAGCCCGGCTGGGTGGGTAGGGGCCCCTGGACCAGGGCCCTCCGCGGCGGGTGTCTGTCTGTGGAAGGGCATCCTGTGGTAGGGTGGTTGTGAGAACTGAAGTCAGGCATCGCCGGCTCGCACCCGGCACCTTAGCCGTTCGGGAGGCTGACTTGGAGGATCAAGATTTGAAGCTGGGTAGAAAATTAACCAGCCAAATGCTGGCCCGTAGGCATGGCTCACGCGGTAGAATGCCAGCTGTGAGCAAGAATTCAAGCCCCGGTACCAGCGTGCATTACCAAAAGAAATGCCTTCTTGGCAAGGCTTCTGAGGGAGAAGGTGTGTGTGTGTGTGTGTGTGGTGTGTCTCGTCTTGGTGTTAGGAAGCCCCCAGCTCCTCTCCCCGGTCAACCATTCCCACGCAGACAGGGGGAGAGACAGCGCAGAGTGCCTGCTTTACAGTCAGTCTCTCCCTCCCTCCCTCCCTCCCTCCCCCCTCCCTCCCTCCCTCCCTCCCCCCCTCTCTCTCGTGGGTGGGGCTTGTTTAATTGAAGAATCCTTGGGATGTAGGGGTGGGGAGGGCAAAGGAGAAAAGAGGAAGGGGAAGGAGAACAAGAAGAAGAGGGGAGAGGAGAAGAGGGGAGAGGAGGGGAAAGGACAGTAAGAGGAAGGGAGGGCAGAGCTAGGAAGCGGGGACTGGCCCGGTCCCCCAGATCTCCGAAAGGGAAGAAGGGAAACATAGTTTCATCATGACCTCAGCAGGCTTGGGTGAGGACAACCCAAGGTATCACCCCAACCCAAAAGAGGGGGTGTGAGGTGTACCCTCTCTCCTAGAGCCTGGAGTTCTTTATCTACCAAATCACACACACACACACACACACACACACACACACACACACACACACCCCTACAATGACTCCTCAGTTAAGCAAGCCCCTCTGCTTCCTTCCTCTAGCTGTGGGCCGTCCCAGCCAGCCCGCCCTGGAGCCGCAAGAGTTAACGCCGCCCTGGGCTTGGGGAATGAATGGCGGCCGTGGGGAGGCAGCGATTAGCTCTCCTTTCTAATTAAAAACCCGCCACCACCGGCTTTCCTCCTTGCTAACTAGAAGAGTGTGCGCGCGGGGTGCTGGGTGCAGCGCTTTATCTCTGTTTCCTGTTTCATATTTAATTTGACATTTTTTCCAGTCTGTGGATGTGGAACACGTGTAAGGTTGGGACCACGTCTGGTAGCAATCATGCCTGCATTTGGGGGGCTGGCTTGTTCCCATTGAGCCTGGTGGAACTTGGGGAACCTCATCTTCCTGCCCCACAGTGCTTGCCTTCGGGACAACGGATTTTGTCCTTAAAAGAAGCTTTGGGGCTTATTTGTTGTTGTTTTGGTTTTTGGCAGCACTGCGGTCTGGACTCAGAGCCTCCCGCTTGCGAGGAGCGGTCTGAGCAACGTCCTCAGCCCCCCTGCTTTCATTTGGCTTCACGTAGTCTCAGCCTTTTGCCTAAGCAAGCCTTGGACTGCCGTCCTTGTGCCCCTGCACACCTGAGATTACAGATAGGACCCACGGTGCCTGGCTTGGGTTTGAAATGTGGGGAATCCCGCTGACTTGTTGCCTAGGCTGGCCTCAAACCACAGTTCTTGTGATCTGTCCCTTTTCAGTAACCAGGATTCCAGTCATGGCCCATCGGAACCGGCCTACCAAGTTTTGTCTCGCGCACTGCTTTCCAGAAGGTCTGGGAGGATTCCTGTGCAGGTGAGAAGCTTGGGTCGGAGACAAGGGATTCTTCACCCTGGGGACCCAAGGCCGAGCTGGGTTGAGATGACGCAGTTTGGGGCCTCGCTTTGACTGCCGGGCTCACCCCAGTGCGGCTGTTCTTACTCAGTCCCACGGGCCGGAGCGGCCAGGGTGGTCCATGAGCTGAGCCCAGGCCCGGGACCGAGGCCCGGGGAGAAGATGACAACCTGGTGATAAACAAACACGGGCCAGAAGCCCCAGGACCCCGGCACGCCTGCTTCCCCGGCGCCCATCCACAGGCCCAGGCGAGCTGCGCCCCTGAGAGGTGTGGGCCACGGTCCTGGGAGAGCTCAGGGTTAGCTAGGAAAGGCCTGGCGGGGGGCAGCTCACCCGCCCAGGTCACGGGGTCCCCCTCTCAGGAGGCAAGCGAGACACACGCAGGAGGGAGTTTGGGGTGTCGAGGAATCCCAGCCCGCCCGGCTCCCGGACTCAGAATGCAAGTCTGGTAGAAAAGTCCAGTTCCTTTCATCGCAATATTCTTATCTGCTGTTTGTTTCGGAGCCGAACAGAAATGCCCCGAGCTACACCCCAGCTGCGCGGCTTCCAGACCAAAGGCTACTGTTCTCTTCCTGCGGGAACCCTGGGGTGTTTTGGGTTAAAAGGCCTGGACCCGCCATGTGTGTTTAAACAACAAGGCTGACTCCGAAGCCCTCGGCTCCAGCCTGACTCCATCCTGCTGTTAATGGAGGACAGAGGACCACTTACTACTTCCTCTTTCCCCCATAACAAATAACCCGCACCCCCAGGCCTTCCTGCGGCCCCCACTGCCCTCCCACGGGGGGGGGGGCAGGGGGGAGGGAGGGAGCGGCGGCCCGTCCCAGGCTGCGGTCAGGAGGCCTGGGAGGCCCAGCTCCTCTCTGATAAGACTGGACTAACCGCATTAGCCGGGAGCTTGGCCTGTCTGTCTGTCTGGTGTGTGGACACAGCAGGGCCTCCCAGAGTGGGCTCGGGCTTTGAGCTGCTCTCCTCAGGTGCCTCCTCCGGGAAGTCCTCCCTGATTGCTCTGGCCATAAGCCCCCAGCTAAGCACTGAGAATCTCCCGGGGAACATTTTACTGACTCAGCATGAGCGTACTACCAAGTTAGCACCATTACTAACCGATTTGGTAGGCAAGAAAGTTGAGGCATTTCGAGTTTGCTTGGTGTTTGTTGTTGTTCGGTGTGGTCACATCATGTGCGTGCCGGCTTCTTTGTTTCACAGCTGGCTACCGTATTCGGTCGCATCCATATTCAGGGTAGGGACTCCTGGATTTGTATTCACATATATATAGTCATATACTCGCGGACTCGGCAGTTCAGACGTCGCGGCCCCACGCGCGTGCCAGGTCCTTCCCAGAAAGACAGCAGCAATTCTGGGCGGTCTAAGGCTCATCCACTCTGCTTCTGAGGCAAGACCCACCTCGGTTCAAGCACCGCCCCTGCCACTCAGAAGTGCCGCCCCGGGAAAGCTCCGCGTCCCTAACGATCCTTGGCGACTGTACTTTTGAGGTAGGGCGGTGGCCCCCCAGCTGCCTGGAGTGTGAGCATTAGAAGCCGGAGGAGGACGCTGTCTTCAGTGTCGTAAGTGCCTGGTTACCGTCAGGGGCCTGGGTGAACCCAGCTCATCCTAGACTCTCAGTGCCTGGGTTCCAAAGGCTCAGAAAGCAGTGCTTAGCTTTTGTCAGCGTATAAAACGAATGTATGAGTTCATACTTGAGAAAGAAAGAAAAGAACGACAGAAATCAAAATATGGAAGGCAGGTACCAGTGGCTCACGCCTGTAATCCTGGCTACTCAAGGGGATGAGATCTGAGGATCGCAGTTCAAAGCCAGCCAGGGCAGGCGAGTTCGTGAGACTCCTATCTACAATAAACCACCACAAAGTGTGAAGTGGAGCTGTGTTGGGAGTCATGCCAAGAAGATAGGAGGAGGAAGAAAAGGAGGACGAGGAAGAGGAAGAGGAGGAGGAGGAGGAGGAGGAGGAAAAGGAGGAGGAGGAGGAGGAGAAGGAGGAGGAGGAAAAGGAGGAGGAGGAGGAGGAGGAGGAGGAGAAAGAGTGGAGATGGAGGCAAGGCCCAGTTTATAGAGTGCTAACCGATGAGTGAAAGCATCAGGTACTGAGTTCGAGTCTTGGTCTTGGACCCCATCCCTACTCCCTCAAAAAAACCCAAACAACAACAAAAAACCCAGAGTGGAATCTTTTGCCTCAAATCCTGTTTTTCTTTCAGAATGAACAATTGTTTGTGTGAAGGGGTGTGTGTGTGTGTGTGTGTGTGTGTGTGTGTGTGTGTGTGTGGTTAAGTGAACAACATCTATGTGAAGCTTGGTCTTTCCCTTGGCTCTTCCCTGTCCTGACATCTGGATTCGCTTCCTTCTCCTGCGTGCCCAGCTCTCCTGCTGTGGTTGCGTTGTCATTTATACACCCGTCCTGTGCTGCTGGCTTTTAACATTGCTGCCCTCTCGTCTATACAGAGACTCAGAGTAGAAGGATTGGCTTCCAGGCTAGCCCCGGCAGGAAAGGTCTGTGAGACTCCATCTCACTGAAACAGCTCCCGCGGGAGGATGGATGGGGGTCTGGGCAGAGGCCTGGAGATCTTATTTCAAAATAACCAGTTCCCCAAAGGGCTGGAGGCGTGGCTCAGAAGTAGAGCTCCTTCCTAGCAAGTTTGAAGCCCTGAGTTCAAACCCCAAGGCTTCCAAAACCAACTGGCAAGTTCTTTCCATTTTCAGTCTCTCGCTTCATACAAGGACGATCCATATCATTTCTGCTGTCTATCATCGAGCAACAAACCCCTCAACATTTAACGGCTTGGGTAATAACGTGCCATCTTTCATGTCTTGTGGACCGAATGTCTTCTGCTCCCTGCAGTGCTGATGAAAGCGGAAGCTCTGAGATGTGCTGGTCCCGCGGCTGGTCCCGCGCCGGCCTCGCCGGTGGCCGTGGGTGGCTGTGGTCCTCGGCGACTCCGCGTGGGGCCTCGCGTGTGATTCCCACAGCACGGAGTCGGGCTCCGCCACGTCCCTCCCGCCACGTCCTGCTGATCAAAGCCAGACGCACGCCTGGCCAGACTCACCGTGGGGCCGGGCCACAGACTCCCCGTCTCCATGTGGGGGGTGCTCAAGCGAACCCGCGGGGAGGGGAGGGGGGCCCTCCAGGAATGGGGGTGCCGGGCAGCACGTGGACCCCTGAGTGCTGGGAGTGGTTTGGAGATTGGTTCCTAGAAGGGAGGTGGCGGCCCCCACGGTGGGGGTTAGATCTGGACAGACATCACAGGAGCTCTTTGAAGAAGCTGCCTGCTCTTCACCTGCCTACTCTCGCTTCTCCTGTTTTCTTTTTTGGTGCTAGTACCAACCAGGGCTTGAACTCGGGGCCTCGTACTCTTGCTTGTGGTGCTCTCTACCTCTTGAGCCATGCCTTTACTCCAGCTTGGGGTTTTTTTTGGCTGGTTAGTTGGAGATTGGATCCCATGGACCAGACTGACTTTCAACGGAGATTCTCAGATCTCAACCTCCCAAGGAGTTCGTGCCACCCGCCTGTACACTCTGCTTAGTGACACAGAGTTCTCGTCCCTGCTCAGCCACAACACCAAGGCTGGATATTACTACTTGTTCCCATCATTGTCAATCTAGTAGTTGAAAACTTCTATCTTTTCGTTCCTATTAGTAGTGTTGGGCGTCTAGATAGCTAGATGATTCCATTCTCTATGCGAAGAGGTCAGTCTGGGATGAAGACCATATGTTTTCTGTACTATCAATGACAGGAGATGATGATTTGGGGAAACTGAGGAGGCAGAACATGTCCTGGATGTGTGGACACTGCTTCAGGGCCTCCTCAGGCGGCTTTGCTGCCCCGGGCTTCCTTTCAAAGGGTTGACGAGCAAATCATCAACATTCTCTCTTTAGGATCATGGTTGACTTTCCAGCGAGGGAATGTTCTAGGCTTCCTTGGAATTGGGATGTAGCTCTAAATTGTAGTGGTGAGCCTGGCAAAATCTGTGGAGGAGGTTCGGGCTGCTGGCGGTGAGCCTGGTGAGAAGTCTCCTTCAGTCATCTGCCTCTATGCTTCTTCCCAAGACAAGGGGGGGAAAGGATACAACCTCCAGGAGTCTATTTAGAAAAGTGATGGTTGCAAATGATACAGGGAAGCACTGGGATTCAGGTCAAGGCCATGAGGAGCTGGATAGCAATCCCAGCCCAAAGCCCCGTTCTCTCCTTCCTTCCCCTCCTCCTCCCTCTCTCCTTTCTCTCCTCCCTTCTCTTCCTCTTTCCTCCTTCCTTCCTTCCTCTCCCCTCCCTTCTCCCTCCTCTCCCCCGCCTCCCCTCCCCTCTTCTCTCCTCTCCTCTCTCCTTCTCTTTCTCTCTCCCCCCCCCTTCCCTTTCCTCCTCTCCGCTCCTCTTCTCATGGAACCCTGCACTAGGCAAGGCAAAGCTCTGGACCTCTTCGGCCACACCTCAGTCCCCCGCTTGCTGGTCAAGGCGTGGTCCTAGTCCAAAGCTTTGCAGGCTGTCTTCTAGGGCCCCACACAGACATACCAGACAGGGACTTTGGCTTTTCTTGAGTTAGTAGCACAGGCTGGCCTTGAACTTTCATCTCTCCTGCTTTAGCTGGGATTGTAGGCGTGTATCACCGCACGGGGCTCAAAGAGGATAGTTGTGCTTCTAAGAGCTGGAAAAGCCACGACCCACCATGACCTAAGCAAGAAAAGGAACGGACGGTGCATTGTGGGTAACCCGTGAGGTTGTCTGGGAGTGGGGATGTACCGGGATGGATTCGGGCGCTGGGCCCCGGCTCTGGGATGCCATCTGCTTATCTCTCGGTCCTCATGAAGAAGAGGTGCTCCCTCCTCAAGGGCTGGGCCCAACCAGAGCTAGTGGCTGGGCCCTGGGCTCCTCTCCCCACCCACCCGGCACCCACTGGCAAACCCAGGGGAGCCTGGGAGATCGGCTCGAGACGGGGCGTGTTTGGGAGCTTTGCTGGGAGAGGAAAGGCTGAGCGGCCCAAGCCACCCAGGAGCCTGAGGTCAGAGAGAGGGCCAGAGCCAGGCCCCCTCCCTGGCTCGTCCCCAGATGGCCAGCCCTCTTGGCATGACAGGTGTGTAAGTGGACGAGGGACAGTCGGGGACAGACAGCGGAAGCCAGCGAAGGTAGATGGCTTCCTTCCAAACTTTATTTCTAGAATCTTCTTTAGAAAACGGATTATGGCCCATTTATCCGCGGGGGGTTCAGGTCAAGGCAGGGGTTTTTCTACAGCCACAAACCCGTGACGTTGGGGGAAGTGAAGTGCACTTTGGAAGGCGGAGTGGAGGGCGGGGCATTCTGGGATGTGTCCAGGGCCCGGTGGAAACATTAGCCTCCTGCTAGTTCTTTCATGGTCTACTCTCTCTCTCTCTCTCTCTCTCTTTTTCATTTTTCTTTTTTAAGTGAAAACCTAGGTTAAATATTTATTATACCGGAAAGGAGTGTTGCTACTTTCCCTTGCTTTTTCTGTGCAGTTGCTATCAATTATTTAATAGCTTATCGCATTCAAGTATGAACCTTAAAAGACACAAAACTATACGAAAAAGTACAAGGCCCTGGAACCTCTATTTCCTACCACGTCACCCCCAGCTGCTACCCCCACAGGCTGGTTCTTTCACCACTATCTGGTTTTCTTTTATATTATTTAATGGTGATTTCTTCTTTTGTTCTTAAAAAATGATTAGGTGCAGCATTGGTGGCTCCTAGCTGCAAAGGAGACTGAGATCCAAAAGGTCCTGGTGTGAAGCCAACCTGGGCAGAAAAGTCTGTGAGACTCCGTCTCCAAAATAACCAGCGAAAGATCAGGGCTATATATACTGCTTGCACAGCTACTTAGAGATAACTAAAACAACAACAAAAAGCAGGGCTAGAGACGTGGCTCACGTGGTACAACATCAGCCCCGCAAGCCAGCACGCCCGCAACACAGGCACGAAGTCCTAAGATCAAACCCCTAGACGGGCAAGAGAAATAAAAAGTGATTAAAATGTCCACTGTAGTCATGGAAAGTCCCAGAGTCGAGGCCACGGTGAAAGGAAAAGAGTGTTCTCCTGCTTCAGCTGGAGACCGCTCACCGGGGCGGGGGCTTGGAGCTTTCTGGGTGCTTCGTTCCCCGGAATCTCGCCCGTTACCAGGGCCTGACTTGCTTTCTGGCACTTTTGACCAAAAATGGCTTCACTCAGCTTTCTGTGACGAGCTCCCCCTCTCCTCCCTTGCTGTCTGGGCCCCCGGTGCCCTACAGTTTCCAAAAATAAAGTTGAAGACTTGTCACCACGGAGGGCTGTGCCCGAGTGTGGGGCCCAGAACCCAAAGGTGCTTTGGAAGAGAGGAGGTGCACACACACACACACACACACACACACACACACACACACACACACACAGAGCTGTGGGAACAGAAACCGAGCCGGCCCTGGGCAGGAGTGGAGGAATCCAGGGTGCACCAGGGACCTGGTGTGGAAATTCCCAGCCCCCGGGGAGGTGGCCCAGGGGATGACCAGGAATGACACGTTCATTTTCATTTTGTTCTAGTTGTTTGGTGACAACCCTGAGGCTTGAACTCAGAGCCTGGGCGCTCAAGGCTAGCGCTTTACCATTGGAGCCACAACTCCGCCTAAGCAGTTGCCCTCTGGGTTCTGCAGTTGGCTTCTCTTCCCACAATCCCTTGGGTGGGGAGGGAGGGGCTTCTCGTTCTCTATATCCAGATCCATAGCTGAGTCTCCATGGAGGAGATTCCTTGGTAAAACCAGGAAATCTGTACACACGCACACACACACACCCCGAAATGTCATTTCTATCTTTCGTCTCTTCCCCTTGTGTCCTCAAGGTTCCTATTTGCCAAAGCTTCTGAAATTATCTGTGACAACTTCCTTTCACCTCTCTCAGTGGCCGTCGGTGCTTTACTTGGGCATGGTTTTGGTTACTGAAACCTCAGTAAGAACAAGGCATAAAGGGACATCTCTAACATCTGGTGTCTGTAGGGCTGCCTTGTACGTGTGTGTGTGTGTGTGTGTGTGTGTGCGCGCACTCTCGTGTGAGCCTCTCTGGGTGCAGGAGGCAGGTGACAGGACCACTAAAGCTTGAAGAATTCAAGTTATTGAATAGCTCATGTGGATGAGCTGGGCTAAGAAAACAAACCAATAAGAGACATTGTTCAATCTGACTTTTGTCTTCCTCAGGCTTGTTTGATGCTCGATGCTGTCCGGCTTGTCAAGTTCAAGTTATGCTGTAGATAGCTAAGTTTATGTGGACTTCAATTTTTGTTATCTATTTAATATCTTAGAATTTTGTATCTTCTTTTTGCAATACAGAGGTCCTGTTCATACGAGAGCTGTATCTTTCAGAGGCAAAGCGTGCCTGGTGCATGGATGAAATGGGACTGGTCGGTATTTGATGGTGCCTTGGGGTGGCTTTGAGTTCAGCACCCTCTAGAGAAGTCATTCAGGAGTGACATTTCCCCACCGGCGCTCCTGACAGCAGCCCGGATGCAGGGAGCCAGTATTGTTACTGGAGAAGGGGAGGGGCGGGAGGTGTGTGTTTCATGGCCCAATAGGTTTGGAAAGAAAGCTAAACTAAGTTAACCTGGCTCTTAACTTCTGGACCTGTCACCCTTTCACGGGACAAGCTGTTACATTAATCTCAAGTCCAGACTGCTTCTTTATGTTACTCCTCCCATCCTCTCCTTTCCCTTCTTCTTTTGTGTCTGCTCTCTTCTCTCTCTCCCTTACTCTTTCTCTTGTCTCTCTCTTTCTCTCCCTCCCTTCCTTTTTCCCTCCCTTCTTTTGTGCTGCCACTGAGGCTTGAACTCAGGGCTTGGACATGTCCCTTATCCTTTTCACTCAAGGCTAGAATTCTACCACTTGAATCACAGCTCCACTTCCAGCTGTGTGTGTGTGTGTGTGTGTGTGTGTGTGTGTGTGTGTGTGTATTATTGAAGACATGAGTATCACAGACTTTCCTGCCAGGGCTGGCTTTGAATTGAGATCCTCAGATCTCAGATTGCTGAGCAGCTAGCATTACAGGCGTGAGCCACTGTCCTGACTGGTCATTGTTCTTTTAAGACAGAGTCTCCTTACAGAGTGAAGACCAGCTTTGAACTTGAGATCAGCTAGCATTACAGGCGTGAGCCACTGTCCTGACTGGTCATTGTTCTCTTAAGACAGAGTCTCCTTACAGAGTGAAGACCAGCTTTGAACTCGAGATCTTCCTGCCTCAGCCTTCTTAAATGCTGGATTGCAGGCATTTGCTACTCTGCTTAGCCTCAAACTTAGTTCTCCTGTGCTCTTGTGCTCTCTCCTCACTCTTCTCTCCTCTCTCTTTCTCCCTCTTTCTCCTCTCTCTCTCTCTTTCTTTGTCCCCCTCATTGGTCTTATGATTTGAACTCAGGGCCTTGCATTCGCTAGTCAATCAGATAATCTACTCTTCCTCATAAACATTCGTGGTCTTTGGATCAAAGGACAAGTCTGCAAGACAAATGATTTCCAGGATCAGAAGAGAACCTCGGGGTCTTAGAGCTTCATCTCTCTCATCCCCAACCCCCCCACCGCCCTCCCATGGGCCAGCCCAGTGTGGGCCACTTCCTACTTCCGTTGCTATGGAACTTGTACTACCTGGTTTGAAGCTAAGGGCTTGTTAGGCTTCCCATCCCTCTGCCAACCCCTAGCACCTTCCTCCCAGCTACGAAGAGGAGGGGACACAGGAATTTCAAGAATGCGCAGGACACTTCCTCCTTAGCCCTAGCCGTGGATGGCGGAGACACTGGGTCTCACCGTGACAAGACTCCCCTCTGTTTTGTGGTTATGAAGCCCTTTGGCCAAAGTTCCGACAGTCAAACCAACTCCAGCCAGTAAACCTGGAGCAAAATTCCTTTTGTGGATGGCCAAGATTGACCCTTGCAGTGTCTCGTTTGACGTTGAGAGGGCTCCAAGAACATTAGAGAAAGGAGACAGGCCCGAGTCCCGCTTCACTGACCCCAGACACATGGGGTTGGCCCTTCCAGTGAATACATTCAGCCTGAATGCACAAAGAGAAGACCAGGTTGATAGGACTCTGAAAGAATCTACAGCTGAGAACAAAATCTTGCCTTCCTAGGAAAAGACCTCATGGGCTACATCCATCCCCCGCCTCTAACAGATTAATATGTCTGAGGTATGGAGCCGGCTCTAGGAGAAGCAGTACTATAAAAACAAAGCCGCAGAGGTCTAACTCTGCTGACTGCGTAAGTCATAAATCAGTGGTGAGGAGCCTGGCAGGCCTGGAGAGGCCCGGCCTCTGTTGCTTGGGGGCTTCTGGGGGACCGAAGCCTGGGCCCATTGCACAGAACAGAAGCATTTCCCCCACCAGCTTGGGCCGCGTCCTCAGAAGGAACGGATGTGGTTCTTGTGGGATCCCCCTTAGTTCCTGAGAGAGAGTTGTTACGAAAAGAAAATAGCGACCTTGCCCCAGGTTCTTTGTCGTAGCAACAGAAAAGGGACTAACACAGGAGCTTTGGACATTGTGCAAATATCATAATGTACACGCTTCTCATTCCTGACTCCAGACCCCCACGGATCTCTTCCCTCTCTATAATTTTGTCATTTGAAGAATGCTCTATGTAAGTGGAATCATAAAGCATGTAATTTTTTTTTTTTACTTTACACAATACCCTTGAGATCTAACCAAGTGGCTGCCTGTGTACATTTTTTATTGCTGAGTAGTATTTCGTTGTGGGGTATACCACAGTGTATCTACTTCCCTGATGAGGAACAATTGGGTTGTGGCCACTTTCTGGCTATTACAGATAAAGCTGGTCGGCACACTCAGATTCAGATTTTTGTGTGAATATAAGTTTTTGTGTCTCTAGGATCAACACCCCGAACTACGATGGCGGGATGCTGCCGTAAGCAGATATCTAACAAGCTGCTCCCATGCCTTCCTTCCACAGTGGCTGCGGGATTCCGCCCTCTCGTCGGCACCCGGTAGGAACTCAGACTGCCTGCACCTGCTCCAGCCCAGCGCCGAGCTGCTGCTGCTTTGCCAGCTGTTCTAGTATGCTTCAGTGCCAAGCGTTTTGCATCTGGCCAGTGGTGGGGACCCCCTTGGTTGGTGCTCACTCCCCTGGCATGCCTTCTCTCTTTGCTGAGCATTTTATTTTCGCTTGTTTTCTGATTGGATTGTTTATCTCCTTAATGTTGCGCCTAAAGAATTATTTGTATATTTCAGATGCAAGTCTTTGTCAGAAATGTGAACACTGGCAAACATTTTTCTTCCAGTCTGTGCTGTGTCTTTCGCACAGCGAAAGTTTCTTTTTTTTTTTTATCTTGGGGAAGTCCAATTTAGCAATGTGGTCTTTTACGGATTCTGATGTTGGTATTGGGTCTGAGCTCTCTTAATTCTAGTACCTGGTTATTTGGTCAGTGATCCATTTTGAGTGACTATGTTTTGTGCTGTGTTTTGTCTTTGTTTTGAGACAGGGTCTCACTATACCAACCCAGCTGGTGTGGCTTTCACTATGTAGCCCACGCTGGTCTGAAACTCGTGATCCTCTATCTTAGCTTGAGGGCTGGGATTATAGGCATGCACTACTCTGCCTAGCTTCATTATGAATTAGTTTTTGTAACAGAGATGTGAAATTTAGCCCAAGGTTCCTTCTCTTTGCCAAGGAAAGCCCCATTATTCCAAGACCCCGTGCAGAATAGCTTCACTTAGGTAACTTTCTACCGCGTGCCCATCTTCTCACTCTCTCACGGGTGAAGACTCGGAGTAGAGATCACGTCATATGCATCTCCTGTCCAACTTCACATTCATTCATTTGTCTCTTCATTCAGCAAAGCCAATTAAATATTCATTCCGTGCCCGGAAGTATGCCAGGCACCTACACGCACCTGTTTTCCCGAAGTGTGTCACTTAGTGGGGGGAAATGGCAACACACAGGCAAAGATATTTAGGTGCCATTGTGATCAAGAGCTTTCAGAAATGAAAACCTTATAACGTCAAGAACAAAGGGGAATGATGGAAGGCATGGCGTTGGTTAAGATGCCTGGTGCTCCTGTCTGACTTGTTGAATTGAAACCTCTTTGCACTACTTAAGATAAAGTAAATAAGGGGCGGGGGGATGTGTCCACCAAAATAGCCAGCTAGAGAGCTACTCTCAGAAGGACCTAAGACCCTAGGATATGTAATATTGTGAATGAGATGAAGCAGGAGGAGGAGCCAAGTTCCCAGGGCTCACATCTGCAATCCCAGCTGCTCGGTTAGGGGGAGAAACCTGGAGGATCCTGGTTCAAAGCCAGCCCAGGAAGAACAGTCTAAGACACTTCATCTCAATTAACCAACACAGAGCCAGGGTAGAGGTGTGGCTCAAGTGGTCCATACCAGCCATGAGCAAGAAGACTGAAAGAGCACTCATGGCTTTGAGTTCAAGCCTGATACCAGCACACACACACACACACACACACACACACACACACACACACACACACACACACACACACACTGCAGCATAATGTAAGGACAGTTTCCGAACACGAAGTCTCCTTGGCCCCATCCCATCCTTTCACCACCAGCGTTGAAACCCTGATCAAGTCTTCCACGGAGTCGGAGGTCGGGGCTGGAGCGTGACGAGGCTCTGGGTGCTCGAACCCCAGACCCCGCGTGTCTGCTGCTTGCTGCTCCTCCAGTCCAGCAGCTGGGGCCCCTTGGCCGGGGCGGTGCTAGTCAGCTGGGCGGTGGGAGATGCCCACCGCTGCCCCTGCAGGGCCCAGTCCCCGAGCTGACGGGGACCGTGCCAGCGGGCGTGGGGGACGCGGCGACCCCCCAGCCTCAGCCCCTGGGCCGGGCCTTGGCTCTCTGCAGCCCCGTGTGGTTTTGCGGTTCTCCATGGATTCTGGATGTTCATAAACAAGCTGCCAGCTGCCTGCCTGCCACGTGGGGGAGGCTGTGTGGGGACAAGTGCCTCGCTGGGGAGCCGGGTGTGTGTGTGTGTGTGTGTGTGTGTGTGTGTGTGTGTGTGTGTGGCAGGTCCTGGCCTGTGAACCTCCCGCCCAGCGACCCCAGGGCTCCCCAGCCCGAGCCCAGGCTGCCAGCTCCGAGCCCCAGCAGGGCCTGCTGTTCCACCAGTCAAGCAATGAGTGCGTGTCCTGTCTTAGACACTGTCAGCTCTGCCTTTACTTTCCCAAGCAGGTGCTTTGAACACCGGAAGCTTGCTGGAGGGGCTGGTGGGGAGGGGAGAATGGAATTCCATGCTCCTTGATCCTGGCACTCCAAGAATGTGGCTGCCAGCTTGGAGGGGGGGCGGTGCGCAGGGGGGGGGCTCCCCTCCCTCCCCTCCCCCCCAGGGTCTCTGGACGACTTCACCGCAGTTGCCTGGGCTACACAGACCGTGTCTTCCTGAGCCCAGTTACTCATTACCTTTCCCTTGGGCTTGGCTGGACACAGGCAGGCAGACTCTCCTAGCATTCCAGCTCCTGCCCAGACTCACCCCTCGGAGAGTGTCCGCCAACTTCTTTCCAAAGCCTAGGGACTGGGGATGGGGGGGGGGGAGGGGGGAGGGGGGCCGGCACCTCAGCTGCACAGGACTCAGTCTCTTCTTATAGTTGGAACTTCTCTTAGGCTTCGCATTTGTCCCTAAAGCTTGGCTCGCTAATTTGGACCTCAAGCTAGCTAGCCCTTTTCCCCTTTGTCGAAACCAGGCTCCCTGTGAACGGCCAGGCTATGGGTCATGCCCATTTGAGCCACGCTCGAAGTCCAGCATTTTGCTGGCTGATTGGCAATGGACTTTCACAGACTTTTCTGTCTGGGCTGGCTTTGAACCGTGATCCTCCGGGTCTCAGAGCCCTGAGTAGCTAGAATTACAGGCGTGAGCCATTGGTGTAGTGGCTCACAATACTGGTTGTTATTGTTGTTGTATGTATGGTTGTATTGTTAATACAACACTGGTTGTTATTGTTGTTCTTTTAGCCTCAAACTCTGGGGAATCAAAAATCAGCAGCATCTGTCCCTGCCGCCCTTACCCCAGTCTATGGAATACCCCAAGTCTCAAATAAGCTTAAGAAAACTGGCCTTCATGCCAGAGGGTTTTCATTCAAACCCTGACCCCATCACCAGCCTTCTCTGTGATCTGGACTTCATAACCTCACTAAAGCTCAGTAGCCTTTCTAGAAAATAGGAACAACAATCCTACCTCCTCAAAGAACCGTGCTGGAGGTTAGATAGGACGGAACGTGTAAATGCTGAGCACAAAGTAACTGCTCATTAAGTGGTCATGGCCATCATTGTTATTGTCAGTGAAATTTACCCAGCCTGGATGCCAATTCCTCACGATGGAACAATAACAGTGACTAGAAGAAAGCAAACTCAATTAGCTAGTTATTACAATAGTAATAATGATAATAGTAGTAGTAATAATAATAATAATGCTGATAGCAAAATCTAACCCAGCCCTTGGTTTGTGCCAGTGTTCTATGCACTTGATCAATCTTAACTTAATCCACCCCTGGGAATTAAGATAGCTACTATTATACAAATATCAGATAAGGGAAATTAGGATAGAGACAGATCAGTGATTGAAACCTCACAATCTCTCTCCAGAATCTATAACTCAAACCCTGACCCACTTTTAATTTGCTTCCTGCAGGGAGCACAGAGCAGTGGAAAACCTTAACCATTGCGCGATGGTCAGACTGAGCTTCTAGTGGTAGAAATTTGCCACCCCGGCTCAGTGCCTGGCAGGGCTGGGGACTCTCAACGCTGGCCAAACATTGCCCACTTGGCAAGTCGATTCACCCTAGCCAGTAATTAAATGGAATATGCAAAAGAGAGTATTTGTTATGCAGGTGTGTGTGTGTGTGTGTCTCTCTCTCTCTCTCTCTCTCTCTCTCTCTCTCTCTCTCTCTCTCTCTCTCTCTGTGCGCACGCGCATGCGCAGATGCATACATACATCTGCGGCTTGAACTTGGGGCCATTTGCTTTTTCACTCAAGGCCGGAGCTCTACCACTTGAACCATACACACCTCCACTTCTGGCTTTTTGCTGGCTAACTGGAGATAAGAGTCTCTGACTTATCTGGCCAGGCTGGCTTTGAACCATGCTATTCAGATCTCAGCCTCCCGAACAGCCAAGCTTACAGGAACCACTGGCGCCTGGGAGTCATTGTGATTTCGAGCTGGCTGACACACAAGAAGCGGCATACTAGGACTTCAGGCCCCGTGGGAGAATTCTTTCTCTTGCCACCTTTTGCCAATGCCAGGGGCCAGGCTCCTCTCTCTGGAGAGCAATCACATAACAAAACCTAAGAACCGGAAGGCGTGCGAAGCCAGCGCTTATGTTTGAATGTGCTTCCATGCTTCCAGTGATGGGAGACTCACTCCCTCGAGTCCTGGCCTCGGAGACAGCCGCTCCCCGCGCCACCCAGCGGGACTGAGCGTCGGAGGACTGTGTGCAGCCAGGACGAGGCGGGCTCCCTCCCGTCCTGCTCCAGAGCTTGCTCAGGCCTGTGTATCTCAAACCACAGCCCCGTCCTCGGAGGGGCAGCCTCGGCAGACGGGCGAGGGCTTCTCAGCCCTTCAGATTCCTTCAAGATGAGTTGGTGTTTCTTTCCTTGCGAAGCTTATGTAACCGAAGAGCCTCCTCAGGCTGCCAAAGCCGTCTGTGGTTTGGACGGGGCTTGCAGTGGTTTCTTCTGGGAGCTAAATAGCATAATGAGTGATCTCATACCAGCATTTTCTTTGGAAGCCAGTTTCGCTGTCCCAGGGCTACCCAGCGCGCCTCTCCGTTCCCGGCTCTTCCTCACATCCAGGCCCACGGCAATGGGTAGACAGATGGAAGGAGGAAAACCAAATCAGTCTGTCCGTGTAACTCGGTCTCTCAGCTGCTAAGAGGAGGCGCAGACAGGGGTCGGTCTTCTGCCAGGACGGAGCGCCGCGTGCCCAGTGCAGCGGGCACCCCTTGGGGGACCATGGGACAGGGGGGCTTCAGCGGCTGTCTCTCCCAGGGGGAGCTGGCGTAGGGATGTGGATGTAGGGCTTGGAACAGGATCGAGCCGGAAGGCTCTGAAGACGGGGCCATCCAAGCCATTCCTGGAGAACGGAGCCAGCGACTCTTGTATCAGAGCCCCTGGCTGGTGCCTAAGACGTCACACTTACTGGGCATGCGGGCCTGGGGGCACCAGGCTGCCATCTCAGGGGAGGCCCTGTGGGGTGGCAGGGCAGAGCACCTCGACATAGTCAGGTGCCAGGGTTCGTGTCCCAGCTGTACCATTTGCTGCTAGCCATGTGATCCCAGGCAATGATGTCACCTGCCTGTCCTCATCGCTAAAAGCCGGGGTGATAACAGAGCCCCCCGCGGGGCCTTCGGAAGCTTTCCGGTGCTAGTGTGGACCTAGCTCGTGCGCAGCATCTGGCCGCGGTAGAGAGCTCGCCCAGGCGAGCCGCAATTATGGTTGTCGTGGAATTCAATCCTCCTGATAACCCTGTGGGGTGAGGACTCCTGACCCCCAGGACGCAGGGGAAGGCTGTCAGAGGTCACGTGAGCACCGTCGTGATGTTAATGAATCCCGGGACTGGACTAGGAGAAGCCCCTGGGCCTGGAGTTGGGGGTGAGCCTTACTGCAGATTTCGTCCTTGGGGAACTTGAGACGGGGGCTAAGGATGGACAAGACCTGGGTTCTGGTCACAGAGGTTTGCCCTGCGGGACCAGTGGTTCTAGAAATGAACGAGGGAACAGAGACCGTGTTGGTCTTGACAGCTCCGAGCACATTGGTCCAACCACAATCCCTTGCACATTATGTCTGAGGTGGGGGACTTGAGTTCAAGGCCTGGATGCTGTCCCTTAGCTTTTTTGCTCAAGGCTGGTGCTCTACACTTGAGCTGCAGCCCCACTTCCAATTTTTGGTGATGAGAGTCTCACAGACTTTCCCGCTGGGGCTGGCTTGGAAGCTCAGTCCTCAGACCTCAGCCCCCTGAGAGACGAGGCTTACCGGTGTGTGGCGGTCACAACACTTGGCAGGGCATTGTCATTTTGACAATGACAAAACTGTTTTCCTGTTATCAGTGGCTTGTTTGACCTCCGTGATATGATATTGGTGGCAGAGCCAGACTCTAAGTCTCCCTGAGAACAAAACGCTTGAGGCAGGTGAGGGGGAAGGGCAGAGATGGTGCCGAGGAGAGAAGTCCAGGGTGATCGTAGCTCTTGGGTCTCAGAGATTCTACAAAGAAGAAGGAATTGGCTAGAATGTTCAGGCCCTTGTCCAATGCCTTGACATTAATTGGCCAATAATCACAATGCACCTGCAGTCCTTCGAGTCTTGTAGAGACAGCAGTGTACACAGGGCCTTATTCCCTTCCCGGAGGAAAGGCCGGCCTTAGAAGATGTTAGGTCCTCTCCCTGAGGGCTCCATGTAGCTGCCCTCACCTCATTAAGTCTCCACCCAGTTACCTGGGTAACCTGCAGACCTGGAGGCAGTTACCTCCCCTTTCCCTGAGGTCACATCCTAATCCACCTGGCCATACCCCTTGCCCCTGCCCTAGATATAAGGGGTGGGGGTCTGTCTCTCTCTCTCTCCCTTCTCCCCGGCCATGGATCATCTTGGCCACAGGCCAGCAGTTCGGTAATAAACTTTCTCTCCTGCCTGAATACCGCGTGGCGTTCTCCTTTACCAGCTACCTACTTTAAAAACCTAACAGAAGACAGCAATGGAGCTGTGATTGGTTGTGAGAACGACTATGAATAAAGAAAGCCCAGAGTAGCAGATGGAGACTAATAAGGAGGTGAATTACGATTTCAGAGTGGCCAGGACAGGCCTCACAGGGATGGTGACAAGTTAACCCCTTGGGGAATATTGTACATCCTCAAATGGGATCCCTGAACGTCACGGGGCGGGGAGGGGCGGGGGGGGGGGGGGATTTGTGTCCCTGAGGTCTGAGCTTGATGTTCAGATGTAACCAAAGCCACGTTACAGGATTTCTGAAGGCAGGGCTGATGAGGAGTCTAGGCCTAGCCCAGGAGGCTGGGAATAACGAGGAGCAAAGGTGCTGGGCTAGGAGCCTCAAGAAAGAATAGAAGAGCTGTAGCCATTAGAAGTGCCTGTGTTCCTGCTGTCTGAGAGCATAAATGAGTTTTGTTTCAGGAAGTTGTTCATATTTATCATCTTGGTCAGGATCTTCTTAAAATTATTAAAATATCTCTGGGTACTGGTGGCTCACTTCTGTAACCGTAACTACTCAGGAGGCTGAGATCTAATGGTTCAAAGCCCGCGTCCAGGCCTGGAGTTCAAGCTCCAGGACACACACACACACACACACACACACACACACACACACACACGTGCCATTGTTGCTCCCATCGCTCTTTCCCGGCTGTTCAGCTGTTCCTCCCATCCTAGTCCCAGCTCCATTACCTGGCATCCTGCCATCCCTGGGGTTTCCACATACTGCAAAGCTGGTTTCTGAAGGGGGGGCCCACCCACCTGGGGGGCCCACCCACCTGCCCAGCCCGTGACCAGCTTTTAATAGCATCAGAGACGTCACGTATTTCCTCACACAATGCAACAGTGTGCACAGGGTGTCTACCACAGAGGCATATCTCTAAATGGCAGTGTCACTAGAACTGTTTAGGGGGCTGGAGACGTGGCTCAGTTGGTAGAGTGGATGTAGTTTGGGTCCTGATCTGGACAGATGGGAAGAAGAAGGAAAGAAGGAAGGAAGGAAGGAAGGAAGGAAGGAAGGAAAGAAGGAAGGAAGGAAGGAAGGAAGGAAGGAAGGAAGGAAGGAAGGAAGGAAGGAAAGAACTACTTAGATGGAGAGTCTTTCTACAGAATGCCTGGTTGAGTACACAGTAAAAGAACCAAGGTCATGAAAGACAAGAAAAGAGAGAGGAACTGTCACAAGGAAATAGACTCAGGAGACATGCCAAAAGCAATTGGGTCTTCTGGACTGGATCCTGGGATAGGAAGAGGGAATCTGGATACCACTGTAGTTTCATTAACTCTACTTAGTTTCGCAGTTTTGATAACTACACTAGAGCCTGGGAAAAGGGACATGGTAACTCTATATTATCTTTTCAAATCATGGAAATCTAACTATTCCCAAATACAAAGTTAAACTATGTTGAGAGAGAATGAACTCTGCAGCTTGTGGGTGTGGATGGGAGGGAAAAACGGGGAGAGAGCCAGGAAAGTGGGGGGGGTGGGGGCCGGGGGGCGGGGGCGGGGCACTGTCCGAAAGCAAATGTACTCACTACCTGACTTAGAAACTGCAATCTCTCTGTACATCATCTTTGTAGTAACAATACATTTTTTAAGCTAAAAAGATTTTTAAAAAAATAGAATAAAGGTGTGGCTCATGCTTGTAATTCCATCTACTCCAGAGGTGAAGGAGATCAGACAGACCCCGGTTCAAGGTCAGACAGGGACTATCAGCCAGACCAGGACTTGAACTTGATCCTTCCTAAAGGTGAGAGCTGAACTTGACCTTCTCAAAGGTGATGGCAGAGGGGCAAATGAAGACACCGAGGTCAAAGCCAGCCAAGGTCTCAGGGGTGGAGCTCTGTGTGACAGTGGGGAAGTACTTACTTGGGGTGGATCTCATATAGCCCGACATTGGGTACCCATACCAGCTTTTCCCAACTCTCCTGACCAGTGCCCTTCATTTGACCTGTCTTCTCTTTCCTTTGCCCCCCCCTACCCCGCCCCCAATCTCCGGGCAGTGGTGGATGCTTGGGCTAAGGGTTGGATCTGACTGCCGGTGAGGTCATGGTGGTCACAGGGTAGCTTACATTTTCCCAAACAGTTTATTCTCTGCCCCTGCAGTCCAGGGTCAGAGGAGACATTTTTCCATGAAGAGTCGGGTCCTTACCTAATCATCTCACGTTAGAAGTGGCACGGGGGTCTTAGAGTCCGTGACTTCTAGAAGTTGCATTCTTGGAACTCTGTCCAACAGAGACCGGGCAGTAGTAGCCTGGAGAGAGTTCAGGTAGGAAGGGAGATTTGGTTCCTCCCAGCTCTCCCCGCTGGTTGGATGGGGGTCTGCTCCTTGGGGCTGGGGTGGGGAGGGGAGGGGAGGTAGTGAGGGAGGGGCATGAGGGGGAAAGAAACATCTTCCCCAGAAAAAGGTGTCTGAGTCCCAGTGCTGCCTTTGAACACCTGTTTGACTTGGCAAAACAGCTTAAGGTCTCTAAACCTCATCTCTGTCCAGGCCGAGGTAAGACTTCCTTTACTAGGCAAACAGCCTCTGTAGACCTACGGTGTGCTTTGACTCTGTGTGGAGAACTAGGCGAGCAAGAGACAGGACCTCTGCCCTTGAGAAGCCAGCGTGCTGGGAGGGAGGCAAATAGACCGGAGGCCTCTGGCTACAGAAAGGAAGCAGGAAGCCAATCACAGGTCACTGGATCGCAGAAAGGGCTTTAGAGGCAAGGATGTGAAGAAATGGGTTTGAAAAGCTCACTTCTTGAACTTACTGACTTTCACTGCTTCTCCCTGTGAAAGTATGCAGATTAATGTATATCGTGTGTGTGTGTGTGTGTGTGTGTGTGTGTATGTGTGTGTGTATTGGGGCTTAAACTCATAGCCTGGGCACTATCCCTTAGCTTTTTTTTTGCTCAAAGCTGCCACTTTACCACTTGAGCCACAGCTCCACTTCTGGCTTTTTGGTGTTTAGTTGGAAATAAGAGTCCCAGGAACTTTCCTTCCCGAGCTGGCTTTAAACTGCAATCCTTAGATCTCATCCTTCTGAGTAGTTAAGATTACAGGCATGAGGGGCTGGGGATATAGCCTAGTGGCAAGAGTGCCTGCCTCGGATACACGAGGCCCTAGGTTCGATTCCCCAGCACCACATATACAGAAAACGGCCAGAAGCGGCGCTGTGGCTCAAGTGGCAGAGTGCTAGCCTTGAGCGGGAAGAAGCCAGGGACAATGCTCAGGCCCTGAGTCCAAGGCCCAGGACTGGCCAAAAAAAAAAAAAAAAAAAAAGATTACAGGCATGAGCCCAGCTCTCATACATAGCTTACAGGATGGAGAGCATTAAGAAATAAGCAAGAACAGTCAGCGAAGTGATGGACACGCACACCTAATAAGACAACCAATGTCAGGACTCCCGGGAGAGACTTAGCAGGGTATGCAAAGATGTTTGAGGGTGGCTTCTCAAGGGTTAATCCACCCTGTCTTGGGAAAAGCAATCCCCCGTGCTACTAATATAATGGGAGAGAATGCAGTTCGGGCTGTTTATGTTTTAGAGATGCGGTGCTCCGATTAAGCAATCACCCTGTTTATGTCGTTGCTAATTGAAGTAAATTGCTTTCTGCAATCAAATCGGGAAGTTCTTCCTTCCAATCATCAAGGCCCTTGGACTCCAGTTCCTGACTTCCAGTATTTAGTCTGACTAGAGACTTGCCCTTTAATTAATTGCATACATTCCTCTGATTTTCCCTGAATGCGCCGCTGGCTGGTTGTTGAGCCGACAGCAGGAGGGGCTGATTCGGAAATTGCCCTCTGGGGTGGGAAATGCCCCTTTGCCTACCCCACATCCCAGCCGGGGCAACTTTCCTGCGACAGGGGGAGGGGCGGGAGGGCTTTGGACCTCCAAGCAGGTATCCTCAGGTGTGTCGCAGCTTCTTCTTCGGGGTGGCCCTGCAGAGAGAGGCCTGGGCAGAGGGCCTGTCCTATCCCGGGACAGAGAGGGCATCTCCAGGAGGCAGTGGGGGGCCTGGAGAGACTGAAGGGATATCCTGAGGAGCAAGGAGCCGTAGTCCTAAGGCTGGGGTCCTAACCCCGGGAGGTAAGGAACTACCTGACGCTGGACAGAGCCGTGGGTGAGGCTGGGTGTCCTCCAATAGCCTTCTCTCCACACTTGGCCCGACATCCATCCTCAAGGTTGCAAAGAAAAGAGCCCCAGGCAGGTTGAGGCCAGCCCCGTGGCCACCCATTCCTTCCCCTCCTCCAGGTGCAAGCCAGGCCTCTCTGAGGTTCCCCCCCCCACCCCCCACGCCCCATTCCCAGGAGGCTGTGGGCTGGGGCCCCTTTACTCTGTATTCCGATTTCCTCGTCTGCTGACACAGGAACTGCTCCGCGCGAGAAGCAGGGGGAAACCCTCACAGTGGACACCGCCCCGCCTTGGAAGAACTCAGAAAGCATTAGAGTGGCTGGAGGGATTGGAGGCCGAGTACACCAGCTAGAAGAAGGAGCATTCCTTAAGCACTTATCAGGAGTCCTGAGCTCTCTCTAAGTGCTCCACATCCGTCCATAACAGCCCGAAGGCAGAGACTCAAGAATACTGCCTTTGTAGACCATCAGACATAGGCCGAGCCTCATGGGAAAACAATGCGGCTGTTTCTTAGAGAGGTAGATAGAAATTTACCATTGAGCCTGGCAATCCCTCTCCAAGATCCTTACCCAAGGCAACTGAAAACCTGTGCCTACAAAAAAACCTTACACACGACTACTCATAGGAGTAGTAGTTATAGTAGCCTCAAACTGGAAACCATTCAAAATGATGAAGGGATAAGTGAAATGGGGTTTATGATGGAATATTATTCAACCATAAAAGGAAGTACTCATACATGCTACAATATGGATAAGCCTTAGCAACATAATGCTAAGGTCTGATTTTTTTTTTTTTCTCATAGGGAATGATTTGTTTATAGGCAACGTGCGGGGCCTATGGAGACAGAAATTAGACATGGGCTTGCCAGGGCTGAGTGGAGGAGGGTTAACTGTGAATAGATTGACGGCTTCTCACGGGATGCTCACACAAGTTCTCTCCCACCAGAGAGCCTTCCGGGCTTTTCTTAAAACCTTGCTTCCTCTTAAGATCTGGGTCATGTTGCATCCACAGAAAGGCCAAAGCTTGTAGAAGGAGGAGGTGGACAAGACCAGCCACGCTCCTTCCCCGAGGCGAATCTGTGATCTGGTGGCGGCTGCGGGCTCTGGAAAGTTGCTTGGCTGGAGCTGGGGACAGGACTCAGGCTCGGGCTCTGGCCCTGGGTATATCCAGGGCTGTTGCCCACAGTCAAAGATGGATGTCCTCTGCCCTTCTTCGGGGTAGCAAGTGGGACAATCCTTTTTGTTTTTCCAGACCCTTTGGGATTCTGAACTCCCAAGGAGGGTTGGGGGAGTAGGGAGAATCCTTCCAGAAGTGCATTTAATAGGAGAGTTAGGGAGGCAGAGGGAAACAAAGGCTCCGGGTAGTGGAGTCACCTGTACACCGTCCTGCCCTCTCCCAGCAGCTCTGAACACTTTCAGCAGTCAGCTCTTCCTCCCACCGCGGCGGGCTGCTCCTGGGCCCTGCCCTTTGTACACCGCTGTTTGGACAAGATATTCTAATGGCGGGTTAAACAGAGACTTGTGGCAAACTGGCTTAATCCAAAAAGGAAATGTCCCCAGCACTGGAACCCCTCAGGGAGAACCCTGGGCGGTGTGTCCCTCCTTTCCTCGGTGCCTTTGACACCACTCAATTCCAGCAGCAAACAGACACACACACACACACACACACACACACACACACACACACGCCCGTGTCTCTTAGTTACAGTTCCACATTCCAGGGGCGGTGGTGTCTGGATCTAGTGTAGATAACCACCTGGTGCAGTGTCGGTAACCATCGAGGACGGACATCCTAAAGACAAGGGCTTTCAGGGCCTATGGGAATGGGTTAGCCACACACCCCAGAACATAACTCGACTACCTGTCTTCATCTGATACAGTTTGAAAGGGGCTGAACAGGTCTTCATTCAGGGCCCCTAGGAACCCATTTCTGCATGCACCTGTTTCTTCAGGATATGTCCTGTTTCATGCCAGTCACCTGGACTAAATTATTTATTGCAATGGGACAACCCTTGACAAAACAAAAACTTACGTTGGAGCAAGCATGCTTGGCTTGTGCATGAAGAAGGAGCTTATTTCAGGGGGACAAGGCAGTAAGAGGAGGGGGTTCACCTCTGAACATGGCAAAGCTGTGTGCTTCGTGGTGGGGAGTTCTCGTTTTGCCTGGCGTGGTTGGGATTGAGAATTGTTACACCACGTGGACGAGACTGGAGGTGCCGAGAAGCAGCAGCTCCCTCTCTGTTGTCTCTTTCCTTGTTTTTCTCATAGACTGTCCACCCTCTCATGCGGACCTCCGTAAGGTCTGGACCGTCCCGATTGCCTGAAGTCAGAATTTTCTAGTGATTGGCAAGCTTGTCTCTTGTCTTTACCCCTGTAAGGTCCTCTCCCTGAGGGCTCCATGTAGATGCCCCCACCTCATTAAGTCTCCACCCAGTTACCTGGGTAACCAGCAGACCTGGAGGCAGTTACCTCCCCTTTCCCTGAGGTCACATCCTAATCCACCTGGCCACACCCCTTGCCCCTGCCCTAGATATAAGGCAGGGCTGGGTGGGGGTCGCTCTTTCTCTCCCTTTTCTCAGGCCTTGGATCACCTTGGCCACAGGCCAGCAGTTCGGTAATAAACTTTCGTTCCTGCCTGAATACCGCGTGGTGTTCTCCTTTACCAGCTACCTACTTTAAAAACCTAACAACCCTATTCTAACCCCTGGCTGAAAATCGGACCCCCACTGAATCTGAGAACCACTATGGTATCTCCACCGACTCTACAGAGATGCTGTCAGAGGAGCCAGAGTTGCCCGCAAAGCACTCGTGCCTCAGCTGTTCCCCCTGAATGCAATCCAGCCTCGAGTTAGTTTAGACAGCTATGACACGGAGAACAACTGGTATAAGCAGTGAGAGAGTGTTTACTATCACCCATTATTAGGGAAAATGTCAATCCAAAATATGCTGAGATATCAGTATGTGTACCCTGCCTACTGGAAGATGGCTTTCAAAACAGGGCTGATTCGACAAAGGAGCTAAAGACATACAATGGAATAAACACAGCCTCTTCAACTACTGGTGCTGGGAGAACTGGGCAGCCATATGCAGAAAACTCAAAGTAGACCCAAGCCTATCACCATGCACCAAGATCAACTCAAAATGGATCAAGGACCTCAACATCAGACCTGAATCCTTGAAACTACTGAAGGACAGAGTAGGAAAGACGCTAGAACTTATAGGCACAGGAAGGAACTTCCTGAATAGAGTCTCAGGGGCACATCAAATAGGGGAAAGACTCGACAAATGGGACTACTACAAATTAAAAATTTCTGCACAGCTAAGGTCATAGCCACCAAAATAAAAAGACAGCCAATGATATGGGAAAGGATATTTACCAGCACAGCAACAGACAAAGGCCTGATATCGGTCATCTACAGAGAACTCAAAAAACTAAGCCCCTCCAAGCCCAATAAACCTATTAGGAAATGGGCAAAAGAGCTAAAGAGAGACTTCACAAGAGAAGATATAAAAATGGCAAAGAAACACATGAGGAAATGCTCAACATCCCTGCTAGTAAAGGAAATGCAAATAAAAACAACCCTGAGATACCACCTCACCCCAGTTAGAATGGCCTATACTCTGAACTCAGGCAACAACAAATGCTGGAGGAGCTGTGGGGAAAGAGGAACCCTTCTCCATTGTTGGTGGGAGTGCAAATTAGTACAACCACTTTGGAGAACAGTATGGAGCTTTCTCAAAAAGCTCAAGATAGACCTACCCTATGACCCAGCCATACCACTCCTAGGCATCTATCCTAAACAGCAAAACCCAAGATATCAAAAAGACATTTGTACTTCCATGTTTATCGTGGCACAATTCACAATAGCCAAAATATGGAAACAACCCAGATGCCCCTCCACAGATGAATGGATCAAAAAAATATGGTACTTATACACAATGGAATACTACATAGCGATTAGGAATGGTGAAATATTGTTATTTGCAGGGAAATGGTCAGCACTCGAACAAATAATGTTGAGTGAGACAAGCCTAGAACACAGAAAACAAAAGGGCATGATCTCCCTGACATATGACTGTTAACAAAGGGAGACGGAGAGACAGTAGAGACCAAGTCTGTGAATACTGTATATGTTCTTGATACATTGTATATTGCATATATGTCTACCTGACCTAGACAAGGGATAGAAAAACAGGTTGTAAGATATCACAAGAAATGTACACACTGCCCTACTATGTAACTGCACCCTCTTTGCACAACACCTTGTAAAAAAATTTATGTTCAATTAATAAAAAAAAACAACAAAAAAAACCAAACCAGGGCTGAGCTGGGGGTCGAGTACCTGCCGAGCAAGCACAAGGCCCTGGGTTTGGTCCCTCGTACTAAATAAATAAGTAAATGCCAGGCTACTCAGGAGACTGCGATCCGAGGATTCCGGTTCAAAGCCAGCCCTGTCAGGAAAAGTCAGTGATACTCATCTCCAAGAAGCCACTCAAAGGCCAGAAGTAGAGCTGGGGCTCACGTAGTAAAGTGCCAGCCTTACACAAAAAAAGTTCCGGCCCCAGCACACGCACGTGCGCGCACACACACACACACACACACACACACACACACACACACTCTCTACACTTAAATCTCACTTGGCTTCTGGGCTGGCGCCTACCTCAGGTCTTCAGACTCAACAAATGGAGAGGAACATTGACAACACCCCCCTTCCTAAGAGCTCACTCAGTGCAACCTCTTTAAATGTTTGAGTCAAAATGACGACAGACAAACAAAATATGGTACCACTTAGAAAGATGCTGTGTGTGGCGTGAGACTTCATGAAGTCAAGTTCATGGTGAGAAGAGCTCGGAAAACACATTTGTCCAAGACAATAGGCTGAGATCCTGTTCTACTCAGATGTTTCTTTGAGTCTCTCAATGGCCGAGGAAGCTATTGAACTGTTGATTGAGCCAAATGAGTCTAGGAATCTACGTTTGGGAACTCCAGGCTTTGTTTTGCTGTGCTCTGAAAATGGTTTTCTCTCTCCCACTGCAAACATAAAGAGTTGGACATTGACTATGGGCAGGATTTATTTGCAACCATAGTGATGAACAGTCCCCACCCTGGTCCTGCCCAGTCTTTGCATGGTGACTGGATACACACATCCAGTGTTGTCCCTGTGGAGAAGGAACAGAATGGGACTTGTCTTTGTGTCCCAACACCAAGGAAACAAGGGACGGACTTGAGTCATCTTTGGGTTTGCTGGATTTTCTCAATGAGCACTGTTTTCTTTTCTGCAGTCCATTGGCGTAATTAAAAGCCTCCCTGGATTGTGCTTTTCAGGGACCCCAGAAATGGGAACCATATGAGTTGGTTTACACTTGGGTCCCATCCCTGGCTCCGTGCTTTGGCTGCAAGGTTGGGATTACAGTTCCTAAGCATAAGCCTCTTCCAGAGGCTTCTCTGGGTTTGTGGTGAGCATATGGACAAATGGAAAATAAACAGCCTAGGGAGTTGCAAGCTTGGGAGCTGGCTCACAGAAAGAGATTTTGGCAAAAGGGAGGAATGGGGGCAAGTGGAACTTTAATAGGTCCACAGGAAGCCAGAGCAAAAAGACCTTCCTGCAGAGAGCTTCCCCCATAATGACACCCAGTGTTTAATGAGCATCTATCTATTCCACCCAGGAACTGGGCCAGGCCCAGGAGATGTGATTTCTCATTGAGTCCTTACAAGAACCCATGTCATAATGTCTTACGATGGTCCTTAGCAATAAGGCTTATTTTAGTAATAAAACTCCACCTTACAGGTGAGGAACCTGACACTTTGAAGGCTAGGAAACATTTTCTTAAGGTCATACCATTTTCAAATGAACCCAGGTCTAATGACCTTAAAAGTCCATACGGCTAAGTCAAGCATGGTAACCCACACCTATAATCACTACAAGGGGTGTTGCTCAAGTGGTAGAGAGTCAACTTTGAGTGAAAAAGCTAAGCTAGAGCTCGAGGCCCTAAGTTCATGATACATGATGACACAGGGCATACAATATGGCAATTTTTATTTAAAAATTATTGACTTTTTTTTTTTTTTACTGGTTCGGGGGCTTGAACTCAGGGCCTGGGCACTGTCCCTGAGCCTCTCTGTGCTCAAGCCTAGCGCTGTACCACTTAAGCCACAA
This sequence comes from Perognathus longimembris pacificus, assembly GCF_023159225.1. NCBI lineage: Eukaryota > Metazoa > Chordata > Mammalia > Rodentia > Heteromyidae > Perognathus > Perognathus longimembris. The sequence continues at coordinate 6,146,416 of NC_063182.1, read as the reverse complement.
CACCTCTTCTGGCTTTTTATGTTTATGTGATACTGAGGAATCGAACCCAGAGCTTCATGCATGCTAGGCAAGCGCTCTACCGCTAAGCCACATTCCCAGGTCAATAACTGGCTTCTCCTATTAAAGTTTATATGCTGAAGCCAGGTGCTGGTGGCTTACACCTGTAATCCTAGGAACACAGGGGGCTGAGATCTGAGAATCACTGTTTAGAGCCAGGCTGGGCAGAAAAGTCCTTGAGACTCTCATCTCTTATTAACCACCAGAAAACTGGAAGTAGAGCTCAAGGAAAGTGCTCAAGTTCTGAGTTCAAGCCCCATCACCCACCGCCGACCCCCCCCCCAATAATATTCAAATGTGTTTTCTGAGCATTCTTTTCAGGTTCTACATAGTTGATCACTCATCTGAAAATAACGACTTTTATTTCACTTCTCTTCTCTCAAAGGTCTGGAATAGTTACTGGAATAAGGACCCAGTTCAAGGTGATCTTTTAGTCACTTGATACAAGTTCACTTTTGTGCTTAGGAGGCCACAATCCATATAGACAGCAAAAGGAACACCAATAAGTTGGGCCAATGAATCGCACAGGCTTCTGAGGAGAACTCGGAACCCAAGCTGTTGACTTCGGTCCTGCGATGGGAGTGGTAGGGATCCTCACTATTCGTGGGGAGGGGCAAGGGCACACCTGTGAACGGAATGACTGCCTAGCGACCTTCTCTCCTTTCTTCCATGGGCTTCCATGTGGCTCAAAGTAGAAAGGCACTAGCCTTGAACTCAGGGACAGTGTCCAGGACCTGAGTTCAAGCCCCATGATAAAGAGAGAGACAGAGGGGGGAGGGCGGAGATTTAGTTCATTCTAGCTCTGGGGGCTAGAAATCCAAGGTCAAGGTAGGGGGAGCAGTTTCTTCTCGCCCTCTCTTCCCAGCTGTTCACAGCTGCCCTCTTGCTGTGTCCTAACGCAGCCCCTGCTCTTCACAGGGAGCTCCAGTGCTCTCTGGCATCTCTTCCTGTTCCTGTTTTTGCCCCTCCTATCCCATTAGTGCCCTTATCCTATGACCTCATTTAAACTTTGTCACTTCCTTACCGGCTCTGTTTCCAAAAATAGGCACTTTGTGGATTCCGTGTGTAGCACCAGAATTGAGAAGGAACGCAGTTCAGTGCAGACTTCCTCAGTGCCTAGAGGGAGAAACTTGGGCACGGAAAGGTAAGCCAGTGCCTCCCCAAACACCTGGGGAAGGAGGGGCGGAGCCCAGACAGCCCAGGATCCCACAGGCTCAAGCTCCGTGAGTTCCAAGCCACTCTCTTGCCAACCTCAGCTCAGAGCTCAGCACCCACCAGCATCATGGGTGTGGCCAAAACCTCCCGGAGGACTATGGGAAGAACTTGGGCCTGGACATGGGCGTGAACCTAAGAGTTTTTGCAAGGGCCCTCGTGGGCCGAGGGGGCAAGGGGATGCGCTAGCAGTTCGCAGGGTGATTGTGGTCTGTGTGCACACAGGCCTGGGGATTACACACAGGCCGCGTGGGCAGCAAGACCCTGCTGTGAACGGCTGGGGAGTCTTAGGATGGTAGATGTTGGGTTAATTGGCTGCAGCATCTTAGGTTTACTGAACACTCACTTGCATGTCAGCCCTTGCTCGAGGTTTTAGCCCCTCGTAGCCACCTTGTAAAAGAGAAGCTTTTGTTCCGTCCATTTGGCTTTTGTTTTCTTTTTCCTTTTTTTTTTTGGTGCCAATACCGGGACTGGAACCCAGGACCTCTTGCTCTCGTTCAGCGTTTTCACTCAAGGTTGCTACTCTACCACTTCCAGTTCCCGTTTTTTGCTGATTAATTGGAGAAAAGAGTTTCAAAGATGTGTTTGCCTGAGCTGGCTTTAAGCCATGATTCTCAGATCTCGGTCTTCTGGGTAGCTGGTGTGTTAGGCATGAGCACTTGCAGCCAGCTGTTTGGGGTTTTTATTTTATTTTATTTTATTTGCCAGTCCTGGGGCTTGGTCTCAGGGCCTGAGCACCGTCCCTGGCGTCTTTTTGCTCAAGGCTAGCACTCTGCCACTTGAGCCACAGCGCCACTTCTGGCTGTTTTCTGTATATGTGGTGCTTGGGAATCGACCCCAGGGCCTCATGTGTACAAGGCAAGCTCTCTTGCCACTAGGCCACATCCCCAGCCCCCCTGTTTGGGGTTTTTGTGAAACAAAGTCTTGCTATATAGTTCAGGCCTGCCTAAAACTCACAATCCTCCTGCCTCCGTTCCCTGAGGACCAGGAGCTTTTATTACCAGAGAACTCAGGTCACCCACCAACGAGACCCAGCGAGGAACGGAAGTGAAGCCCAGTCATTGCCTGGTGCATGTCCTTGAACTCGCTCCTGCGAGACCCAGCGAGGAACTGAAGTGAAGCCCAGTCATTGCCTGGTGCATGTCCTTGAACTCGCTCCTGCGGCGGGGTCCTGCTGGGTCCCTCCCCTCACATCCCTTCCTTCTCCGGAGCTGGAGGACGGTGCTGCAGGCCAGAGCTGGCGGGGGGGGGGGGGGGGGGGGGCTCTTCCCACACCGGGTCGGACTTGGAAGCTTCTCAACTCATGGAGGAAATGGAGGCTCCCCAGGGCCAGTCCAGGAGCCGACCCGACCCAACAAGGTGCGGGTGGGGGAGGGGCTGGACTGTCCCGGATTGTCTTTTCCCCTGGGGAGGGGCGGAAGCTGGGACGGCGAAGGGGATTTGTGGAAATTCCTCCGTGCACAGTTACCAGGCAGAAGGAAGTGGTTTGGAGCTGGGGCTCTCAATTTCTGCCCTGGGGAGCTACAACCCAGTTTCTGCTCCTGCAAGAGTTTTTAAAATTCATTTATTTATTTTCCCCCTAGTGGGAAATTGAAGTTGCTGTTTCGGGTCCTGAGTGGGAGTGGGCTCCAAAGAATCCCCGTCCCGGGGCAGAGTACGAGAGTCCGGTGAGCCACGACAGAACGGCTTCGAATCTGTTCCTCTTCTTTTCCATCCATGTTGAGAGGTGGCTCCCAGCCGAGGCAAATGAACAGAAACATTTTTTCCAGGCCTGCTGGTATTTGGTTTCTGGCACCATCGGGACAAGCAGATTAGAGAAATAAGTTGCATTTTTTTTTAGTCTGTGTGTGCTCGCTGGACCGGCCCTCCTCGAGCTCGGTCTGTGGTTCTCCATGGCTTCCACTCCGTTCTGGAGCGATGTCAGGGCCTGGGTGACTGGCATGGCTGCCTAGACTCTGCCAGCTGTGAGTCACCGCCCGGGCTCTTGGGAAGGTCGTGATTAACTCGCCAGGAAAGATCCCCATGCATCGAGCTGCGGGTCTGCACGGAGACACCCACGTTCGCCTCCACGCGTCCGTCCCGAGCCCACGCTAAATCCGTGGTGGTGGCGCTCAGTCCCTGGCAGGACGCTGGGGGCCAGGGAGGCGGGCCTTCCGGAAGCAGGCACATGTTTCCCTGGAAACGCTTACAGAGATCCCTGCTCAGGGCTCCACCCAGCGCCCCCCCCCCCCAGTGATATCCAGCAAACCACCTGGAGGGGTGACAGGACTCCCTAGGGAAGGGAGGGACATGTAGAACCACAAGGTCTTTCTCCATCCTGACTCTGTCTGCTGAGAAAGTCAGGCTGTATCAGCTTGGCATCAACCCAGTGGGGAAGCAGGGCGCCTTCACCCCTCTTTCTTTTCCCTCCTGCTCCCCCATCCTGTCTCCCTTCCCACTTCCTTTCTTTCTCCATCCCCTGCCTTCCTTCTTTCTCTTTATTCTGTCCAGAAAAGGAAAGCGCCAAGCAGCCCTCCCTGTTAATCTCTCCGTGTATCCGGCTCAACCTAAGCTTGGGGCTGAAGGATTTGACAAGCCACAGCCCAACCACTACGAAGTGTGTGGTTCCTTCCAGCAACTCCACCTCTGGGCGAAACTGGAGGATGGCCATCGCAGATCCCGTCCATTCGCAACTGGATCCGTTTCCTTCTCCACCAGAGGAGCCGCAGCCACGGGCCAGGGATGCGAAGGCCCGAGAGAAATGGAACTCAAGTCTCTGTGTCAGGCAGCGTGTTCTATTTGGGAGAATTATGTCAGAGCTAACAAAGAAGTGGGTTTTTTCCCTTTTATTTAGCATACATTAACCATACAAGGGAGAATTTAATGTGACATTTCCATGCATGCATACAACATATTCCAATACAACCTATCACCATTTTTTCATTCTTTTCCTTTCCTTCTTTCCTCCCTCCCTCTCTTCCTTCCTTCCTTCCTCCCTCCCTCCCTTCCTTCTTGCTTGCTTGATTTGCTATAAGTACTGAGGCTTGAACTCAGGGACTGGTCACTGTCCCTTAAATTTTTGGCTCAAGGTTGACACTCCACCACTTAAGCCACAGCTCCACTTCTAGCATTTTGGTAGTTAACTGGAGATAAGACTTTCCTGTGCCAGGGCTGGCTTTGAACCTAGATCTTCAGATCTCAGCCTCCTAAGTAGGATTACAGGCACGAGCCACCAGCATCCAGTTCCACTCTTTTGTTTTAAACGAGTTTCCATCCATAAGACTTCTGGAAAAGGCAGATTCCCAATGTGTAAAATACGAATATTTCAAAGTCAACATCCTCACTGGCCACATACACTTTAGGACTATGAAAGCTTTATGTGCAGTGATATGTTGTTAGGAAGTAAACTGTGCTGAGCAGTTAGTCGTGCGTAAGAGGGCATTTTATGTTTGATTTTTATTTCCACGTGCGGTTTATTTTTGCTCTGACATTTTATTATAATTTCTTCCTACAGTAGGTAAAGTGCTTGGGAAGTTAATTTAAACCAGTCTGACTCTGTGTGTGTGTGTGTGTGTGTGTGTGTGTGTGTGTGTGTGTGTGTGTGTTTTAATATTTGCTTAAGCTTTTATTGAGCTTGTCAGGCGAGTCAGCCTGCAAAAATGTAGCTGAAACCCCTTTTTCCTTCGGCAGTGCCTGCCCATTAATACCAGGTGGTGACAAGAAGATTCGCGCATACTTCAAATGGGGGATTATTCTGGGTTTTCAAGGAAATTTGAGCCACCTGTTCCAGAAACCTCTTAGTGACTTAGCAGGATGATGAAGGGTGTCTTCCGGTTCTGCTGTCACTCGGAGTTCCAGCTCCTTCCGGCCTGGCCAGGTCCAGCCCCGCGGGGCAATTTGTAGCTCTGGTCAGAGGCCTGAGCTCTGAGCCCCTCCGGGTTTGTGGCTTGGCCTCGGCCGGGGCCAGGAAAGCAGCTGCCATCTATCTGCCTGCAGGGAACTTTCCAGCTCCACAACAGGCTGGCTTCCCCTGGGTCGGGCCCTGCCCAGTCTGAGCTGTTTATCATGGACAGCAGAGGGGCACGGATCACCTTGGAGGAAGTGAGTTGTGAGGGCCAATTGTACGGCCTACGTGTCAGAGAACCATGCTACCCACAAAATCTGGCCAAAGGGAGAAATAGAAAAAAATCAACATTTTCCATCAGACTGGGACGGCAGCTGGGTATTTCTTGAAGCCTGGGGACTCTGGTAACACAGCCCTTATGGTGCCGAGAAGCAGAAAAATGGCAAGGGGCGGGGTGGGGGTTGGGTAGGAGGGGTTCACGTAGGAGGTTCCCCCCAGCCCACGATCTAAGTTCTTCACGCTGGGCAGGAGTCTCAGCAAACCAAACTGCAGCCTGTTCTGCCTGGAAAAAGCCTCGGTGATGATCTAGACCAAGGACTTTCAGGGTATAGTTGAGGAAGGCCAGCCCCAGCGACTCCTGGGAACTTCTTAGAAATGCACGTTCCTAGGCCTCAGCCTAGACCCACGCGATCAGCAGCTCCGGGGTGTTAAGCCCTCCACGGACTTTGGACCAGGTCAACCCCATCATTTGATCAGTGGGGAGACTGAGGCTGGGGGCTCCAAGGAGAGAAGTAGAGGAGAGGCTGGTTAGCCGGTCTTGTCAGGCTGGTTCTCTTCCTGCCTCTTCTGCTAATTCAGAGAAGCCAAGGCCATGATTTCTGCACGGCGTCGGCTCCTTCTTCCCCGAGGAGGTAGCCATTAACGTTTTAGTCCTATTGGAGACGAGGGAGCTGAGGAGGAGGATTCTGTTTGGCTTTCTCTTCTTGTGGCACGTAGGGGATGAACTCGGGGCTTCACGCCTGCTAGGCAAATGTTCAAGGCCTCGAGCCAACTTCTCACCTTTCTGCTGTAATTAGTTTTCAGATGAGGCCTGGTCCGCTCGCCCCGGCAGCCTTCAGATTGTGAGTCCCCTACTGATGCCACCTGGATAGCTGGGGTTATAGGCGTGTACTCTCACACTTGGCTCTGTGGTCATGAAGGGGGCTGGCTAGCTATTTGTCCACTCCCAATCGCTGCCTCCTGAGTAGTTGAGATGACATGCACAAGACACTGCCCCTGACTCTCTTTGACCTTAAGAAGAAAACCAGATGGCTCACAAGTTGTGGCGTCGATGTTCTGCGTCCTGCTTCCCCAGATTAGCAGCACATTTTACTCCCTGTGACCATGGCCCCGTAGCCCCTGACGTCAACCAGGGCTGGCTTCTGGCGCGGTGTAGACCCTTGGTAGAGTGCCTGAGGACAGCCAGAGACTCGGCTGGGATTGCCAAAACCATAGGCTTGAGAAGAGGATGTGGGCCAATCAGATTTCTCCCCTGAGAGTTTGGAGTTGGGAAACTCAGAGGCCGGGGCCGTGAGCAACAAAATGAAAGCTAGACACGCGCTAGAGTTCACATGACCTAGAAGGGCCCTCAGCAATCCTGGGAGCTTCTGATGAACTGAGAGAAGGCCGAGCGTGTTGGAAGAAACCAGGTAGCAGAAGAGAGCAGGGAAGGAACTGAGAGAAGCAGAAACCCCACCAGGAAGGACTCCGGCCTCCCCTCCCCCTCCCCTGGCCCAATGCTCCTGAGGCTCCTGGACTTGACGGCCAGCACACTCCCTGTTGTGTCCTGACCACAAACACACTTTGCGTAAGCTAACCTGGGGGGGGGGCAGGCTCTGCTCCCTGCAGCCCAAGCCCTTACCCCAGGGCTTGGAGCTTTCTCTATAAAGGGCAGGTAGCCATGTGGTCTGGGCTCAGCACGACCTTCTTAACATAAAAGCAACCATCGACAATATATAAATACATGGTATGACTTCATGCTGGTGATTCAGTCTCAAGAACAAGTAACCATCATGCTAGCCAGGATCTACCAACTCCTGCGCTAGAGTGCAACTCCAGCGGGGTAGAAATCGGAGGTGAAAGATTCTCCACCGGCCCGGGAGTGGCCTGGAACTCAGCCCGGTGTGCAGGGACCACGTATCCCTTCTGTACCCTCTGCTCTCCTAATGCTCTTCCACTTGACCACTTGAACCCCCTCTTTGGGAGGAGCCCCATGTAGGTATGTGCCAGTATGATCCAATCAGCAGGCTAACATAAACACAAGCTATCAGCAAAGCCAGGGTCCTCTCGAAGCCATGGGACAGTTTACAGAAAGGAAAGCCTCAAGGAAATGTCATCATTTCAGCCGATGTAAGTGTATTGTGATATTCTGGGGGGGTGGGGAGGGGAATCAAATGAAAGACTGGAGTTAAATGGCCCTGATGAATATGAAGTGGTTAAATGACAGAGAGTAGCGAGCACTGTGGTTAAGTGGTCAGGTCCTGCCCGGTCTAAAGTCAGTGACAGCTCTCATTCATTGCTCCCACCAGATAGTAGAGTTTCCAGTTCTTAGATGTCTGATTTTTTCAGTTTATTTTGGCAGTACTTGGAATTGAACTGAGAGCTTTGCACATGCTAGGTGAGTGTTCTACCCTACTCCTTGGATAGCTGAAATTTTTTAAATGTATACTTTCAGCCCAGCACTAGTGGCTTATGGCTATCATCCTAGCGAAGCAGGAAGCCGAGATGTGGCAGATCATGGTTCAGAGCCAGCCCAGGCAGAAAACTCCACAAGGTTTCATCTCCAATGAACAAACAAAAAGTGGGGCTGGAGGTGTGGCCCAAGTGGTAGAACACCAGCTGAACGAGCTGGTTCAAACCCAAGTTTGTCAGGGCGAGGGGAGACAGTAAGCCTTCTCCTGCTTCCTTTTTGTTTTTGCTGTTTGTTTTCTTATTCTTATGTTAGTTAGTCCTTTAAGTTTGGGCAAAGGTTGCTCTTTCCAAATAACATCCCAAGCCAGATTGAAGCCACGGAACTCTGGAGACCAGTGTGTCCTTTGCCCCGCGGTGACATTGAGCCCAGCTCTCTTGGGCATGCTCAGTTTACCCCTCGGAGAAGGTCCGTCCTGCGCGGATCCATGAGCTCTGGGGAAGGAAGCTGCAGAAAGAACCTGGCGGTGACTTGCTTGGTCTCACTGAGCCAGGACCGGAGCAGAGTGCGTCCAGGCTGCAGGTTTCCCTGCGGAGCCCGGGCCTCGCGTGTGGCAGGAGGCTGGGCTCTGCCGCTCTCTCCTCACTCTCGTGTGTGTGCACACCCGGGCTGTGCTGGCCGCGCCTCGGCCTGCGGTGGCTTGTCGTTGGCCTGGAAGAGCTGCGTGTGTTTAGATGGCAGAATATGCTTCGGGGTCCCCTCCTGCGACGTGACCGTGGTCAGCCTCCCCAGGCCGCAGGCACGTGCTGGGGAAGGACTTTCCTCCCGGCCTCGCGCGGAGTCTCCAGGGTGAATCACAGGTTGTTTATTTCACATGAAGAAAGATGGCTTCCTCCTCAGGGCCAAGCAGGAGGAAATTGGCTGTTTGCAAAAACCCAAGTTACAAGTGTGGCCACAGGAAGATAAAGACTGGAAACAGGGGCTGAGCTTTGAGGAGCTGGGGAGGGGGGGGGGTGTTCTTCTGACTCTGGAATCTTCTAGAATCTTGAGGATTCCTTCCAGAGCATGTCAGGCTTGGGGAAAGAGCGGGGCCAAGCACAGATGGTTTGAATGAGCAGCTCTGCTGAGAAGACGGTTATTTTTCCTGAGCCAAATGAAAATGGTTTGTAGATGCTCCAGTGCTGTGTTTTAATTCAGGCCTCATCTTCCTTCCATTCGTCCACACCAACTCAGCGTTACTCGCCCCCGTTCGGCAAAGATGAGTTGTGGCTCTATTTCTCGCTGGCCGTTTGGAGTCCCATAGTTTGGTTTTCTCATCTCACTCCCATCAGCCTTGTGACTTTGGTGAAGGACTCCACTTCCCTGTGGCTCTGTTTTCCCACCTGGAAAAGAGGAAGAGGTGAGGCTTTTACCTTGTCAGATTCCTGTAAGATCCACATGAGAAGTACACTCGTTTATTCTGAAAGGGAAAAAAAAAATTGAGATGGAGTCTTGCTGTGTAGTCCAGGCTAGGCTTTGAAATAACCATCTTCTTGCTTCAGCCTCCTGAGCGCTGAGATTATACTTGTGCATTACCATGCCCGGTTTATTCCTACACATGTATTGAGTACCTTCTCCTAAATGTTGGAAATGGAGACCTAGAGAAGTAATATTTCTGATGTCAAAATGTTAACATTTGGGGCTGGGGATATAGCCTAGTGGCAAGAGTGCCTGCCTCGGATACACGAGGCCCTAGGTTCGATTCCCCAGCACCACATATACAGAAAACGGCCAGAAGCGGCGCTGTGGCTCAAGTGGCAGAGTGCTAGCCTTGAGCGGGAAGAAGCCAGGGATGGTGCTCAGGCCCTGAGTCCAAGGCCCAGGACTGGCCAAAAAAAAAAAAAAAAAAATGTTAACATTTGGGCCACAAGTGTGGCTCCTTTATCATCATCATGGTCATCACTAATTATTATATATTATATACATAATATACTACATTATTATTACTTTGTGGGTGCTGTTTATGTCTGATATTCTTACTCCAGGAGTGACAGATGTGATCCTCATCTGTGACTCATTAGATCGCCTAAATAAACATGGTCTGAGACGTCCACCTGTCACTGGCAGGTCTTCTACCACTTGGGCCACTCCTCCAGCTCCTTGTGTAATGGCTATTTTCAAGGTAGAGGCTCATTCTGTTCCCCGGCTCACCTGGCCATGAGCTGGACTTCTCAAATGCATATTTCCTCCTGGATCATGGGATTCCTCCATCACTCTTTTCTCCCCTTATTCCTTATCTGTGATGGTTAATTTTATGCGCCACCTGTGATTGGGCTATAGAGTTCCTGGGAGTGGAGGGGAACATTATTCCAGGGGCGTACAAAGGGTGTTTCTGAAGGAAGGACTTGGCTGAGTGGAGCAGACGGCCCTTCTCCATGAGCATGGGCCTCCTCCAGCCAGCCGAAGCTGGCTAGCACCCACGGCTGAGCAAGAGGGAACTCCTCCTGCTGGGCCACAGAGCTGGGACATTGGTCTTTCCTGGCCTTCAGATTTGGGCTGGAACATGGGCATTTAGTGAGTTTCAAGCCTGTTGGTCTTCAGACTGGAACTTATGCCTTTGGTTTTCCTGGTTATCAAGCCTTCAGACTCATACTATAACTACACATTGGCCTTCTTTTCTTTCCAGCTTGCCAGCAACAGATCTGAAGACTTCCCAGCTTCCAAAAACATGTGAACCAATTCACACACACACACACACACACACACACACACACACACACACAGAGAGAGAGAAAGAGATAGATAAATACGCTATACATATAGAGAGAGAATAGAATATACATGTATACATACTATATGTATAGAGAATAGAATACACACAAATACATATATACATATACATACAATACATATATAGAGAATGGAATACACACACAGTATGTACAAAGCCTAGCTAGACCCAACTCAGGTCCTGTCAATCCTCTCACTGATATTCTTCTGGTACCAATCCTTCAGTCATAGGAAGACACCAAGCTCTCTCCACCTTTCAGATTTTTGCAATTGCTGCTCCTTCCACCTCGAACACTTCTGCCAAGATCCATCCATCATCCCTCCCTCTCCCCCTTCCTCCCTGCCTCCCTCCCTCTCCCCCTTCCTCCCTGCCTCCCTCCCTCTCTCCCTTCCTCTCTCCTTTCCCACTACTGGGTCTTAAACTCAGGATTACCATTCCCCCTTGGCTTTCCAGTTCATAGTTGGTGCTCTACCACCTGAGTCACACTTCTACTTGTGTATCTTTTTTAAAATCATTTTTAATTTTAAAGGTACAGAGGGGTTACAGTTACATAAATAAGGTAATGAGTACATTTCTCTTTGAACAGTGTTACCACCTTCCTCATTTTCTCCTGCTCCCCCAAACTCCCCTCCCTCCAAGTTGTAAAGTTCATTTGCAACATAGTATCTAGTGGGCATCACCAGGCTGTGTTAGTTCGCCCTTTGTGTTGGTTCGCCCTTTGTCCCGATGTTTCTGTGATTCCCCTTCCCTTTCAACAAAGGGTACAGAAACCAAAAACAGTGACAACAGGGCATAAACCAAAGGGAGGGAAAAGAAAGAAAAAAGAAATAACTGCAAACAGTGCATCATAAAAACCTCTTGTTTCCATTTCTTGGAGTTCATTTTGATCAGTTTAATTTTATATAGTCATATGCACCTAGCTATTGAGGTATTCTGATTCTCTGCTAAGAATATGATAGACATATTCTAATTATTACAAATGAGGGAAACCATGCAGCCTACGTTCCTTTGGATCTGGGTTGCTTCACTTAATATAATTTCCTTACAAATAGGGCAATGTCATTCTTTCTGATGGAAGCATGGAATTCCATTGTGTATATGTACCACATTTTCTTGATTCATTCGTCTACTGAGGGGCATCTGGGGTTGGTTCCATATTTTAGCTATGGTAAATAATGTTGCAATGAACATGGTTGTGCTGGTAGCTTTAGTATTGCTGTTTGTGGTCAATTGGGTAAATGTCCAGGAGTGGGGCTGCTGGGTCATAGGGGAGCTCTATGTTTAGTCTTTTGAGGAGCCTCCATACTGCTTTCCAGAGTGGTTGAACAAGTTTACACTCCCACCAACAGTGTAGTAACATTCCCTTTTGGCCACACATCTCCCAGCATCTGTTGTTATTAGTATTCTTGGTAATGGCCATTCTAACTAGAGTGAGGTAGATACTTGTGTATTCCTGCTGCTTATCTAGAAATACGTCTCAAGGTCTGGCTCTGAATTTGTGATGTTCAAATCTCAGTCTCCTGAGTAGCTAGGATTATAGATGAGAGCTGCCAGATACTTTTGTTACCCTCCAGGTCTCATTAAAGATTAATATCACAGAAACCACCCTGCTCTGTCCAGAAATGCTCTTCAACCACACACCCCTACACTAACCGTGCTATCACTGTGTTCATGTCTATAGGGAATCTGAAACTGAGCTGTAAGACCAGAAAGGTAGTAGTTGAAAGGCCACCTGGTCAGTACTGAGAAGGCTGAGACTGGACTCTGGGGGGTCAAAACAGACAAAGTAGGATAACTGTCCAAGTTATAGTCTGCCTCCCCCAACAATGAGAGAGCCAGTTATTCAATATGTAAACAAACTGTTTCATGTCAATGCCCTTCATAGCCTTTATCACACTTATTTATTTAATCTGTTCCCAACTTCCACCAGGGAAGTAGAGACTATGTTTGTGGTATTTCCAGCTGCCCAATGTCTAGAACAGCACACACGTAGCTTTTGACAAATGACTGTAAATGCGTGCATGCATGCATTGCTTCTTTCCATTCATTTATACACTTGATAAGGGATAGTAAGCACTTATATTGTGACAAGCAACTATCACAGGCCGAGCTTAGTAACCAATACCAGGTTTCCCTTTTTTAATTCTTTAAAATTTTTGGTGTTGTTCCTGGGGCTTGAAATCAAGTGTTGCGAGCTGTCCTTAGTGTCTCTGCTTACTTGAGCCACAGCTCCACTTTTTTTTTTGCCAGTCCTGGGGCTTGAACTCAGGGCCTGAGCACTGTCCCTGGCTTCTTTTTGCTCAAGGCTAGCTCTACCACTTGAACCACAGTGCCACTTCTGGCTTTTTCTGTGTATGTGATTCTGAGGCATCGAACCCAGGGCTTCATGCATGCTAGGAAAACACTCTACCACTAAGCCACATTCCCAGCCCCTTCTGGCTTTTTTTTTTTTTTCCGGCTAATTAATTGGAGATAAGAGTCTCATGGACTTTCCTTCCTAGGCTGGCTTTGAACCACAATCCTTAGACCTCAGCCTCTACCAGTGCCTGGCCTGTATTAAATTCTTGCCACTGAAAAGACTGGTGTGGTTCCCATCTCCTGAAGAGACCTTTGTGACTTCAGCCTTCTCCCCACAACTGTTCCTCTGGGACAAGAACAAAGAACTTGATTTTGCCTCCCCCAGAGGTTAAATGCTAGTTTGTCTGCTGCTTTTTTTTTTTTTTTTAGTTAAACAATTTCATGAACTATGGAAGAAGAGAGACACCACCACGTACTGTCAGTAACTCCAGTACTACTAGCTAACTTTGTTGTTAGTACACAGTAGAGTACTATGCTAAGGGGGAAAGGTCATTTTGCATGGAAGACATTACGTTCAGTAGCTGAGCTTCTCCCTCACAGTTACACAGTAGCTAACTACTGGGGAGAGCAGTGTAAGATCCAGGTTTAGCGGTCAGAGACCTCACGCCCAGCCACTCTGCTATCTTGCCTCCCCTTGCGTACTTAGACTTTAGGCTTGAGTCCTACTTCCTGCCTTGCATCCTTGCACAAGTGACTCATTTTCATCGACTTTCCGTCCTCGTGCGTGTGAAATGGTTACACATAATGACCTTCCACACGGAGATTTCGTGAGCTTTTCCATGAGAGCCACGTGGGCCCTATTGTACTTCATCCACACAAGCGATTCACAATATCCCTGCCCTTCCCCTAGTCACTCTGTTGGTAGCTGTGTTTCTCTCTTTTAGCACATGTGGGAAGTTGTGGGCTGCTAAAGTGTTCAACAATCCTGCTTTCAAAAAAAAAATGTTTAGAGCTGAATATGTAGTTTTTACGGATTTCCATAGTGTTCATTCTCGCATCATGGCCAATTTCAAGGCACCAATGTGATGCCCGGCTTGTGAATCCAAGGAAGATTGATCTCACCCTCTTGTTTGGCTCCTGCCTTCAAGGGTGGCGCTCGGCCACTCGAGTCCCATCTCCACTTCCCATCCTTGAGCTCCCAAGGGCTGGTCGTCCTTGGAGGTCTTAGTGGGAAATCTGAGATCCCAGGGCTCCAATGGGAACCTCAGCATCCATCCACCTAGACTCCGCTCAGTGCTCAGAAAGGCAGATCGGACTCCTTGAAAAGCTCTGCCACGTTGACTCAAGCCTTCTGGCGCTTCGCAGCCGTTCATTGAGCGCCTGCTACTTGCTCTCTGGAAGCACTTCCTCACAAGTGAACCGCTGTAGCCTGCTGGGGGAAGGCTGCTGTTCCCATCCCCTGTTCCCAGGGCTCCCCTCCCACTCTTGGCCCCTCGTTCTGTCTCCCACGGGCACGCTTACCAGGAGCCCAGACACCCCTCCTAGTGTGTGTTTGCCGATGCTTTTCCCCTTATTATCTTTTTTAAATGCATTTTCTATCGTTACCGTCAAGGTGGTGTACAAAGGGGTGACGGCGACATAAGCCAGATAAAGAGGACATTTCTTTTTGAGCAATGTCATCCCTTCTCTGGCGTTCTCCGGTTTTTCCCTTTCGTCCTCACTCACAGGGTCTATATATAGTTCATGTTCAACAGTGGCTAGCGAGTACCACTGCTAAGCTTCTGCACCATTTGTCCGGCCATTTCTGTGCCCGGGGCCCCCCCTTACCCTCCCAAAGACAGATAAATGAACAAACAAGACAAAAGGAAAAGGCAAAACAAACCTCTTGTTTCCATTTCCTGGCGTTCATTTTGATAACTATTCTTTTATGTGATCAGAAGCACACGGGCCTTGTGCCTTGGTGCTCCTCTCCTGAGAGGGTCCTGCTTTGGTCTCACTCTGTGTGGCGCTCAGAGACCTGTATAATTGGTCATGTCCCAGTGTTCTCTTTCTTTGACCACCCAGTGTGTTTACCTGTAGATTTCTAGCACTCTCTAGTTACCACAAATGAGGGAAACCATGCAACCTGTTTCTCTGAGTCTGTCTTACTTTGCTTGGTATAATTTTTTTCCTCAAGGCTTCCTGTTTCCTTATGAATGGTACAGTTACATTCTTTCTGATGGAAGCATAGAATTCCACTGCGTACACATACCACGTTTCCTTGATTCATTCATCCACCGAGTGGCAAGTTGGCTGGTTCCGTATCTTGGCTATGGTAACAATGCCTCAATGAACATGGTTGTGCTAGGTGTAGTGTGGCCATGTCTGTTTGTGCTCCAAACACTCATCCACACAAAGCTGCCCATCCCAGCTCCGGAGAAGGCTGGCTTCAGATGACATCCTATGCTTGGCTGAGTGTATCTGGTGACCAGACCACTGGTGGGTTCCTCCCCTTGCCTAGGACATGGTGTCCTGGAAGACATTTAGGTCTAGTACAGACGCACAGGAAGACCTTGTCAGGGGTCCCACACAGTGTGGTTTTAGGAGGATACCGGGACACAGTGTGGTTTCGGGATACCGGGTCTCAGTGTGATTTCAGAAGGATACCGGCTCACAGTGTGATCTCGGGAGCATACCGGGTGTCAGTGTGGTTTCCGGAGGATACCAGGTGGTTTTGATTGAGATGAACCTGAGCACAGACCCCTGGCGTCAATTACCAGCTGTGTGAACAGCTGGGCCAGGCCCGTCAACTACAATAATGTGCCACAAAATGACAGCTGGCTCAGGGATGAATCATATAGAGAAGGGAAGCTTGTGGTATGAGCTGAAGAATTCCTACTGCCTAGTATTTTCACTGAGCCTTTTCTCTGTGTGGATGCATTTAGTTACGTGCTTTTGCCTATGGAAGTCCGTGCTGTGACATGGTGTACAGGTTCAGGTAGGGAGAATAAGCTACAGCACATAGTCTGGGCGTGGGACAGACGATGTCTCCTAGCTGATGGAAACACACTGGGCGGCGCTCTCACAACCCTGGAATCACCCAATGATACACCTGCTGAATGTTTCCCCATCAGCAAACATTGCGTGGCTGGCTTTCCTTTTGTTTTTACTTGGCGGCGGGGGTTGGGGGGGGGGCTTGTTACTGAGGTTTGAACTCAGGGCCTTGAATTCGTCCAGCTTGCTTACTCAGCTGGTTCTCTGCCACTTCAGCTGCGCTTCCAGTCTGACTTTTTGTTGGCTGGTGAGAGAGAAACTCTCTCAGGCTTCTCTGCCTGGACTGGCTTCCAACTGTGAGCCTCTGGATCTCAGCCTCATGAGTAGCGAGGCGTAGGGCGTGAACCAGTTGGCATGGCTCATTCATGAACGCGCTTTAAAACTTCTTTCACTTTTCTCCTTCCTTTTGGCCCTCCTTTTGCCTTCTCTTTCTTGAAGAGGTGGTAGCTGTATCTTATGCTTCCATCTTATTGAAATCAAAGTATCAACTGCACATAATTTAGAGCCGAATACTTCTGTGAAACTTATTTTTAAATAACAGGTCCCGTCCTACTCTTTACCAACCCCAGTTTTCTCCGCCCCAGAAGCAACCACTTTGAAGTCCGTTAGTTCTTTCTTTGGGTAAGCACCTCTGTACATGTAAATAACATGATTGGGTTGCTGCTTCTTGATCTTTCAAGTTTTAAGCATTATCTGATGGCTTTCCTCTATGGAACATAACCATGGATATCATTATGAAAATGATATGTATTTTTAAAACTAGAGAATGCTTTTTAGGTGCTAGGGATTGAGCCCAGGGCTTTGTACATGCCCTGCTGCTCTCTACCACAAAGCTATACTTCATACTTTCACAAGAATAATTCTTAAAAAAAAATAGCTTTCTTAGAAGTCTAGGCTGGGACCTGGGGCTAGCTCCTTTGGCATTTCTATTCATACACAGTGGGGACTCCCTGCCCCCTTCCTGGCTCCCAGTAGGAGTTATAGCTAATACATACTAGTTTAATATATCATATTTATATTATTTTGACCATGAAATGATATTCACAAGGGAGCCAAATGGTATTCTATACATTTTTTTTTCCTGGTACAATTTTCATTTTCTCTGCAGGTACGTAATACCTATTCTATTCTTTTTCCTTCTTTTTGTGCTGATCCTTGGACTTGAACTCAGAGCCTGAGTACTGTCCCTGAGCTGCTTTGGCTCAAGCACTTGAGCCATAACTTTACTTCCAGATTTTTCTTTTAAGTAGTTTATCGGAGATATGAGTCTCACAGACTTTCTTGCCCAGGCTGGCTTCAAACTACAAACCTTAGATCTCAGCCGCCTACGTAGCTAGGATTACTGACATGAAGCACCAACGCCCACCCTAATTTTTTTTTTTGGTGTGTTTGCTAAACAGTTTCTGTCAAATAAATTCAACCCAGAGAATCCCTCATTGTGAGTATCATTGTAATCCACAGAAATCCACAGGCCTCCCTTTACCTGAACCTAGCGCATGTCTGCAGAGCCACTGTCCATCCTTCTTTCTGATTGGCCCTGTCCTGGAACACACCCTCTCTCCTGGGGTCTCCTGATGCTGCCTTCCCTTCCAGGGTCTCCTAACTGCTCTCTGCAGTTGGCTCTGCCATCGCTACCATCTGCTGCATGTTGGTGGATGGCACCATCTGGTAGCTCCAGAATTGGCACCAAAAAAAGTGGTCTATCAAGTAGCTCTATATAAATGTATAAATGCTGCAATGAATGTTGTTTGCACGATGATGGCAGTGGTGGTTGAGTATAAATGCTGAATGGTCCACAGTACAGGAGGGCTTTCCTCCCATTTAGAATCTTCCCTCCTCTCCTCGGCTACTGCTGTGCCATTTCCCTTCAGCTCTGCTTCTGTTTTTTTGTTTTCTGTTTGGGGGTTATTTTGTTGGTGGTGGTGGTTGTGGGGCTTGAATTCAGAGCCCGGGCACTGTCTCTGAGCTTTGTTGCTCAAGGCTAGTGCTCTACCACTTTGAGCCCTAGCAGTTTTTTCTGGGAGTTAACTGGAATCTCATTGACTTTCCTGCCTAGGCTGGTTTTGAACCATGATCCTCAGATCTCAGCATCCCAAGTAGCTAGGATCACAGGCGTGAGCCAAGGGTGTCCAGCTTCTGTTCGTTTCTGTCATACTTTTCTCTGCGTGCTCATGAGCTCCTTTCCTTCTGACTGCCACCATTATACCCACCAATACTTCCAGAGCTGTCCCTCACCTTCCCTGTTGGTGGCAGTCTGGTCTTCCTGGGTGGTCTTTTCGTAGATGGTAGGGAGTGACTGTTTTCTTTGCTTCCCCCCCCACCCCCGGCAAGGGTCTTGAATCAGCCACTCCAACCAGCAGCCCACGTGGCCGGTACTGCTAATGAATGGTGTTTGTTGAGCACCTTACCCGCAGCTCCCATTTTGTCTTTATTTCTTTTTCCATTTCAGCCACGATTGATGGAGCCCTTGTGCGGAGGCTCCACAGTGAGTAAGATAAGAGCTTCTGGGGGGGGGGAGTGAAGGAGGCTGAGATGTGAAGATCGGGGTTCCCAGCCTGGCTGATCAGACTTAATCAGACCATCTTCAGTTAACCGGCGAAAGGATGAACGTGGAGGTGTGGCTCAGGAGATAGAGAGCTAGCCTCGAGAGGAGAAAGTGAAGAGCCCGAGGCCCTGCCTTCCAGCTTCAGTACTGTCACAAAACCAAACCCACAGGACCCAACACCCAGTGATGGGCAGAGCAGCCTGTGGTGCGTGGCAGGGGCCTGGGACAGGGGCCTGGCTTGGGTGATGTAGGAGGGGTCAAGGCAAAAATTGCTGAAGTTGGAGTTGGAGGTGCGGCTCAGGTGGTCGAGCACCAGCCAGTGAGTGGAAACATTGGATACCGAGTCCAATACCCAGTCTGGAACAAACAAACAAAACTTGCTGAGGGGGGAGATTTTCCAGGAGAGAGACCAAGCGGGCGGGCCACTGGGCTTCCCAGGTGGGTATTTGGGTTTCTTAGAAATCTTACAGAGTCGCTGCCATTATCACCTCATTTGTCAGTGGAGGGTGTCTAAGGAAACATAGGCCCAGAGTGATGAAGCCACCCGTCCAGGGTCAGCAGGTCTCTGGGGGTCCAGGGTCAGCAGGTCTCTGGGGGCCGGGAGGCACCCAGCACCCCCCAGGCTCGGGGCGGCCACCTGCTGTGTGACTGATGGCAGCGCCGACCCCTGCGTGTCCGCCCAGCCTGGCCTGCCTCCTGGCTGTTCCCTTGAGCCCTCTAGTTGGGGTTGGTTCTGCAGGACAACCCGCCTGAGGCCCTTGGCGCCAGGCTATTCTGATAGGCGTGAAGACCTTTCCTTCTCACGACCTGGCTGGGTGTTGCCCCCTTGGATTCCAACGCCCTTGGAATCCATTCTCAGGCCCCGCGGGGCTGAGGAGAGACCCTCCGCGGTCCATTTTGCTTTCATTGCCCCCAGAAGTCTGGAGAGGGGGCGAGGGAAGAGGCGGGTCAGGGAGGGATGGGTGAGAACGTTGACGGGGTGACACTGAGCGAGATGTACTGTATTCATTAACGGCTTTGTTAAATGGCGACTCCTTGGTACAACTACTTAAAGATAATAAGTACATCAATAATATATTTTTTTTTAAGGAAGAGAGGGAAATGCTTCACCAGGAGTGCAGAGGCTGGGTCAGCCTCGAACCCGGAGCCTGCGGAAGCGCCCTATCCCAGCTGTCCTGAAGTCAGGACAGGATAGGGAGTCTGTGACGCCGGCTCAGCTTCAGCCCAAGACCTCTCCCCTCTCTCCCCGCCCTCCCAGGGTGGCCAGGGCTGGCCTCCGTTCTCCTCAGGCCTCGGCCTTCCAGCCCACCCTCCAAGAGGCTCCTCCCCTAACATTAAAGCTTGCTTAAGACGCCGCTAGGTGAGAATGACACCCTGACACCTCGCGGGGCTGGAACCCAGGTGGTCTTTCAGGGTGGGAAGGGCAGGCACCAAATGGAAGTGGCCTTTTGGCTCCTCAAGTCACCACCCCGTTGCCCCCGGAGCCGGCTCCTTTTATTTGCGGGGTTCTCTGTAGTCCATCCTATTCCGGAGATAAGGCCCTGTCTGGGAGGAAGGAGCTGGAGGCTCAGGGAGGTAAAGGTGAGATCCCAGAGCCACAGGAAGAAAATGGAGCATCAACCCTTTCGCTTAGCTTGCTGCTGGCCTTTCTGTCATGACAGCACCAGAGGCCCCTGGGTCAGGAGGCTGAACCCCTTTATGGTCCTCTAGTGGGCCTTCCTTCCAGCCCCTGGACCAAATGTCCTTCCTGGGGGGGGGTGCCCCAGGCCCCTCCCCATCCCTGTGAAGAAACTAGCACCTCAGGACTCAAAGACGAGACTCACCGCCAGGCATTCCCACCAGCCATTTTGCGGGAAGGGACAGGAAGCTGCTTTGACCCCCCCCGCCCCCCCCCAGCGCCGGGAGAGGCCGTTGTCTCTGGGGTTGGGTATCTATCCAGTCCCGGCTTCCCTTCCCTTCCGAGCACGCGCTGGCCTTTCAGGTTCCGCCTCCTTTGGTCAGGGCAAGATGGCCAAGCCACGGTTTCCATAAAGCAGAAATGGTGTCACCAGGGGCCCCGATCACCCCACCACACAGTACACACACACACACACACACACACACACACACACACACCCCCTCTTCTATGTTTCTGCTCACTTCCTGTCACAGCACGCCTCATATCCTTCCCGTGCTCTCTGTCCTTCTGGCCACACGTGGCACTGTGGCCACTGACTAATCCACTCTGCTCGCTGCCTCCCTAACCCATGGTATACATGGCCTGCACGCCCAATTTCCTCACAGCAACTGCTGTCTTTATTGATTACCTAGTAATTACATGTTTGGTGAGTCCAATATACTAGAAGCTTATATTAGGGTCTCCAGTATCACCTCCACATCGCAACTGAAGAAATAGGTTGGGTAATTTGCACAGCACTGTGTAGCTACTAAGTGGCAGGATTTGAACACACCTCTCACTAACCAATTTTTTTTTTCTTCTGGTCCTGGGGCTTGAACTCTGGGCCTGAGTGCTGTCCCTGAGCTTTTGTACTCAGAGCTAGTGCTCTACCACTTGAGCCACAATGCCACTTCCAGCCTTATTTTGTGGTTAATTGGACATAAGAGTCTCACAGACTTTCCTGCCTGGGCTGGCTTTGAACCACGATCCTCAGATCTCAGCCTCCTGAGTAGCTAGGATTACAGGCATGAGCTACCAGTGCCCAGCTCAATTTTTTTTTAAAATGATTCAACTGGTTTACTACAAAGAGAACACTAGGCTAGAAAGAAAGACATTGTCCATGAGGATGGAACTACCTCCCTCCTGCCCTCTGGCCTCAGGGGGAGCTGCCATTAGCAAGCTGAGAAGGCAAGGAAGACAAGTCCAGAAATGACCCAGAGCCAGAGAGGCAGAGTACGTGCAGGGAGAGTCCACTCACAGAGCACGAGAAACCACATCCGGCCTGGGAGAATCAACGCCAGGAAGAATTCCAGGAAGGCTGTTGGGTGGAGGATGGTTTGGAAGGAAAGATAGGATTGGGGGGTGGGGTGGGGGACCCAAAAGAGCAAACAGAGTGGTCTGATGCCCAAGACCTGCAGGATGAAGGGTAAGAGAACCAGAGCCAAGATAAACACACCCTGACCGCAAGCCATTAATCTGTGATGTGCACAAAATTGAAGGCAGTGAGCGCTGGACCTCCTGGGTTCACATTCTGTTCCAGCTCTCACTCATTCTGTGGATAGAATGCTGGGCTGGGACTACAGGTAGTGAGGAAGACGCGCGTTATGAATACAAAATGGAAGCAGGGCCCTCCTTTAAAAAAAAAGAAACAACCTCAGTCATCAAGTTAATCATACTTAAATACAATGTATTTACAAAGTCGACGTTAATGTAAGACTTCCTGATGAACAAAATAAGAAGACGTGAGAGAAAAGTTGCACCACGTTATATCGGAGCCCGAGGCAAAAGGAAAATACAGTGACACGGGTCCTGTCTTTAGATAAGATAAACTCCTGTCCTTCACCTGCCTAGTCCTGGCCCTGAGAGAGATACGAGGATTGCACAAGGCAATGCGTGTACTTAGCACACTTCGGCCAGAGTTCCTCTTAGAGTCTGGGGGCCCAAGGCCTGTGTTTGCGGGCGAGGCAGAGCTTTGGGTGACTTCACAGGCTCAGAGAGCTCCATTCATATGCCTCGATTTCTTCCCTCCGGCACCCCAACCATTGGTTTCTGCGCCACCTCCCTACGGGGCATAGCTTTGCTGGTGTTTAGACCAAACAACTGTCATAAAGGACCATGGGTGGAGATCAAGCCATCCCTTTAAATGTGTGTCCTTGTTAAAAACGAACGCTGCAGCTTGTGGATAGGGACGGGAGGGGAAAACTGGGAGAGAGTGTGGGAAGTGGTGACATTGTTCAAAAAAGAAATGAAAACCGTGTGTCTTGGGGGCTGGGAATGTGGCTGAATGGTGGACTGCTTGCCTAGCGTGCATGAAGCCCTGTGTTCGAGTCCTTGGTGCCATATAAACAGAAAAGGCCAGAAGTGGCGCTGTGGCTCAAATGGAAGCTCAGGGACAAGGCCCAGGCCTTGAGTTCAATCCCGAGGACTGGCAAAAAATAAAAAGATGTGTCCTTCGATGTGGCACATGCCCGTAATCCCAGAACTCCGGAGGCGAAGAGGATGGAGGATCTTGAGTCTGAAGTCCCAGGATGTCACCGGTGAGACTGCGAAGCCACTGGGTTCTGTAACCGCAGGGCCTTGTTAGACACCTGACCGGGAGCCGGGCAGGAAGGGAATTTACCACTTTTCTCGCTAGGGTCCTGGGGATAGAACCCAGGCTCCACATTGTAGCTCTGTCACTCTGACCAAGTCACTGAATGTCTCTAGCCTCAGTTTCCCCACCTGCAAAAATGTGCTGGCCTCAGAGGCTTGCTGTGAGGACATCAGCACTGGCACCCGTGCTAGCTACTTCTATTAACTCAACTGGTTGGAACAAGCAAGCAGCTAAACGCGTCCCAGCTACAGGGAATGTTCAAAGTTCTGTGCAGCGCTGACGTGTGGTCAAATGGGGGGTAAGGAGTGGAAACAGAAGCAAAGACTGAACAGACCGCAAGACAGAAGTATAAAGTATCCAACGTGTGACTGGCGCTGGCTAAGGATCTGTTGGGTAGCTATGATTTACACAAGGTACCAAGAAAACCCCAACAAATCCAGCCAAGGGTGGAGTAAAGTCAGTCCCCAGAGGCAGCAAAGTCCCATTTCCTCCTGTTATCTCTCCCGAGATGGTCAGGCTACTCACGGAACGCATGCATAATTACATCCTTGGGAGAACGTAGTTCTCTCTGATTAGTGCTTCCTTTTACTTGCCCTTTGTTCTATGTCACTATGTCTTTTCTCTGCCTGCACATTATGCTGCTGCCTGTGCTCAATCCCAGTTTGTTCCATCAATATCTGGCTGTTGGATCTGTAGGGGTTGTTTGGTTTTGTTAATGCTGGCCCTGGGGCTTGAACTCGGGGCCTAGGCACTGTCTCTGAATTTTTTTTTCTTCTCAAGGCTAGTGCCCTACCACTTGAGCCACAGCTTCTTTTTGATGGTTTATTGGAGATAAAAGTCTCACAGACTTCCCTGCCTGGGGTGGCTTTGAATTGTGATTCTCAGGTCTCAGCCTCCTGAGTAGCTAGGATGACATCTTTGAGCCAGGGATCAGAAGTTGTCGAGCTTTTCTTCTTATTTTTTAAGAGCAGTTTAGGTTCCCAAAAAGATGAGTGGCAAGTCAGAATCCCTCATACCTCTCTCCAGCATTTCCTGTCTCACTTTATTTTTGTGTTACTGTGGTTTATGTTACAATTGACGAGTCAATATTGATCATTATTAGTAACTAGAGTCTACAGCTTGTACTGTGTATTTTATGATGCTTGACGAATTATATACACCCTTATGGTCTTAGACGGAATAGTTTTACTGCTCTAGAGTGCCACCCCACCCTTCTTACCACTCTTTCCTTCCTCCTCCTCCCCCCACTGAAACTGCCGGTGAAAGGCAGTTTTTCCAACAAAGACTTCCAGACCTTGCCTAACCTGGCCACAGGCTTGCTAGTTTCTCCTCACCTGTGCTCTTGGCCAAACCTTATGTGTCATGGCCTCTGAGACCTAGGCTGCTGTCTTACTGCCTGGGTTCGAGGCCCCTGACTCCTGGCTCCAGGCAAAGCCCCAAAGCTACCTTCCCGGAAGCTGCTCACATTCAGTCTCCCCAGCTCCTCTGCTGGCTTCCGAGGACCCTCCTTTGTTGGCCTTGTGTTCCTTTCTTCATCATGCAATGGAGAATAGCACCCATACGCCAAGCTAGGCACCGTAGCTGAAAGCTGAGGAGGGGAGGCGGGGAGCACGGGGGGGCCAGGAAGCCCGGGTCTCAGATGGTTGACAGCTCCTTGAAGACAGGAAAACGGAGCTAGCTACTCAGGAGGCTGAGGGCTGAGATCCCACTTCAAAGCCTACGGAGGCAGACAAATCCAAGGGGCTCCTATTTCCAATTAGCCAGTAAAGAAAAAGAAGACACCGGGAATGTGGCTTTGTGTAGAGTCTTGCCCAGGATGCATGAAGCCCTGGGTTCGATTCCTCAGTACCACATACACAGAAAAGGCTGGAAGTGGCGCTGTGGCTCAAGTGGTAGAGTGCTAGCCTTGAGCAAAAAGACGTTCAGGAACAGCACCCAGGCCCCGAGTTCAAGCCCAAGACTGGAAAAAAAAAGGGGAGGGGAGGAGGACTGAAGTAGAGATATGGCTCAAGTGGTAGTGTGCTAGTCTTGAGCAAGAAGAAGCTAAGTGAGAGCTTGAGGCCCTGTGTTTAAGCTCCTGCACACATATGCTCACAGGCGTGCACACACAAACACACACACACATGCACTAAACAAACGGGAGCCTAGAGGCGCAGTTCAGAGGGCCAGTGCATGGGTAGCCTGTGTGAAGCCGTATCTCCCATTCTCAGCACCGAGACTCAGTAAGCAAACCTGAGGCACGTGACCCACGATGAGGGAGGATGAGAAGACATCGGGAAAGGGACCAGGACAGAGTATGCAGATGCAAAAGGCATTATCCACACCTCCACGGGGGACTACAGCGTCTGCATCTCCCCCATCTCTTCATGCTAGAGTTAAGCCACGTGTGTGCAGGGGACAAGCAACAGGACTGTCACCCACCGGCCAGGCCCGCTCTGAGTCTCGCTCTCCCCAGCTGGGTGGACCGGAGGCTTTGTTTGCGGAAACATTTGAGTGCCTCCTAGCCAGCCCCAATTACCCAAGCGAAGGCTATTGCCTCTTTAAAGAGTTCAAAAGCCCAGGGCTTTTCATAAATAGCTTGCATCCTTTCACCAGCCCTTAAGGCAGGGATTTATGGCCCATTTCCCTGAAGGCAGACAGACCTACAGACAGGTTACTTCCCCTAGAGGCTGGGTTCCTACAATTGTGGGATGCTCCTGCTTCCTTTTTGCATTTTATGACCTCCTGCCTGCCTAATCCCAAAACCGGGTTTTCCTTGGGAAGGGAAGGAGACATTGTGAAATGGTGTGGCCACAGCTGTGGCCTCCCCAGGCTCAGAAAGAGGCTGGAGGGCAGTAGGGAAGGCTTCACAACCCGCCCCCCCACCCCCACCCCTTGGCCATGACTGGCCCTTTTGACCTTCCAGCGCCTTTTTCTAGCAAGACACTGTGGCCGTCCTGCTGGAGTCCCAGAGGCGGAGCGACAGAAGGAAGCAGAAAAGTCAAGTTTCTCCGGGCGTAGAAAAGCACCTTTCATTTTTAGAGCATAGGTGTATCCCTTGTGACCTGTAATTTAGCGCCTCCTGAGCCCAGTGCCGGTGGCCTTATGACATCCTGGTGATAGATGAGGACACCACGCCCACAGCCGGGCTCAGGCTGGGCCCAGCCGGAGATCCTGATCCCCATCTGAACGCAGCCTGGAGCCAGGCACAGCGAGGGGCGGAGAGCCTTTGGCATGGTTGGATCTGCTCTCTGGGGGACGCTGCCGTCAGGCCTCCGGCTCGGGCATACAGGAGGAGAGGTGTGCGGGAGGGAGGACCGCTGGGATCTGGAGAAGGGCTGTCAGCCTCTGCCTAGCCATCTTCTTTTGCCCAGGACCCTAGGATGTGAGTCGGAATCCCTGTGACTCCATCATCCGCTAACTCCTCCCGTGTCATCCCAGGACGGGCCTCATCTCCTGGAGCACGGTGGCTTCTTGTCTTTTCTTTTTCTGTCCCAATAAAGTATGCTTAGCAAACAATAATTTCTACATTAAAGGGCCTGCGGGAGACCCACCATCACCCAGGGGGTGGCCGGTGTGACCAACACTGTCCCTGCCGTCGGCCTTTCCTGTCTTCCCGGGCTCCGGTTCATCTCAGCGCCTAGGCCCAACACATCATCAGGGTTTAGGAAACGTTTCGTGGGTACACTTGGGAGGGGAACCTTGAGCGCATACTCGGTGTCTGTGAAACTAAAGCTGCTGTGAACCTAAACGATGAACCCCAAGGCCTTTGAGAGTAATCACTTCCTCCGTGTAATTATAATCCACTGGGAAATCAGAACTATGCCTGCTGGGTAATGACGGCCCAGGAGCAGCTTCGCATCAGAGAAGAGGATGCCTTCCTGGAGCAGCGCGCCCCACTTTCTCTCCTGGGAGCCAGGACGAGGGTGCCCGTGTGGAGGCCGCAACCTCTGGGCAGCAAGTGAGAATCACAGAGGTGGAAGCTGAAGCGAGGACGAAAGGCCAAGGGCCCGGCCTGGGGCAGGCCCCGCACTTCCTGCCTCGGCAGGTGATGGGGCTCTCCCGTCCCCCTCTCGAGCTTCCCGCTGGACCACGTTGGAAAGGCCCGAGTGACTCTGGGTTTGTTTGCAGCCCTGGACGAGCCCAGACGGCTCTGTGTAGTAGGTGCTCGCAGCAGTCAGCCTTGAGTTTCCCACAGTCCCCGAAGGGGGTTGAGACTCGGGGCAAGTGGAAACTCCCCCCCCCCCCCCGTGGGGTTCACAGATGAAATGCTCTCTCTCCCTCTGTCTTCCTCTCTCTCTCTGTCTCTCCCTCTCCCCCTCCCTTCCTCCCTCCTTTCCTCTCTCCCCTTTCCTCCCTCTGCCTCTTCCTCCCTCTTTCCCTCTCCCTCCCTCCGGGCAGCAGTCTAGGCCCTGCTGGGGGGGGGGGAGGGGGGGGTTTTGATGATTTCTTCATTAGGTGGCTTTGCTATGGACATTCCTCTGCAGGAACTTGGGAGAGACAGAAGTGGAGACTCGGGAAACCCACCGGGCTCTTGTCACCGCCCCCCCCCCCACCTCACCTAGACGTGAACAATGACAATTCTCCAGAGGAAAATGAGATCTGCTCCCTCCCCCCCCACCCCACCCCCATGCTGGGTGCCTGATTGCCAAAGAGATAGCATCAGGGCAGCAGGAAACAATTAGCTGCCATTGTATTATTTAGACTGAAGCAAGAGGGAGGTGAGGAATTGGTGGGAGATTTGCAAGTTTATTAGCTCTCTCCTGCCCTTTTACACAGGAGTGTACACTCAACCCCTTGAGCCCCGGGTTAGCTAAGCCAATAGTAAGGTCAAGTTGATTTGTTGCAGCCCTTTCTTCCTTCCATGTCATTTAGGCGCCGCTTTACAGGTTACTCTTCCTGTGGCCATCCGCTTAAACTTTGAGAGCCTCAGTTTCTTCATCTGTGAAATGGCAAAAAATAATAGCACCCTGTGGGTTTGTCATGAGGCGTGACTGAGTAAATCCACTTCAAGTGTTTAGCATGTAAGACAGAACAACACTGCAGAACTGGCCCTGGTGATACTAGCTACTCAGAAGGCTGACTAGCTGGTGGGGGGGGGGGGCTGGGAGGGGGGGGTAGAGGGGGGAGAACTTCTGGAGACTCCGTCTCCCAAATAACCAGCAAGCTGGTCTGGAGGCCTGACTGGCGGGCTCCAGCAGAAGAAAGCCAAATGATGCGCGGTGTCTGGGCTTTCAGGATGGGGCTTTGCACGTTCAGTCCTCTGTGGGCGATACCTGTGACGTCATGTTAGTGGAAGGGCCACAAGAGACAAAGCTAGGTAAAGTGGATTGTGTGTGTGTTTCGGGGGCAGGGCTACCTGGTCTTCAGCTTCTTTTTATTAAGGTCTTAATCCCATTTCCCAGGCCCACCGAGAGGCCCTACCTCCCTCCCGTAGGATTGCCTTGAGGATTAAGTTTCGACAGGAATTTTGGAGGGAATACAAGCATTCAGTCTGTGGCAAGAGAGATGGGCCAGTGAACAAGCGATTACAACATGACAGACAAACCCTCCTATGAGGACTTCCCGAAGGCCAGCTACTCTTCAAAGGCATTGCTAACAGTAAAAATGCTTTTCCTTTTGTTTGCGCGATGGTATCAGGAGGCAGGGAGACTAAGTCCTTGGCGTTGGGGGTCTGTGGATCCAAGGAGACGGAGGAAAAACTGTACATACGCAGACTGTAGAGTTCAGCATCGTACCGCAGATGCTTGAATCCCCTTTTCTCCTAATTTCGCTGCACTTCCACTAGAGATAGGCTACCTTTCAACCAACCTCAGATTTTCACTGTATCATTCAGTTAGGCACGTCCACTGGTACTTTGCTTTTTGGCACCATTTCCTTTTGAAGAGGAGGATCTTTTCACAAAATTAAGGGCTAGAAAACAGATCCCATGTGATTTAAACACAACTAACAATTAAGGTAATGGACTGACCGAGAGCTTCCGCTGAACTGAATTTAATTTTTTTTTGTGTGTGTTATTTATTTAGATATTTATCATTTATTTGAGCATGCTTGGTTAAAACCATGTGTAATCTGAGGACGGGGCAGGGTTGCTGTGTTTATAGGCAGAGACTGAAAGAAGGAAGAGTGAAGAAGTGACACCCCCTCCCAAGAGCACCCCGATATTGGAAGTGGGATGAGAAGTCTGGTAGCCTAGACTAGGTACTTGGGGGGTACCTGAGCGGCCCCGGGGCAGGAGAGGCAACATGGTTGACCTGAAGGCCAAGGAATGAGGAGCTGAACCATCTGAGAACAGCACAGCGCACAGCTCTTCCCTAAGATGAGAGGCACGTTGAGTACGATAATGATTGTGACTGAGCCGATGCACGCGCAATGAACAGCTGCGGTGGCCACTGGGAATGGGGTGATGGGCAAGACAACCTATCCCTTCCCTCACCAGGCGCTGGTGGCTCACGCCTTCATCCTAGCTACTCAGGAGGCTGAGACCTGAGGATCGCTATTGGACGCCAGCCCCCGCAGGAAAGTTCAGGACATTCTTAGCCCCCGTTAACCACCAGAAGTGGAGCTGTGGCTCAAGTGGTAGAGTTTCAGCCTTGAGTGACAGAAGTCAAGGGACAATGTTCGGGCCCTAAATTCAAGCCCTAGTACAAAAATTAAAACAAAGCTTCCATCTTTGAGGGGGGGGGGGGGGAAACCAGATAATAAATAAGAAAACAAAATAAAAGAAACGTCAGGCTGGGGGTGTGGCTCAAGTAGTAAAGCACCTGCCAGAGGACCTTGAGTTCAAGCCCTAGTGTCATTCCACCCCCGCCCCAAATGTCTATGCAATCCAAGAGCAGATAAAGATGACCTATTGACTACGTTAAGGGGGTTGGAAAGGTTGAAGATGTTGGTGGCACGAAAGGTCAGGTAAGGTCGGTTTGAAGAGGTGACCACGTCCCAAATGGTGCGAGAGAAGAAGCCATGGAGTCCCGCCTCCAGCAGATACAAAGGTGATGGGACAGATGCTTGGTGTGAGGGAAGGAAGTTGAAGACACCGTGGTAGGAAGGAAGGGAGTAAAGAGGAAAGGGAGGCCGGAGACGTACCGTCAGGGACAGATCACTGGAAGCCACAAGGAGGACTTTAGGTCGTGGGTTTTAGCAAGGACTTTAGTATTTTAATGGAAAAGAGAAGGATGGGGGGTGGGGGGGGAGGCAGAGGGAGGAACAAGTGATCAGGAGAAGGACTTCCTGTCCTGCTGGGTGAGGCGTGGTTCTTGCCTTCCAGGGGCACCAGTCTCCTAGGAGGTGACAGCACGCTGGGACTTGCCTCATCTCATGTCATCTTCACACTGTCCCAGGAGGAACTTCCTAGTACTTTGTCCTTTCTTCACTTGCGGAGACTGAAGTGCACCGGGGTGGCCTCCGACCACACCGTGGGTAGCCAGTCTGTGCCTTGTCTGTAGGGGTGTTAGAGGCTATTGTTTGGGAATAAAGCGGAGGAGAGAGGAGGGATGGTAACTAGCTGGGGGGGAGGGAGGTGGGAACTGATTGGATTCAGGTCTGTGTGGGTGGGAGTGGTAAGATTAGATCGGATGCGGGATGTCTTGGAACGTACACCTTTAATTTTTCAGTATGACTTTGCTGTTAGATTACACATGAGTGGGAGATAAAGAGAGATGCCAAGAATACACTTGAGCTACAGAGTAAATTAAATCTCTAGCGATAGAAAGCGGTAGGAAAGCAGGATGGGAGAGACAAACGAAGCATATAAAGGCAGCCAAGGAGGTGGGACAAAGGATGAACAAATACAGCTGTGGTACTCACTAGACAAATAAAATAAAACAAATAGATAGATAGATACATAGATAGGTTTAGGCTTATAATCCTAGCTGCTTAGGAACAGAAGATCAAGAAGTCACAGTTCAAGGCTAGCCTTGGCAGAAAAATTGACAGCCCCATGCTAGACATGGTAGTACCCCATGTAAACACAGGAAGCATAAACGGGAGTCCAGGCACAGGGCATAAATTCGAGACCCTATTCAAAAAATACCAAAAGCCAAAAGTACCGAGAGTGGCACAGGTGGTGATTCACTGGCCTGCCTGGCAAGGACTAGAGCCTGAGTTCAAACCTGGGTACGAGCCGGGAGCTGGTGGCTCTGTTATGCCAAGTTGCAAGACCACCACCAAAAAGACCACCGAGACTCAGACATTTCCGAAATGCAAAAGCAAGGCAAGGCTTTATTTAAGCGAGCTGCAACTCGGGCCTCGTCCTACCCACCGACACAGCGGAGGTTAGGAGGAAGCCCGAGCTGTGATTACACAGGGCTTATAAAGGCAAAGAACAAGGTTACAACAATCAGGTGTGCAAGCAAGATTAGGACACAGGTACAAATCTGATTGGCTCAGGGTTTAATTCTAAAATGGGGTTCACGTGTCTGGCACTTCAGCTCATGCCTGTAATCCTAGCTACCCAGGAGGCTGAGAGCTGAGGATCCGCAACTCATAGCCAGTCGGGCAGGAAAGTTCCTGAGACTTTTTATCTCCAATTCGCCACCCACCAGCCAGAAGTAGAGCTTCTGGGTGAAGTGATAGAGTGCTAGCCTTGAGCAGAAAAACTAAGGACAGCACCCAGGCCGCAAGTTCAAACACACACCACCCCTCTTGGTACTGCCAAAAACCATTGAGGCCCTGTGTTGATGAATGGGTGAACCTCTGCCTCCTCACACAGAGTCAGCCCACTGGGGCCGCAAGTTCTCGAGTCCCCTCGCTCGCGTGAGGCTTGCATCGCAGGCCTGTATCTTCTGCCCGATCCCCCATCCTTTCTAGGAACTGACGGCGTCTGTAGCCACAATGGCGGGAAGGTGCTTTTTAGCCAAGTCCTTTTCACCACCCACCCTGGCCCTGGGTTACAGAAAGAAACTGGGTTTTTCCTTGCTGTTTTTAAATCTTAAACTTCATTTTTGGCAGCGTTAACGTGAAGATGGCCATTCCAGCTCCAGGTGTAGTCCCTGGGTCAAGAGGGGGCATCTGGGCTAGAGCTCTTTCTCCTTGACTCTCCCCTTCCTCCCGTCCCCCCCCCCCCACTTCGTTATTTCTGTGTATTTAGGTTCGAGTCCTGGCTCTAGGGAAGGAGGGGGAAGAGGGCCTGGCGCCCAGCTGTGTAAGGCCGACTTGGAGGAGCAGAGGTGGTGTCATTTGGAGCCGTTTGTCTGGGCTCCACCCAGTGGCCCCCGGAAGCCCCTTCCTGCTCTTTGGTTCTGAGAAATGGTTTAGTCTCGCCTTCCCCTTCGTCTCAGATAGGTTTTTGTTGTTTTTTATGTCTCCGCACATCCTGGGGCCTAAACTCAAGGCCTGGGCACCGTCCCTGCTCTTGCCCAGGCGCGGGGGGTGAGCATGGAGCCCAGCTCCAGAACAAGACCCGGGTGGAACTTCTTAGCAACCCCCTGCCTGGCATGGCAGCCGCGTCCTCCCCACTGTCGTCCCCCCCACCCGGGGCTTCCCCCATCCCCCATCCCCCACCCCCTTCCTCCCTGTCTCCCTCCATCTGTGCCGTCGCCCCCCCCCCCACCTCCGTCCCTCGGCATCTTCTGAGGTTCTGTTCCCATCTGCCCTGCTTCTCAATAGCCACCCGCTTCTCTTCCTCTCCCCGTTCTCTGTCTCTTCCCTTCCTGAGGGATGAGCGGAGTCGAGGCTGTGTTCAGAGACTCTTGCTGACCTCTGGTAGTAGCCGCCCAGGCCGCAGTGGTCAGATCGTCTCCACGGCGTGTTCGCACCGTGTGTAGCCTAGCTGACACCTGAACCCAAGCCCAGCTCCGTGTTCATCCACGATCCTCACAGAAATCCCCAGCCTCTCGGGTGCTCCTGTCTGACTGGCTTCTGGGTACCATGAAGGATGAGGGAGAAGATGGCGGAGACCAACCTGGGCAGTCAGAGAGGGTGCAGGTGACAAGTCGCCCAGTGAAAGGATCAGCGCGTGCTACCTAACTGTCCTCACCAGAGAAGTTTGGGGCCCCCTGGGGAGGAGGGAGACGCACCCCAGCTGGCCCGGCATGAAGGGATGGTGAGCAAGACCAAGAGCCTGCTCCCCACACGGGTGTCGCCGCTGGGTGGCGGGGGACTGCGATGGGCCAGGCTGGCTTCTTCATGGTCACGGAAGCGCAGAGAGGCAGGATAGAGTCAGAATCTAACAAACGAGTTATTTATATCGACAGCCCAGACCTCCGAAGGAAAATTCCCATACTTAGACATTCCTAGATGGCCTGCGACACAGGATATTTAAAGTAACAATGGGCCGAATTCTTGCTTACATTTTTGGCAGGGCTCCAGTCTGAAAGTCCGCAAGAGACAGACGTGTTGGGCTGTGTCGCTTTGGGGGGGGGGGGGCTGTTTCTAATTCAGGATCTATTTAAGATCTGAGGCCCACCCCCCCCCACCCCCCTTCCTGGAATCACAAAGAAAACATGATTTTGAGTTTGGAAGCAATGTTCTGTGTGATGTGCTTTGGAGAATATTTGGGAGTGGTAGCTTTCGCCCCTCCCACCCATCTTTGAGGAAGGAGAGGGTTGTTTATTTGTTTTGTTTTTGTTGCCAGTCCTGGGGCTTGAACTCAGGGCCTAAGCACTGTCCCTGGCTTCTTTTTGCTCAAGGCTAGCACTCTGCCACTTGAGCCACAGCACCACTTCCGGCTTTTATCTATGTATGTGGTGCTGAGGAATCGAACCCAGGGCTTCATGTATTCGAGGCGAGCATTTTACCACTAGGCCATTTTACCACAGCCCAAGAGGGTTGTTAAATAAGGCAATAGGATGCACTTGAGAAGCCTAAGACCTGCTCCTCTGTATCTGCCCAAGGCTGGAAATAACCTCTACCAAAGGGCGGGCTAAGGACCAAATTCTGTGCATTCTGTGGACTATTATACAAAGCTGCACAAAAATTTGGAGGCAATACAAAATATCCATCAGTGGGAGATTACTTCATTCATAAGAACCAAACCCAAACCAAATGAACAAAAATCTGGGTCTAGGGCTGTTTTTCAACTTTAAAGTCTGAGTAATAAAATACTGATTTAGTCTGAGAATTCAAGAAAACAATTTTTTTTAAAAGAAAGAGAAATTTATCTGGGGGGGGTTGTTAAATGTGTAGCTCAGTGGTAAGAGTGTGTGCTCAGCATGCATAAGAGCCTTGAACTCAATCTCCATTGTCTCTCTAAAAAGCAAATCATTCGCATTGTGCCTAGTATTGTGGTGCGTGGCAAACACTTGTGATGGTTAATCTTGATTGTCAG
Source organism: Perognathus longimembris pacificus (assembly GCF_023159225.1). Classification (NCBI taxonomy): domain Eukaryota; kingdom Metazoa; phylum Chordata; class Mammalia; order Rodentia; family Heteromyidae; genus Perognathus; species Perognathus longimembris. Next base: position 6,112,515 of record NC_063182.1, on the reverse strand, counting down.
CTTGATTGGATCGAGATGTGCCTGGGAGTTGAGTAAAACAGATCTTCGGGGTGTGCCAGTGAAGAGGTTTTCAGAGGGCTGGGAATGTGGCTTAGCGGTAGAGTGCTTGCCTAGCATGCATGAAGCCCTGGGAATGTGGCTTAGCGGTAGAGTGCTTGCCTACCATGCATGAAGCCCTGGGTTCGATTCCTCTGTACCACCTACACAGAAAAAGCCAGAAGTGGCACTGTGGCTCAAGTGGCAGAGTGCTAGCCTTGAGCAAAAAGAAGCCAGGGACAGTGCTCAGGCCCTGAGTTCAAGCGCCAAGACTAGCAAAAAAAAAAAAAAAAAAAAAAGATGTTTTAAGAGGAGGCCTACCTTGAATGTGGGGTTCACTAGGCTCAGGATCCAGATAGAATTAAAGGGGAAAGAAGAAAGCCCGTTAGCACATGATTATTCTATCCCTCCCTCCCTCCCTCCTTCCTCCTTTCCTGGCCAGCATTAGGTGAGCTGCTCTTCTCTGTCCCACCTTTCCCATCATGAGGAACAGAAACAACTGCAACTGTGAGCCAAAATGAATCCTTCCTCCCTTCAGCTGTTTCTGTCAGGTGTTTGTCACAGCGCGGAATCTAACACAACACAAGGTAGTAGCAGTTACTGACGTTCGTATCATTATGATGATGTGGTAGAAAGCTTAGCTAGTTTCAGGACAGAAATAAAATCTAAAAGCTACTTGTCTGACCCTTGAGTCTCTTGTCAATATATTCTTTTTTTGTCTTTTTTTTTTTTTCTCAGTTGTGGGGCTTGAACTCAGGGCCTAGATGTTGTCTTTGAGCTCTCTTGCTCAAGGCTGGCACTCTGCCACTTTGAGCCATGGTTCCATTTCTAGTTCTCTAGTGCTTCATTGAAGAAAAGAAGCTCTCAGACTTTCCTGCCTGGGCTGGCTTCAAACCTCCATCCTCCGATCGCAGCTTCCTGAGTAGTTATGATTACAAGCGTGAGCCACCAGTGCCCGGCTCTCAATACATTCTGAATTCATACATTTAACAAATACTTATTTCTTGCCACTCCTATACTCCATACTACTCTGAAAGCTTGCCAACAGATGTGAGCGAGGGCGACTGAAAAGTTGATCCTTTAGCTTCTTAGAGCAGTGGGGATGGCCTGTGGAAGACAGAGCCCCAGGACACCTGAGGTGGTTACCCCAGTGTACAATTCCAAAACCATGTTATAAGATGGTCAGGGAATCCTGAAGTCAGGAACAAAAGAAACCAAATGGCACTGGGCATGGTGTTGCTCACCTGGACTCCCTCCTCTCACCCAGGAAGACAAGGCAGAGGGCAGAAGGATCTCAAGATTTTGGCAGGCCTGGAATATATAGCAAGATCTTGACAAAAGAAAGAAAAATTAAAGGAAGGAAAAGGGGGAGGGCGAGGGGGAGGGGGGAGGAAAGAAGCAAGCAAGCAAGGAAGAAGGAAGGAAAGAAGGAAGTTAGTAAGATTTCCTGGTCTCAGAACTTAGCCTGAAGGGAGGACTAGAGTGTGAGCAAAACATGAAGTCATGGAATGTTGAAAGAACAGAGAGGAAGTGTGAGACCAGGAACAACACTTAATGGCACATCATTGTCTTAGGCTATTTTCTGCTGCTGTAACTAAACACTTGATAATGGCTAAAGAAAGGTTTTATTCAGCTCACAGTTCTGGAGGCTGGAAAGTCCAAGCACATGGTACTGGTATTGGGCCAGGACTTCCTGGTGTGTTCTATTATGGGATTCATCATATAACTAGGCAGGGCGTGCAAACATGGAGGAAGCTCACATTTATAACAAAGCCACCCCTCAACATCCCACGAACCCATCCATCTCTTAATTCGTGGGTGGATTAATCCATTCATGAGGGCAGAGTCCTCACAAGCCAACTCCCTCCTGAAGGCTTCACCTTCCAGAACTGTGTGGAATAAGCCAGATCTAAACCATCGCATTTGTCAGAGTTGAGGAAACGCTATACATGGGTCCATAACGCTTGAAAGCCACAGTTGTTCCTGTCCTTGGCTTTGCCACGGAAGCTCTGTGTGATGCTGGGCAAGTCTGCCCCCACGGGCTCTTCCAGTTCTATTCAGGCCCGGGAACCACTGAGCTGGACCAGTAAGTTTCAACCTGTTGGCAAGGTCACCAACCTTCTGAGAGTTCAGAAAAGTGTGTTTCTCAAAGGAAAGGAAAAACACACAGAGAACTTCATCTGCAGTGTCAGATGGGTTCCTGGCTCCCTCCCTGAGCTGCCCCACAAATTCTCAAATCATTTCTGCGCTCCACGACTCCAAAGTCTGCAGCCGAGTGCCACCGTCAGGGATGGCGTCTTTAGGAAGCTTCCGCATAGTAAACGGGTTATTATGACTTGTTGGTTTCAACTGCCCAAGGTGGCCAATCAGACGCGACAACAGCCCGCAGCAAGAGGAGAGAACCAGGCAGATGACAGAGAAGCAGGCTCAGCACGTGGATATACCTGGTACTCGCAGCGATGGGCGGCATGAGGCTTTCGGTCCAGGGGGCACGGATAGGGAAGGAGAGAGGATGAGGAAGGTGTCGGCACTGAAACTCTCAGCCCCGGCCAATCATTGTCATGGGACTAAAGGGCCAGAAGAAGCCAGCCCTTCATTTCTCACGAGCAGTTCTAGATCTGGGCCTGGAAGCCTTCGTTTTTAAATGGTGATAACCCAGCAGTTTTGGAAATTAGGGTGGGGTTGACAGCTTTGTCTTGGTGTCTACATGGTTCAGACTGCCAGGCTTGAAGCTGGAGAAACAGACTAAGAAGCAAGATGAGGTCTTCTGTTCTCTGCTCTCCTGTCTAAGATGTGTGTGCCTTGGGCGTCAGTGCTGGGCAGTGTGCTGTGTGTAGTCCTGTCTAGTGTTCTAATTGTATCAGGGGCTGGGAATGCAGCTTAGTGGTACAGTGCTGGCCTAGCACGCCTGAGGCCATGGGTTCCACTCAGCCACGGGCAGGGGACTAGCAACACAGACACATCCAACAAATGCAACATGGAACCTACGCAGTGGCCTGTGGAAGTGGCAGTCATTTCTCAAGAGCTCCAGGGTTGCAAACTGCTTGGCTAGACACTAGTTCTCTAACTCAATTACATGTCAGCAGAATGCTTCAGTGACCTGGACTGGCTGGAACAGTGCCTGGGAAATGACCAGGTTTAGACGGGCACTATTTTTAACATGGTGGGGTGGGGGGAGGTCTCTAACCCTGACCCTGCTGCCTTCTACTCCCACCCCAACTGCTTTGCAGTTATGGTCCTTGCCCCACCCCCTGCTCCAAGTCTGGAGAGGAGAACACAGCTTTGCCCTGGAGATGCAGAGGCGCAGTCTATGCCCTTTAGCTTCAGCACGTATCCCTCCTTGACCACACATGAAGCCCCAGGCCCTGATTTCAGAATTATCTAAAACAACCTGCAGCTCATTCTCTTCTCTTTAAGATTCAGATCCCGGCCCCCAAACACTGCCCCTGACCATCACAGACCAAATAATTCCTCTTCCCATTGCAGAGGAAATGGGGATGGAGGGCCTTAGGAATTCAGGAAGGGTAGGCGGCAATGTGTGCTCAGAAAGGATTTAATGAAGGAAGCTTAATATCTTGTAAAGGGTGTTGTGGTTCATGGGCGAGGCCTGCATTCAATTCTCATCTCCAAGTAATGTTGGTTAAAGCAAACTATGTACCAGCTTCAACAGACACACAAATGGGGAGGAAGCCTCTTTCTGGGGGCAACAAAGGCATCCCTTAGGAGATAATTCAACTGGGTCTAAAACTACAAAAGGGGCTTAGTGTCCACTATACTAGCTCTGGGGGTAAATACTCTGGGTTAAAACCTCATGTCTACCATGAATCAGCACTGTGTCCTTTAGGGAGTAACTTAACTTCACTGGACTTGATTTTTCTCATCTGTAAAATGAGGCTTATTTTGACTGTTTTCAAGCTTGCAAACAATAATACTACATCTATGCTCACAAGCGATGCCCTTAGTAGTTATTATTTCCTAAGGAAACTTGGCTTGTGTCCAACTAGTGATTCCAATCAGAAACTCACGTAGAGCTCCTTGCTCTGTGTATGGTAGTTTTCATTTAGCCACCGTGTCCACTATGCCCCGTTGGGAATGTAGGGAAGCCAGCCAGGAAAAATTTACCTGTGGCTCTCCAGGTACAGAGGGGCCAAGTCTGAGGGAGAGGGTGGGAAAACAAGAGGGAGAATTCCAAACCTTCCAAAATTACCTAATGTTAATAAATATGTGAACAAAGGAGGTGGAGCCCAGGGAGTTTTTCAGTCATCTCCTGCTTAACACATACAGATGTATTCATAATTACCCCTTGCCTCAGGCCTTCGGGCCCAGGTGGGCTCCAGAAGGCCTGTACTGCCGCCAGACAAGAGTCCTTAAAGGACACCATGCAGACAACTGGAATGCCATTTATCGTGCACAACACAATAAAACCGGAGCCCTCTTCCTGTCTCAGAGACCCATAAATTATGAAAATTATACCTGCCCCAGGCCATGGACATATTGTTTTATTAAAGTTCTGATGAATAAACTTCAGGTCTCTTAAAAATGTCCTCCCAGCTCCCATCTGGCAACACCTCCAGCACGAAGCTGGCTGCCTGGGTTCATCTTAGCTCTTTGGAAAACCATGCTCATGACAAGTGTTAGATTGTGCAGTGTGGGAGGCAGTTTTACAGTGTACTCGGGCCTTCTGACCCTGCAAGCCCATTCCCTCTTCATGGAAAGATGTGTGGTTGGGGACAGAGGTTGAATTGTCACTTCCTTCTTTTTTTTGCATATGATCAGTGGAAAGCCTTTTATCTACTGCAGCCTGCCATAGTTGCTAATTGCTTCAAGCTTATGTTTTTATCTTCTCCCTCACATTGTGTGTGTGCGCATTAGACATCTCTGACCCCACCCTTCCCTGCTCTAAGAGGGGAAGAACTATGGCATGTGCCACAGAGACTCAGTAGAGCGGCCATTACGGTCACCACCAAGCCATTTCACCATTGGGAGTCAGGAGGAACAAGGCCAGACAGATGAAGACACAAGACACTCGTCCTACTTTTTCTTTAGAAGTAGGGTGACTTGTCACTTGTGAATCAAAGTATTATTGACATACTATAGACAATAGGGCTAAGTTGATAAAAAAAATGTGTTGCCTTGTTAGTGAAGAAAGACAAATCACACTAATTAACCTTTGTCCATCCCTGGAGGATGGCCAGGTATAAAAGAGGTCAGCCTAAGCCAGTCTTTATTCTAGAAGTTTCTGAAGAATATCCTTTGTGTCTCTTTGGAAGTGGCCAGGGGATACTTGGCATTCTTCGATTGTTGCCAAGGCTTGGATTTCATAAGGATCTTTAAATATCCTAATTGATGACCACAAGATGACAGAATCTACCGTTTCTGATCTCTGCCTTCGAATCCTTCCATAATTGCTAGTAAACTATGAACTTCTCTCAAGGGGAAATGAAAATGTACTCACACGAGTGTGTCAATCAAGTGGCTGGGCTGGATGCCAGTGGCTTCTACCTGTAATACTAGCTAATCCAGAAGCTGAGATGTGAGGATTTATAGTTCAAAGCCACCCTGGGCAGGAATGTCTCTAAGACTCATTTCCAACTAACTACCAAACACTAGAAGTAGAGCTGTGGCTCAGGTGGTGAGTGCTAGCCTGAGCACAAAGCACCAGAACTGCCCCCCACCCCCCCCAAAAGTGGCTATGTTTAACTAAATTTGAGGGGGGAGGGGGACAGGAATCAAACGGAAAGACCTCTAAGAACAGGGTCTTCAATGGGAGGTTTGTGAGGACAGTCCATGGACAGAACACCTTACAGAAGTCAAATGAACCTTTTGGGGCCAATACCTATCAATCCAGGAAAAATAAGGAAAATCGCCAAAGGCTGTAGATTTGGGGGTACAAGCAAGACCCAAAAGGAAGAGTCACAGGATTTTTGGAAGATGAACAGATCAGATTACTGTTTCCCTCCTCTAGCGCTTCTCTAGGTCTCAAGCTTTCTCATCTGTTGGATTCAACAGAGGGGGTAGCTGACCCAGAAGAGCATCTATCTATCGCTGGGAAGTGGTTGTTCAGCTTCCCAATAAAGTACAGCTTCCCTCCAATAGTCCTAGGTTATCCTAGAGGGGGAGCAGGGTCTGCTTGAGCCCCAAAGGCCTCTTCTGTATACATTTGCAGTTAGCCCAAGTGGCCTAGTTCATTTTTGTGGTTGTTTTCACACTCCTGGGAGCATGAGGGGGGATATCAGCAGAGTAAACACACCAACACACGAGAAAACAGCAGACCTATATATATTTAACAATATAGATATTTATAGATATTTTCTAGATCAGTACATTCAGTTTTAACTTGTTTTTTTTCTTCACAAACAGAAGAACTCTTACAATAGTAGACTTTCTAAAATAAATACTATTAAAATAGAGCTTCAAAATAAATATTCTATACAAAGGAAACCTTCTGTGGTAACTTTTGTGGTGGGGTAACATGGGAACTATAGTGAAAAGTGAAAATAAAATAGCAATGTGGTGGTGGTGGGGGGCGGGGGAAGGGAGCCGGAAACAACTATACCTTTTGTAACACGAAGCCAAACTGTGGGACAAGGAGAAGGAATGCAATAGAAGACATCGCACACAGTTACCCACAGCAAAAGAAAAAACAATAAGGAAAAAAGGCAATGCAAGGTTTGACTTCCACTATCACAGTAAGCAGAGGATGGGGAAATGCTTACCGAAGGCTGGTGAAGCTTATAGATGGAATGCCCTAGAGACCAACAGTGCTAAGCTATGCCACCTGCCCAACACCAGACACTCCCTGGGTTCAGGCCCAGACTAACAGTCCACAGGGCCAATGCCGATAGCAGGGCCTGGCTTCTCTGAGGAACCTAGGTTGCATGCCCTGTCACTTACCTAGGGAGGCTTTGTTAGCCAGGACTCAGTGTTCCCCCCCCCCTCCCCGAAGGGGGTGGGTGCCATTGAACCATCATGGGCCTTCACAAAGTCACCACGGGGTAAGTGAGAACCAAAACGATTTTCAGTCCCAGGCACAACTACTACCAACCCCAGGTCTGCGGAGAAGCAGGAACCAGCTGACTTTCCAAGACAAGGCGTAAGCAAGCCAAGCAAGCAGCTGCAGGTGACAGGAAAATAGCCAGCCAGCCAGAAGTGGCTACAGAAATGTTTCTGAATACTTGTTCCCTCAGCAACTCACGGAAGGAACAGAGGGCCCATAGGGTCTCTTCCTCTTTTGTCGAGAAGCCAAAAAAAAAAAAAAAAACAACCAAAACACAAGGGCTGGAGAAGCAAGGATGCTTCCTTCACTCCTCTTACCTCTAAGCAAGTGGGTACTAAGGTGATTCTTGGGGAAAGTTCTGCAGACATCTGGCAGGTTAAATGCAAGCCAAATAAGTGGGAGAGGAAAATAAAAAAGCAAACCAAAACCCACAAAAATCCGTGTTTACAACTATGTACACAAAAAGTCAGGGTTCAGGAGGCCTCTATTAGGAAAGAGGGTCTGTGTGTGTGTGTGTGTGTGTAACATGTGCAATGTGTGCAACACAGCTTATATAAATCAATTCTCCATAGAATAGGTATGTAGACCAAGATCACCAAAGTGTAACTTGCCACTGGATCAAATTTCCTGGAGATGATTTGAGGGCGGGCCCTGGGCAATATTCCAAGGCTTTTGGGGAAAGAGTGCACAGGCGTGCTATCATTTGGGGGAGGGAGGGGGGTACACCTTGCACACCTCATCTGAGGAAAGCATCTCCAGTCCCCTTCAGTACATTTCCAATACATTCAATGAGTGTAAGTGGTTGGCTGAAATGTGTTTTTCTACCACTGCCTCCTATTTGTGCGAGAATCACCTATACATCCATCACCATCTGTGGCCAGGGTAGCTATATGAATTAGCTTCAGAGACTGAAGATACATTATTTTATACTTGCCTTTTATAAGCCAGCAAATGTTACATAAATAAAGCCAAAAATAATAAGACCCTCCCTTCCTCCAATCAATAAATACCTATGGTTACAATTAACTTATTCTAAATCATAAGATGTTACTTTAGTTTCCAAGAAAGTGGGGGGGGGGGTGCTTGAGAAGCGTTAGGTACATGCCACTTTCAGCTACCTGCCTCCTGGCCTGGCCTCCTTCCTGGAGACAGCTGTTCCTACAGAACCAGCTCCAATCAAAAATGCTACACTCTGCTTAACTGCTCCCCATTACACCTGAGCCAAGTCTCCTGACCCAGGCCATCTCCTCCTCAGAGGAGAGGGACTCTACCACACCAAGCAAAAACCCCACGTAAAGGCTAGGGGAAAGGACCGGACACATTACAGCTTTTGCATGCAACAAGTACCTACCCACTGGACGTGCTGCACTTTCTGAGTCCTTTAGCACCTTGAGAGAAAGAGTTGCTACGTCTTTGGGGGCTGTTGGGAGGGGGTTTGTGCTGTGCACAGAAGCAGGGCTCAATCTCAGTGGCCCCTGGAGAATCATTTCCCCACCCTCGCTTAGGTTTTCTGACTCCCCCTGCCGCCAGGGCTCCCTAACACTAAAATAGACTCTGTTCACCATCTCTATTTACATAAAGATACAGATACACAAAAGGCTACGACAGCAAGCAGCAGAATCAGAGAAGGAAACCCAGCCCGGCGTGGCTCCGCTGTCCTTCTGCCGACGGGAGGCGCGGCCTGTTCTTCGCCGGTCAACTCTTCTTGGTGGGCAGGGAAATTGTGCTCCTTGAGGTTATTTGCCCCCAGATTTTGAAATCAGCCCTTCCTGGGGGTGGCCCAAAAGGAAGCAGGTTGTTATTATCATTGTTGACGTTGAAAAACACCGCTTAACATCTGGTTTAATTATTCTATAAAAACATCGTGACTGGATCCAGAGACCACAGCCGCGGACTCATTGGCAAAATGATATTTGGTCTCGCAGGGGCCACCCTGGCCTTCTCCACACCCATCAAGTTTTCTGCAAAGACTGTTTTGAGGAGAGAGAACTCAGGACACACAGCCGGCAGGCGAGTCTGTGACTTGGTGGTAAGAACCAGAGGACGGTGAGATGGTGAGCAGAACACCCCCGAGCTCACGAGCAGGCCGAGAGGGAGGAATCGCCCCGCGGGGGCTCCCAAACCCATCACGTGGCTGGCTCCGGGAGACGAGGCTTCGACTCAACAGCCATCCTCTGTTCTCAGCAACACCCGAGTATTTACAGTGGGGACCCCTAGGGTGCTCAACACCTTCCCCGGGGATGTGGCGGCCAACAGGCGTGGGTGGAGAAGGAAAAGGCAGAAGTCCAGGCTCCCAGGGTCATCTTCAAAGGGCCCCGGCATTCGGTGAGCCACAACTCCTCCCAGGCGTCCAACTTCCAGGAGAGCCCAAGACAATCGCAGAGTGGGGGGGGGGGGGGAGGGAGGACGGGAGGAGGGGCCGGGGAGGCCATCGAGCAGCTGCGGCTTCCGGATTAGGTCCCCCCGTCTGTGTTTCCCTCTTCTAAAATAGAAACAAGCCCCCCCACCCCACCCCAACCACCACACCCTGGCTGTCTACTCGACAGCAAGTTCCAGGACCCTGAACCCCTTCCCCCACGTGTTTCTTCATCCTTTGGGAGCAGGGGAGGGGAGGGAGACAGAGAGGGAGGGTGATGTGGTCTCTGCCCGCGTCTTCCCAGCCGAGGGAGGAGGACCAGGCGAGCAGGGTCAGCCTCGGGAGGCCGGCAAGAGGGACCCCCCCCCCCCATTTCCAGGGGCAGCGCTGGGGCGTCGAGCCGCGGTGTCAGAAAGGCTTGTCGGGCCTGCCGGCCACGGCCTCCCCGCTGGCCGTCTTGCAGATGACGCTGTTGGTGTGCTTGCAGCGGCAGCCGGGGCGGCGCAGGCGGTCGTAGCCGCGCTGGGCCAGCTTCACGCAGCCCGTGGCCGGGAGATAGCAGAGCAGGCAGGGCAGCACCACGGAGAGGGCGCCCATGAAGGACCAGCGGGCGCAGCAGTTGGAGCGGGAGCAGGAGCACGGGTGGTCGGCGCAAGAGCCCTCATCGTCCTCGTTGGTGCAGTGGTAGAAGATGCCCTGCACCACGCACATGCACGAGCCGTAGTTGACCAAGGTCTGGGCAGAACACAGGCACTCCTGGTTGCACACCCAGCAGGAGGGCAACGTCCGGGGGGACGCACACTCCTTGCACTTGCACTTCCCACAGGCCTCGCACAGCAGGAAGTGCTTGTCCAGCTCCGGAGGGAGGGCCGGCGGACCCTTGAGGTCCAGGGGCTTGCAGTGCACGGCCTTGGGCTGCAGCCTCACGGCCCTGGGCGAGGCCTGCTCGGCCACGGGCGGCGGAGCCATGTGATCGAGGAGGCGCTGGTCGGACGAGGTGCTGCTGCTGCTGCTCACCGAGCTGGGGCGCCCGCTGAAGGAGATCCAGTGGTGGGTGACGTCCTGGTCGCAGCGAGCCGGGGGCGGGGCCGGCTCCAAGGCCCCCCCCACCCTGGTCCGCTTGGGGCCCGTCGGGGGAGCCAGGCCCGGGTTGTCGATGTAGTCGTTCTCCACGTGGCTGGTCTTCATCTGGTCGATGGGCAGGATGGTGAGCGGGTGCTGCAGACGGCCGTGGGGCACGCGGCCCTCGAGGAGGGGCTGCACCATGACCGAGCTGGGAGTCAGGGGGACGCTCGGTGGGATCGGGGGCTCCATGGGGCGGGAGGTTCTGGGCTGCTTGGAGAAACAGGCTCCTAGGGATCCTGGGGGAGGGGAGGGGAAAAAGAAGAAAGAAGGGATTCCGGGCATCAGTGTGCAGTATGTTAATATTAATACAGCCTTCATAGGGCTCTACACACCCATCCCACCTGCGGGGGGGGGGTAGGGGGGAGGCGATGATCAGCCTGATAACAGCAACAATACCAGTGCTACGAGTAACATTTTGGAGCTGGGCACTGGTGGCTCACACCTGTAATCCTAGCTACTCAGGAGACTGAGATCTGAGGATCAAGGTTCAAAAGCCAGCCCAGAAAACAGGAAGTGGTCGAGTGCTCTAGCCTTGAGTTGAAGAGCTCAGAGACAGTGCCCAGGCCCAGAGTTCAAGATCCACAACTGACCACACACACACACACACACACACAAATAATAATACTTGGGCCAGGGATGTTGCTTAAGTTTTCCTAGCATAAGCAAGGTCCTAGGTTTGATTTCCCAATACTACAAAAATTTTTTTAAAAAAGGAACAGAAGGTCCACTGCTGCTAGATTTTGCCAGTTGTAGAGGTTCAACTCTGGGCCCGGGTGCTCTCCCTGAGCTTCTTCTGCTCAAGGCTAGCACTCTACTACTTAAGCCACAGAACCACTTCGGCATTTTCGGTTAAGTTTACAGACGGTACGGACCTTCCTGTGCTGGCTGGCTTTGAACTGCAATCCTCAGATCTCAGCACCCAGCTTTCCCTTAACTTTTTGCCCAAGGCTATGCTCTACCACTTGAGCCACTGACAGTTTTGTTTAATTTTTTTTTTGCTAGTCAGAAAGAAAAGTTTCCTAGACTTTCCTGCTGGGCTGGAAGGATCCTCGAATTTCAGGCTCCTGAGTAGCTAGGATTATAGTAAGTGTGAACCACCAGCAACCAGCGTGAAGGAGTCTTCTGGAGGCCTTATTTCTTTCCATCTGTAAGGGGGTTTTTGTAAGGATTTGAGAACATGCGGATCTGGTGCCCAGCACATTTCCTGGCACATAGCAAGTGCGCCCACAATTTATCCTGACCTCAGCACGCAGCAGTTTAGATATCCCGGAACACTCCCGAGCGCCGGTGCCAAGCACTGCACCGGGTTGGTGAACACAGATTGCCCCAGGTGCTCGGCGGAGCTTATCAGTTGGATAAACTAAACAAAAGCTTTGATTTCAGACATTCAGAAGAGGAGCAAGGGCTGCAGGGAGAGGCGTGCGCACCCAGGATATTAACTTATCACTCCCACTTCCAAGAGCAGCAACCTCTTTCGCAGCTAATAACCCCTGGGTAGGTGAGCTTCTGACGACTTGGATGGGAAATCCTCTCAAGGGGCGCTCACATCACCCATTTCCAAGTGCTGAGCTGAACATTCAGCCTAAATGCTATTTACTAGAATAGCGAAGCCAACCCTGGATCAGTTTCTAATTTCACTGAGAGAGTGCAATTTGAAGCTGGCGTCCGGCCAGAGATTCAACTGCAGCTCCTGACACGAACCCCAGGAAGTCACTTCAATCAAAGAGCGGAAACGACTTGGTTCAAATTTAGAAAGTGCACATTGTTTTCTATTAGAAGTGCCATTTCCTTGCCTGCTGACCTTTACATTTGGAATTCGGATGGAGATCAATTTAAAGAAATAGCAGAAGAAGGCCAAGACCTCTGCCCAAGGGGGACTCAATTTGGAATCCAGGGAAAAGATTAGACTCTGGGAAGATTCTACCCTGAAACCTAAATATCTCCGGGGGGGTTGGGGAAGGGAGGATGGAGAAAGGGAAGATGATATAGTCTTTTTTTGGGGGGGGAGGGCGTCTCAAAACCACTGGATCATATGGTTTGGGTGGCCATGCCTTAAGTGCCTTTTCAAGATGCTAATGACGCTATAATTAGAAGAGCTGCCCCTGCCGGGCATGCGGCTAAGGTTCCCACCTTTAGTTTACCTCCTACCTCCTTCTGGGCACCAGTGCTCCATGTCAACATTCCAACCACTAGCCCCTAGGACTCAGTATTGCACGTCCTCTGCTAGGAGATGATAGTTGAATCAAAAATAGTTCCAAGTGTTGGGGAAAACTTTCCTGAGATAGTCAGCTCTGAATGAGAAGAAGAAGAGGAAAAAGAGTAAGGGAAGTTTATCCACAGGGCTCTTATGGGTGTATTACCTGCATTGCTAAGTGCAAAGAATAAAGTAAGTCTTTTTTACAAGACTTAATGCTCAGCCAGTTGGTGTTTCCGATTCACACAGAGCACCACCGCTGGCTCTGCTCCCAAAGCTCTGCCTACTTACAAGGTGCTGAGTTCTTGACAGTGTCTTCCTTCGCATCTGTTACCTAGTGGGCGGCTCCTGCCCTAAAGTTCCTTACAGATGAAACCAGAGCATCCTCATCTGTGATTTGGGAGCCTGTCATGCCAGAGTTTACCCTAAGTATCTGGCAGGTCTGCCACCAGTAAGTAGTCATTTGCCAAGGTGGTCTCCAGTGAGGAGCATGTGGTCGGAGCTCAACAGGGGAGTGTAGTAAGTGCAGGGGGAGGGGAGGTTCCAGGGAATGCTACCTCATCCTGTCCCATATCCTCTGGGGGTTCCAAGGCATAGACTTTTAGAAAAAAAATGAGTTCGGACTCAACACACCAGGGTTAGGAGTCCCAAGTTCCAGACAAATCTGGGATATGGTACAAGAAGAGAAAATTGAGGCTAGAGGCCTGGCTCATGTGGTAGGGGGTCTGCCTAGCAAAGGCCAGGCTCTGGCTCAAGTCCCAGCAACCCCCTCCTCCTTCCCCTCAGAATGAGAGTGAAGAATGCCACAGATGAGACTCTGACAAGGGTCAGAAGCTGCTTCTCGGCCAGAACACTCATCCTTGCACGGAGACAATGTAAGTCTTTTATTGCAGAAGCTCAAGTTAGGAACCCTGGGTCCTGCCAACAAAATGTCAGTTCCAAGGGGCTAGAGGCTACCCAAGTAGCTAGGGTTTTTTTTCCCCCCCCTCAGGACGAGGGCTCTGATGGGTTATACTATAGAAAAAGCAGAAGTATTGTCCATCACCTAAGCAGCCCATTCACTCTGCTTTGGTAATTCAATACCTGCGGCTCTTTAACCAGCCACGTTTCCTGCCAAGGAAGCAGAAGGTAGGGGCAAACTCGCAGGGATTGTTAGCGGGCCCTGGAATCCGTGGGCAGATTCCCCAAACCCTGGAAAAGTCTTGCCAGGAAACAGGTTAGGAACAGTCACTGCAGGTACCGAAGGATGCTGGTATTAGCAGGTTCCCACCACCCTCCCTCCCTCCCTCCGCCGGCAGCTGTCAACATCTGGACCTGCACAAGGGAGGCCAGCCCTGTAGTTGGGGGTGGGAGCTTGGCCTGCCATGACTCAGCTCCCCTGGGACTGGCAGCTGCGGGAGGCAAACGGTACAGTGCTGCTTCTGGCTACCAGCAGCTCAGCAAAACCCAGTGGCTGGCCCAGGGCCTAGGAGGCCAGTGGCCTCATCTAGACAGACCCTCCCCACAGGAGAGCCCTCTAAGAAACCGTGTGGAAGAGAGAAAGCAACTTCTGCTGCCGCCTGTTGGATAAACCCAAGTGTCAGTCGGTTGGGTGAAAAGATCAACCTCCGCTCACTGAGACCTGCCCACCCTCTGGGTCCTAAGTGCAGTTTAATACAACCTCTGCTTCCCCCCCCCCCGCCCTCCCCCAGGGAGGAAGATATTCCTAATAGCAACAGGAGCGGCTGTGTGGAAGGGCCTGATGGCCAACTTGGAAGGCTCGGGACAGAAACGCAGCCAGCAGCGCACTTAGCGAGGGAAGCACCTCGGCCACGTTTTAGGTGAGAACGTTCACCACCCCCCCCCCAACCTTGCGATAATGAAGAATAATATTTAGGAAACATTTCTCTGTGCCAGACTCTGCTCAGCCAACAATGAATTAATCCTCCCAACGTCCTGGAGGAGAGTAGCACTCAATCCGCAGAGTTAGAAAAGAAAAGCACAAGAGATGGGAGGGTGATAGCAAGCCATGGCCGGAGCAGGGTTGAATCCCAGACAGCAGAGGCTGGGAATGCTGGCATTAGCCTTGGGTACTCCTGGGAAGAGACACAAGCATGATGGTTTGCAGAGCCAAGGACCCCCCCCCCCCCCCGCCCATGCGCTCCCAGCCCCAAAACAGCCTCACCATCCCCTTGGGACAGAGCCACTCAGCCACCAGGGAAATGAAGGCTGAGTTGATAACTTCTGTCACTTGAGAAAGGTTCAGGGCCCAAGTTACCTTCATGCTCACTTCTAATTTGCCACCCCTTCTGTCACTTTGTCCTTAAAAGTCAGACTGGTCTCTCACTTGTAGAATTTCTCGATGAAGCAGTCTTTAAAGGGAAACTTTTGAGTAGAAGGGAATCCCCTCCCCGCCCCTCCCCCCTATCAAGTTGAGCCTCCATGGCCTTGGGCCACCTTTATGGATGGGGCTTCTAGGACAGATCTGGGGGGGAGGTGTCAGGTACAAGAAAGGAATCCCACAATACTGACATCAGCAGGATTCCAAAAAGCCTAGAGCAGGCAACTTTGTATTGGCTGCTTGTCTGACCGCCCCCCGCCCCCCAGCACCACTTGTACCTATACAAGGGGCTGAAAAGAAATCAAGAGCCAAGGTAAATATCCACCACAAACTGGGATAAATGATTCCTACCCACCTGAACCTCTCTGCTTGATTCACCCTGGAAAAGGGCAGCCAGGAAATACTGGGAAAACCTGGCTATTGTACTTTGAAAACTACAGGTCAGCTAATGACATACTGGTGAGAGGCTCTGACTGAATGGGCATTTTCTGCGCTGCCCATTCAGTCTCAGCGGGGTTCTTTCAGGCAAGCATTGTTTGACCCTTTCACAACTCAGAATAGAGGTCTCTGCGTAGCCGGAGAGCCCGCCCACCCTCTCTACGCCACCCTGCTTGGTCCTTTGTGACAATATCCTGGTTTAGTTAATTAAGCTACAACCCAAATGATGACTTATTGCCTTAAAAAGACTATTAAAAGGGGGCAAGGAGAAGCCAGGGACCCACCCTCCCCAAACCAGAAGACAATCAACTGGGAATGGCCCCAGTGGATATAGCAAGCTGGAGCAGCTGGATTTGTCTGGAAATTCTCCCTCCGCTTGGGTATCTTCCAGCTCCTAACACTTAAGATCACCTCTGGCCATAATCTGTTAAAGATCACCAAAGAAAACAGTGGCTTTTCTCACCTGTGCCCTCACCAGCCCCTCTCTCTTCTGTTTCCAACCCATTAGCTAAAATCCCAAAGCCTCAACATACCACACCACAGGTGGAAATCCTCAGGTACTTTGGCTTTGGGCTAATATTTTAACCAGCTTCAAATTTCTACATCATTGTATGCTTCCCCTCCCCCCTTCGCTGTCTGCAAGAAGCATAGAAAGAGGGGTCAGAAGCTAAGAGAGGTAACCACTGAGGAACCACTAGCCTAAAAGTGTACAGCGAACCAGGCACCTCAAGACCTGGATGGAAAGGATTCTTCCCACGGATGGACATCAAGATCTGGTCTCCCTGTTCTCCACCAAGAAATCCAAGATAGGAACTGACAATAATAGATTTTAGCTTACTCTTGGGACAGAGGCAGGAAATGACTTCCCCTTCCCCCCAGTCTGAAACAGACAGGCAACCCAACAAGGGAATCCACTCATCTGCAAGTGGCCACCTGCCCTCCAGGGCCCCTTCCCTCCTCCTCCAGAGCAGCCGGCACATCTGTGCTCCCTCCCCGGCTCCCAGCTTCCTCCACTGACGAGGGCCTGTCCTTGGAAAGAACAATCGTGATCACAGCTGAACCGTGGAGCCTCTCAATCCCAGCCACATGTCCCGGATACATTCTCCAGCCTTGTCAGCTGTCCGGATCTGCAGGGTGGCCCCAGACCCCTAAGAGCCAAGAACACCCCGAGTCTTTTCCATTAACAGCACCCCACAACCCCTGCACTGTTCATTAAATCGCCCTTCAAGCTCAGCCCTCCTCCTAGCTCACCTCCATACTGGTTAGTTTGTTCTGATTAGGTGTGTGTGGCTACTCATTGGCTCTGCACAGGCCTTAGCTTGGTCTGAAGCTGTATGTATGTTCATCTTCAATATATTTTGAAGGAGTAAAAAGCTACACCAATGAGTATCTGCTTTCCTTCTATTTGGAAAATCCAGGTTGTCTCCACTCTAGCCATTCTCCTTTAAAAACCCTGTTGTGCCAGATGCCAGTGGCTCCCGCCTGTAATTCTAGCTACTCAGGAGGCTGAGACCTGAGGATAGTGGTTCAAGGCCAGCCCAGGCAGGAAAGTCTGTGAGACTCTCATCTCCAAAATAATTACCAAAAAGCCAGAAATGGAGCTATACTACTCAAGTAGTAGGGCACTAGACTTGAGCCAATAATAATAATAATAATAAAGCTCAGGGACAGCATCTAGTCTTGAGTTCAAGTTCCCATACTGGCAAAAATAGCAAGCAAGCATGCCACATCCTGGGCCTGAATCTTTCAAGCACACCCAGAAGCCAGGACAAGAATTCTCCCTCAGGCCACAAGATGATAACATTTACTTCTGTAGGGTCAAAGATGCTAGATTCAGAACCAACCAAATGCGGTGGCTTGTAATTCTGAGCTTCCCTGAAAAAAGGAGTCTCACAAGGCCTGCATACTGACATCCAGGCCTCCTCTGGTCCAATTTAAGAAAAGTGCTGCCAGACACTGGTGTCTCAAGATTAATCCTAGCCAGGAGGCTGAGATCTGCGGATCATGGTTAGAAAGCACTGCTGCGCTGATGGGCAGGAAAAGTCTGTGAGACTCTTATATTCCATTAACAGCAAAAAGCCAGACGTGGACGTATAGCTCAAGTGAGACAGCACCTGTCTTGGGAGTGAAAAAGGGGACAGTGGCCACGCCAGGTGCAACCCTTAGGACTGGGGGGCATCATGCACACATGTGTGCATCTGAGCACACACACAATACACACAGATGCTGATGAGGCGTCCAAAACCTGGGGCTGAGAGACACCCCGCTAACACTAAGGGATATTCAGCATAACCGACTGATGTGTGTGACCCAGAAGTATTTAATCCCAGATATTTCAAGAACCACTTTAGAAAGTGCCAATAAGTTTTTAATCCCCTTGTTTTTTTATGAATCACTCTCACTTTTTACCTTCATTTATTATTTGTTATTCAAAACAGTTAACCATAGAATATCCAAGTATATCAAGTTCATGAAACTGTGGGCAAGGGTGGAATTGGGTGGAGGGTTGATTTCAAGAAACCCGTTCCGGACGGATAGTGGCCAAAAAAAATGCCTACCTTTGCCCAGGCTGACGGGCTTTAGTCTGGAACGGATCGACGTTTATGTGTTGTCTCCTCCCTTAGCCCCAACCAAATCCCAAAGCTCCCGTGAGAGGAAATCTGGGAAAGGTAGTGAACAAGAGCAGAAAGGGCAAGGGCAGAAAGGGCAAGGGCAGGGCCATCACAAGAAAGGGAGTGGACTCCCAAGTTCACCATACACCATGGCAGGTCACTAGTGTCATTCAAGTTTCCCTCACCTTAGCTAGCCAGTATGTGTGCCTCCAGGTTTCAGAAATGTGCTATCAAAATGCTCCCTCCAGGTGCCCACCCTGGGGGCTCAGCCGTGTGTGCATTGGGTTAGGACTCTCCCGGCTCTAGCCAGCATGTGAAAATGCTCCCTAAGAACGGGAGGCAGAGGAAATGTATTTCTCAGTGGTTGGCTGTCTGCGTCTTTCTCACCCTTCAGAGAAAGGAGAGAGAGAGAGAGAGAGAGAGAGAGAGAGAGAGAGAGAAGGCTACTGCTCTTCCTTTTCTTAGACGGCGATGGCCCCACCATAATGGAGGGAGCTGAAAATTTTAGATGTTCATGCTCCATTTGTGTGAAGATTAGAATTGTGAAATCTGCCAGGGCGATATTGAGCAGGGCCTCAGGCCAGAGGGAGCTTATGAAGAGATTGATAAACCGCTGCATCCCGACAGCTCTCGGGTCTCTTACCTTCCATCTTTGTATCCCCGAGAGCAGGCTGGTCACGAAGGCTTAGAGCCTTGAATCGGC
This sequence comes from Perognathus longimembris pacificus, assembly GCF_023159225.1. Lineage (NCBI taxonomy): Eukaryota > Metazoa > Chordata > Mammalia > Rodentia > Heteromyidae > Perognathus > Perognathus longimembris. The sequence continues at coordinate 6,093,734 of NC_063182.1, read as the reverse complement.
TCATCAGGACGCTTGCTTCCCACCCCTCCACCCCTCCCAGGCTCCCTGGCCTCTTCCCCCAAAGGGAGAGAATCACGCCACTAATTTGGAGGCAGAAAAGGGGGCGCTGCCACTGGATCTGGGGACCCCACTGAATCTTCCCTTTCCTTGAAGCTCGCCCTGGTGGGGGTTCCCAGGGAGCCTCTCTGCGCCATAAGGAGGCCTCCTGCCTTCACCCAAGCCTGGCAACATGGACACCCAGTCAACAGCTGCGAAAGGCAGTCAGCAGCTCTCCCCTTTGCTCTCCATGCCGACTCTGCAGCCCACGGAGAGCTCCATCCTTCCGGCGCTTCAAGCCACGCCACCATTCCCCACCTCTTTTGCCTCCCCTATCCACACAACCCCCAGCCCCCAATCAAAAGAATTGAGAAACCGTCTTCTTGCACAAGAGCAGCTACTGTCTAAAGGCTTTCTGATCGTCTGCGTGGAGGAGAAACTGGACACAGCCCTGGCCTCAGTGATGGAGCCAAACTCCCGGCGGCCCTGGCTGGCCGAATCCTCGCTCACCCAACCCCAGTGCCCCCCGTGGCCTTGAAGAGTCAAAAACGTGCCTACCTTCTCTACCCTCGCCCCTCCGCGTTGCCAAGCCTGGTACCACCGAGGAGGAAGGAGGGGAAGTGGAGCCTTATCTCTCCTACGCAGGCAACCTCTTCCTCCAGCTCCCGCACGCCCGGCGTTATGTAAACGCACCTTCAGCCCCCACCAGAGCCCCGGCCAGGCCCGGGGGCCCCGGCGCCTGACACCGTTCGATGCCCCAAGGATGGCGAGGGACGAGGGAGCCCAGAAGCCTCGGACCCCGCCGAGGCCGGGAAAGGGAACTGCAAGGTAGCTGCACAGCTTAGAAATGCGGCGGCCGAGCAAAGGTCAGACTGCCAGGAGCCGCCTCGCCAAGGGGAAGGGGCAGCAGACATGCCCGGCCCCGGGGCCGGCCGCGCGCTGACCCTCGGAGGGGAAGCAGAAACCCCAGCCCGTCCAGGCTGGGAGGGGAGAGGGAAGTCTCCGTCGAGCCTAGGCCGCTGCGGCGGGTCGAGGGGGGGGACCCAGGGCCAAGCTGGCACGGTGGGCACTGGAGTCTGGGGGGGGGGTGGAGAGGGTGGGCGAGTTGCCTAAGGCAAGGGCGCCCCCCTCGCCGAGCCCCGCGGTGGCTGCGGAGCCGGCAGCTCCAGCGCCCGAGGCGAGCGGTGGCCGGAGGAGAAGAGGCCAGGCCGGAGGCAAACTCCCTCCCCGGGCACGCACGGGGCTTCCCGGGGCGCACGGGGCGGGGAGAGCCCGGCCCGAGGGTCCGGGACGGGGGGGAGGGGGTGCCACCCCGAGTGAACCCGCGAGGCGCGGCGGGGAGGCTCGGGCCCCGGGGGAAGGAGCCCCGAGGCGCGGCCGGACACCGCGCACCGCGGCCCCAGCCCGCGCGCGGGGCGGCTCCGGATCCCCAAACCGGCCGGGGACTTACTTTGCGGAGCTGCAGGATCACCAGCATCGCTCCACACGTCCGGGCGAGCCCTCCAACCCGAGCCCGGAGGCGGGGGGCGGGCGGGGGGGGGGGGAGGTGGGTCCGGCCGCCGCCGTACTCGCCGACGCCAGCCGGAGGCAGCGGCGAGGTTCCCCGGGTTCCGCAGCGCCGGCTCCGCGCTGTCAGCTCCGCGCACAGCCTCCGCGGCGGTGTTGCAACCGCTGCCTGGGAAAATGGCTTTTTTATGAATGGGAGGGAAGAGGGCGTCAGTGCGCCTGCGCGCCGTCCGCGATTCTATGAATGGGTGGGCACAAGAGACCCCGTGCGCGCATGCGCGGAGCTTTTTTTTTTTTTTTATGAATGGGGGGCCGGAAAAGAACTTAACCCGTGATTGCTGGGGCTGGGTCTCGCTCCTCCCGGGGCCGTCGTTCTTTTACAAAGAGGGGTGGAGGCTGTTGTTGGGTTGTTTTTTTTTTTTTTTGGTGTGTGTGTGCTTTTTTCTTTTTAATGAATGGAGGGCGGCGGCGACTACGGCAGCTGGCTCAGCTGCGCGGGCTGCACCCCCTCCCGGCCCGCCGGAGGAGGTAAAGGCCACCTTCACGCCCCTGCGGGCCGAGGCGGGAACCGTCAGGGTCGCTGGGGGGGGGTGGGGGGGCTCCTGATCCGGGGCCGAGTGGGGAGGGGGGGACGGGGATGGGGACGAACCCCACTGGGGATCTTCTCGATCCGGGGCGCCCCGGGACGTCGTGGGGGTTGGGACCTCGCAGAAGACATCGTATCCTCCAAGTGGGGGGGGGGGTCGGGGGGGAGTGAGGACCACCCCTCCCCTCCCCTCCCACTTCCCCTCCCCCCACTTCTTGGGTGTGGACAGATACAAGCTGAGGCCTCTTCCGGCTCCCGCACCCCCCCTCCCATCCCGCCCTCCACTCCCCCCCCTCCCCCGGGGCGGTTCTGTCCTCCAGGAGCCGGAGGAGGGCTTGACCCCGTACCTCCGGGCGCCCCGCCGGCCCCGCGCGCCCCGCAGCCGCGGCCCCTGCGCCCCGGGGCGCCTGCCCGCCCAGACGGGGCGCCCTCCCCTCCCTCCCGAGCCCCCCCCCCTCCCTCCAGCCGTCCCGGGGACGCCGGCCTGAGCCACCACCCCGGCCCCCTCGCGGGCTCTCCGCCCTTGGCGGCTACTGTCAGCGATTCCCCTCCCTCCTCCCTCCCCGACGGGGGCCGCCTGGGCCGCGGGGGCGGGGGGTGGGGGGGGAAAGGGGCCAGGTGGGTGGGTGGAGCCGGGCGCGCCGAGGATGCTGCCGGCTGGCCGGCCCGGGTGGCCGCGGGATTCAATCCCCGGGCTCTCGAGCCCTACGTAGAGGAAATGGAAATGGCCCAGGAGCCTCTCTCCGCGTTCATCGGGGTGGAGCGGGGGGGGGGGGGGGGGAGGGGTAGGGGGAAGGGGGGCAGGGAGCGAGCCCGAGCTGGCGAGAGGAAAAGCCCCCGCCATGAGGCCTGGGCTCCGGGGAAGGCTGGGAGCCCTCGCAGCGGGCGCGGCTCCGCCCAGGAACGGAGCCGCCACCGGCCGCCCGGCCTCCTGGGGCGGAGGGTGGCTTTGATGGGGGGCGGGGGGGGGGGGATAAGAGCCGGGCCGGAGTCTCCATCCCCCGGTTTGGGGCTTCCCGGGAAGGTGGTGAGGCTGGGGGTTGTTTTTATGACTACGCCACGGTTGCACCGGGCTTAGCTGTGGTCTGAGGAGCCAATGAAAGGCTCTCCCCGTCCTGGCGAAGGGTTGGCCCGGGGCTGAGAGAGAGAGAGACACGGGCCACCCTGCGCGGAAACCAAGGTCACCGTGTCCTAGCTTCGGCTACCTTCTCACCCTTGGGGCTCGCCTCTGCCTGGGATTCTCAGCAGACTCAGGAAAACGGGGCACCCCAGCCTTCCCCTCTGGCTGAGATTTCGCTCTAAAGCCAAGAACAACAACTTTTTTTTTTGGTGGTGGTGGGGGAGTGGGGGTGCAAAGGCTGGGGAGGTTTAGAATGGTTCAGGACTTTTGTGTAAGGGTGCTGACGCCATTTGTCAGGCACAGACATCAAGGCCAAGGCCTGAATCCGGTGAATGGAATGCTGATTTTCTAGGTCTCCTGCAACCCAGTTCTCTCTAGTTCATTCCAAATCCATCCCAGCGACAGATGTGAAAGCCCATGGCTTGCCTGTCATTGAAGCAGTTTAAACAATGGCAGTTTTTGCACCTGATGCTTACCGGTGGTCCTTGCTCAGTTACCATAATGAGAAGACATAAACCCCTTTTTAAATGTGGAGGATTGGTGGGAGGGTGTTGTTCTGTTTCCTTTATTATGAATTAGCCAAGAGATAGCCCACAAGGATCCACTTTGGAACCTTTTCTAATTACCAGAAAGAGGAGATGAGGAAACTTCTGTCTATGGTGAGGAGGAGCTCCTGGTGTAATCTGTGTGTCAGGACATTTTCTTGTCCTCCTTGGAACCTAAGTGATACACTGGTTTGGAGCAGTAATTAGGAGAAATTCACTTACTCATTAGTGTGTGTGTGTGTGGTGTGTGTTCCTGCTTGCTGAGGCTTGGACTCAGTCAAGGGACTGATAAGGATCTTTTTTTTTCCTGCTCAAGGCTAGTGCTCTACCACTTGAACTGCAGCTCTACTTCCAGCATTTTTGGTGGTTAATTGAAGATAAGAATTGGGGCTGGCTTTGATCTCAGCCCTCCTGAATTGCTAGGATTACAGTTGTTAGCCACAAGCAGTGATGAAACACATATCTGTCTTGTGCTGGGGCCTGCTTGGATTGGGGCCTGGGGTTGAGGAACAAATGTCCCTCCATGGCTTTGTGAAGCGATTTTGTTAGGCAACAGATTGTGCTGTTTGAGCCAGGATAAGGTACTAGAGATAAAAAGTAACCAGGCTGCGCAAGAGTGGATGGGGATCAGGCCAGTAAGTGGAGAAGGATTTTGATTTGGGCTTTAGGAGCATCTCATAGGAATTTGTGCTTGTGACTTGAGACACGAACTTGAAAGAAGATTAGAGACAGCTCAACTCTGGGCACTGCTGGGTCATACCTATCATCCTAGCTACTCAGGAGACTTGAGAGCTGAGGATCACAATTTGAAGCCAATTGGGGCAGGAAAGTCACCTAGAGCCACAACAGAACTCCAGCCTTGAGCAAAAAAGTCAAAGCAAAAGCTCAGCCTCTAGTTTAGGCACACACACAAACACAGACACAGACACACACAGACATATAAACAAGCGCACTCAAGAAGCAGGGCTGGAGTGGAAGTCCAGCCTTACATGGTGAAAAGCCTAGTATGGGGAGGCGGGGATGGGTGGATTGTGCAGAGGTCTCAGAATCCACAGTCAGATGAATAAAGGGGCGGGGAGGAGCTTAGGTATCCTCTAAAGGGTTTTAAGCAGAAAGGGACACCCCGCTTTAAACCTCTCTAGCAGCCCTAGGGCTAGTGTTTTTGGAGAGAGGGGACACAGAATGAAAGGATAGGGGTGATGGAAAACATTTGCTCCTAGCCAGTGGAACCCAGCACTGTCTGTCACTGCTATGAGTTAGGCAGCTGGAGCAATAGGCTGTGCTGCTTTGGGGGGATCTTTTGGTTTTTTCCACTTCATCTGGGTGTTAATTCCAAAGCAACTGGCTAACCTCCCTAAGTGTAACATTGACCCTAACAACCTTGCTTTCCCACCTATACTGATGACAGCCGGTTCACCCTAATCCCCATACAGATGTCACCCCTTAGAGGGTGGCCCTAGGAAGACAGCAGGATCCGTTCTGGGCTTGGAGTTAGTGGGAATGGGGAGGGGCAAGAATTCCAATTTGACGGCACATTTATAGAGTGCTTACTATGTACCAACCCTTTGTGCACATGGTTCCATAGGTAGTGCTGCTTTTCTGTTTTGTTTTTCTTATTTGGTTTTTGTTTTTCTGGCTGGGATTACAGGAATATGCCAATACACCTTGCCTCTTTTATTTATTATTTTATTTCCAGGTTTTACTGCCTATCCTGGCTGACCTGGAACTCACTACGTTGCCTACAGTAGCCTTCAGTTATCAGTCCTCTTGCATCCATGCCTCCTGGGTGCGGTGACAAGAAAGAGATATTAGTCATGTTGCCTGCTTTAAACAAACTCTTGTAATCCTAGCTATTCAGGAGGTTAAGACCTGAGGATCATGGTTGAAAGCCAGCCCCCGGCAGGAAAGACTCTTATCTCCAATTAACCATTCACAAACCGCAAGTGGAGCTGTAGCTCAAAGTGGTAGAGTGCTAGCCTTGAGCAAAAGAGCTCAGGGACAGTGCCCGGGCCCTAAATTTAAGCTCCACAACCAACAATAAAATAAAAAACAATAAAAACATTTACAATGTTGAGGGCCGAATGCACAGCTTCGTGGATGGTAGGCAAGAGCTCTACCACCAAGCTGCACCCTTAGCCCCTGAAATATGACCGTAATATGACAGGTCCTGGGGACCTGGGTGTAGTTCATTAGGAAAGCTCTTGCCCAGCATGAGCTAGGCCCTGTGTTTGACCCCCCAGTACTGAAAAAAAAAAGAAAAGTCAAAGGCTCCATTTTCTTTATGTATTAATTGTGCCCCCAGAAATGACTCTGCCTATCCTGTGAGTCGGGTTCAGTGCCAGGTGCTGAAGGAACAATGATAAGAGAGATAGTTGATGTAAGGCTGTGAGGGAGACATTCAGCAGTAGTAACCTCAGAGTGGGAACAAGGGTGGGTACACCTCTCCCCAATATCCACCTGCACCCTCATTTATTTCTGTGTTAAACTGAAATGAAAAGTGAAGCAAAGCCCTCCCAGCCAAACAGATGACTGACCTGCCTCCCCTATACAGAAATGGTGGAACTGCTGTTTCTAGTTAAGAAGGGGTACAGCTAAGCACTGGGGGTTCACGCCTATAACCCTAGCTATTCAGGAAACTGACATCGAGAGGACTGAAGTTCAGTGCCAACCCAGGCAGAAAAGTCTGGGAGTCCCTGTCCCCAATCTGCCAGCAAAAAGCCAGGCTGGAGATGTGGATGAGGTGGTCGTGTTCCTGCCATGAGCAAGAAAGCGAAACCCACTTGAGGCCCTCATTTCAAGCCCTGATACTGGCACACACAAAAAAAGGACAGGGCCGGGGAAAGGGGGGGGGGGGCGGATGTTAAGTGAAAAATTGAAGAATGATTTAATTATAGTTAATGTCAGCGCTGCACACCATGTCTGGAGTTCAGATGAGGGGCTTAGAGTTGCAGAGCTGGCCTGCCAAGCTGGACTCCAGCGGGAAGAAGCCCTGAGGAGAGCTCGAGTCCTCCTGAAGCTTTGGGGCTCAGTTCCTTCAGCTCTGGGGGCTAGAGACACTGATTACAGATTGCTTGGGTTAAATTCCTGCCTTCCTGCCTTCCTGCCTTCCTTCCTTCCTTCCTTCCTTCCTTCCTTCCTTCCTTCCTTCCTTCCTTCCTTCCTTCCTTCCTTCCTGCCTGCCTGCCTGCCTGCCTGCCTTCCTGCCTTCCTTCCTGCCTGCCTGCCTTCCTTCCTGTGTGGAGGCCTTGCTCTTGCTAGACAGGATTCTACACTGAGCCATGCCTCCAGTCATATTTTTCACTGAAGATACAGATACATAGATAAATAGATATGTTTTAAAATGGGGTCTCACTTTTTGCACGTGCCTAGGCTCTGGTCTGTGCACTTCATTCTTCTTGTCATAACGGAGATGATAGACCCTTGGCTTCTTCCTGTTGACATGGAATCTCAAGGCCCTGACCCTGAGTTCAGCCTCCCAAATTACTAGGCATGGGCATATCTGCGTAGTTGATACAAGTAATCAATTTGAATTTGAAGAGGAGTGCCTTTACCTGGATGTGTTAAAAACTGAGAAGATGAAGTAAGATCTAAGCCAGGGAGGAGGATCACAGGGTAGGAGGATCACAGTCTGAGGTCAGCTTGGGCAAAGTTAGCAGAAGACCCTATCTGAAATTCCAACATAGTAGCAAGTACGAGGCCCTGATTCCAATCTCCAGTACTGTGGGGGTGAGGGTAGAAATCAAGAGGGGGCTTTTCAGGACTTAGAAGGGTGCCATGGAGAAGAGAAAAGAAAGAGCTCAAGAATAGAAGGGTAATCCAGGCGCTGATGGCTCATATCTGTAAACCTAGCTACTCAGTTCTGGGGTTTGAGCTCAAGGCCTGAGCACTGTCCCTGAGCTTCTTTTGCTCAAGGCTAGCACTCTACCACTTGAGCCACAGCGCCACTTCTGGCTTTTTCTGTCTATGTGGTACTGAGGAATCGAACCCAGGGCTTCTTGCAGGCTAGGCAAGCACTCTACCGCTAAGCCACATTCCTAGCTCAGAGCTATGTCTTAAAGTGGTAGAGCACTAGCCTTGATTAGAAAAGCTCAGAGACAGCACCCGGAGTTCAAGCCCTACAACCGACAAAAAAAAAAAAGGAAGGGTAGATAGATACACATGATGAACGTGAGATGTATGTATTTGGGAAATATCATAGTGAATTGCATTAATTTGCTCAATTCATATGGCTTAATGATTATAATAAAAATTAAATTGAAAGGGGAAAAGCATAACAGGTAGGCAGGGGATAGCTCAGGATTAGAGCATCTGTCTAAGTTGCCAAGAGGACCTGGATTCTATCCAAGCATTGTATTCTTAAAAAAACAAAAAAAAATCAAAGTAGGTTTTCCTTATTACTAAATACATAAAAAAAAAAACAACACTGTGATTCTCATTGCTACTTTAGTAAGAACAATTTTGGCAGGGCAAAAGTTGATTTTCAAAGCTGGGCATTGGTGGCTCGTGCCTGTAATCCTAGCCATTCAGGAGGCTGAGATCTGAGGATCGAGGTTCAAGGCCAGCTCTCCAATTCATCACCAGAAAACCAGAAGTGGCACTGTGGCTCAAGTGGTAGAACACTAGCCTTGAAGAGCTCAGGGACAGCACCCAGAGATCAAGCCCCACGACCGAGAAGAATAAAGTTGATTTTCAGTTGTATGGCCGGGGATTTTACATAGTTAACCAAAGGGCTGACTTCGACATGACTAAAATAGATGCTTCAAAGTGTTTTGGTGGTAGAAGCTACTGTGATGAGGGCTAAGCATGGCGGTACATGCTTGTAATCCCAGCACTCAGAATGCTAAAGCAGGAGGACTGAGAATTAAGCCAGTGTAGACTACATGGGGAGGTGGGAGTTTAAGGAAAGCTTAGGGTAGCATAGAGAGACCTTGTCTCAAAAACAAAAACAAACCAAAAACTGATCAGGGCAGGGAATGTGGCTTAATGGGAGAGTGCTTGCCTAGCATGCAAGAAGCCCTGGGTTCGATTCCTCAGTACCACATAGACAGAAAAAGCCAGAAGTGGCGCTGTGGCTCAAGTGGTAGAGTGCTAGCCTTGAGCAAAAGAAGCTCAGGGACCGTGCCCAGGCCCTGAGTTCAAGGCCCAGGACTGGCAAAACAAAATAATAACAACCACCACCTGTGATATAATGCTGAGTACTTCGGAGAACAATGCTGTATGACAGATGGGTTTGTATCTTGTATGTGCTAGTAGATGGAGCGACTCCACTTAATTCTTTCCTTTTCTTTTTCCTCAGTGCTAGAGGGAGTGAACTCAGGGCTTACACCTGCTTGGCACAAGTAGATTTACCGCTTTACCGCTGTGCTATGTATTCCCAGCCCAGCCTGCTTCTTACTCTCAAGCTTCCACTCTAAGAAGGGGACAGGAAGATGTTGCAGCCTTGGCTCAGCGTGGTTTTGAGCACCAAGTGGCATGATGATTTTTAAGTAAAGCTCAGAGCCAGCTGCACGCCCATTCCGCTGGTCCTCTGTTATGTGTTATAGTGAAAAAGAAAGGTAAAGAGTTTTAACTTGGTTATGGCAGGACAGGTTACCGGTTTTTTTGTTCTAGGCCCTTCTAAAAAAACTCATTTTTGCTCTTCTGAACAGAAAAGTAGAACATTATGTGAAAGGAGCTTTTTTTTTCCCCCTTTAATGCCAGTACTGGAGCTTGAACTCAGGGTCTGGGGACTGTCCCTTAGCTTTTTTGCTCAAGGCTAGCACTCTACTACTTGGGCCACTGCGCCACTTCTAGCTTTTTGGTGGTTGATTGGGGAGAAGAGTTTCACATGCTTTTTATCCCCCATGGGCTCCATACTGTGATACTCAGATTCCATCACTGTAAGTAGCTAGGATTACAGGCCTGAGCTAACAGCACTAGCCTCTTTCCTTTTCTATTCTATTCTATTCATTTCCTTTCTTTCTTTTCTTGAGACAGGGTCTCTAGATTGCCCAGGCTGCCCTCGATCTTGCCTTAGGATTACAGGTATGAACTACCATATCTAGTTTTAAAAGAAGCATTCTTCTTATTTTTTTTCTTTTTCTTTTGTCTGTAGGGCCTGGGCGCTGCCCCTGAGCTTTTCTGCTCAATGCTAGTGGTCTACCACTTTGAGCCACAGCTCCACTTCTGGTTTTCTGGTAGCTGACTGGAGATAAGAGTCTCATGGACTTTCCTGCTAGGGCTGGCTTTGAACCATAATACTCAGGTTTCAGCCTCCTAAGTAGCTAGGATTGCAGGTGTATGCCACCAGTGCCTGGCAGAAGCATTCTTGAAGACCTCACTGAGTCAAGAATGATTTTCTTGTAGATGTGAATGTAGTAAGATTTACACTGTGTTAGATTCTATAAGATTTACATTCTATTGATACTAGAATCGGGATTTTTATGAATATATTCTTGTGGCATAGTTCAAATTTGCATTAGTTAAAATGCAAGCACACTGTTTCACATGGAAGGCTAGACCTGACTGAAGTTGGATGTGATGTCAAATACCTGCAATCCCAGCCCCTTAGGAGGCTCAATCAGGAGGACCACAAATTTAAGGCTAAGTTGGGTGATATAAACAAGGCCCTGATCCGAAAGCATCGGATAGCACAGCACAATAGAAAAATAGAATAACAGCACTGGAGGAGAGGGAGAAAAAGAAGAGAATTTAAAAGCAACAATAGCAAAATGTTGGTATAAATCCCATTTTGTCCTTGCTTGGAAATCACAGAAACTTCTTAGTAACCGTCAACACCAAGTCCTGCAGCGACTGATGGGGGCTCTGAAACCTCCATAGACTAACTTTGCCCAGGGTACCACCGCCTTAGCGCTGAGAGGTCTTGGGTGAGTTGCTGATCACCCGAGTGCCCTGTGTACTGGGCACGATGAGCCCAGCTCCCTAGGGGGATACAGTCCACACCTAACGGTCTCTTCACGTGACAGCACCGGGCCCTCTGGAGGAGCCTGGCTACCACCCTCAGGAGATGCACACTGGACTCTCACTCTCCAGGGAAGGGCAAAGGCTGGCTCTACTGACTGACAGTGTGTGTTGGTCTACCTTGCCTGCCTGAATTCCATCCATTTATTCGTCCATCCAAGTTAGCTTGAAGCACCCAGGTACCAGATGCTATGCCTGATTCTAAGGGAACTCCAGTGCCTCAGTCAGAGGACCCCTGGTCTCCTACATAGGGTAGTCTCAGGAGCAGAGTGCGTTGTAAATATGTGAACAGCCTAGTAACTTTAGGCCATTACCTCAGATAATCACCCAGTCCCTAAGGATGTAATGTAGCTGGGAGAAGGAGATGAGGCTCTCCTGTAGGCTAGGGGAAACTTCTCTGAGCACAGTCTGGAGGCAGAGGAGTGAACACACAGGTCGAGAGACCCCAGGACAGGCACTCTGCTGTGGCCAAAGACCAGCTAAACCTTTGTGTTTCGGGCAACTTTCGCTTCCTTCAGTAGACCTGGTCTTTTTGTTGGAGCTTCATGGAGTAGGCAGCCCAACTCACTAGTGTCAGTCCCCAGAGAAGATTTTTTTGTGTGTGTGATTCTGGGGCTTGAACTCAGGGACTCAAGCTCTTGCTTAGCTTTTTTGCTCAAGACTGGTGCTCTGCCACTTGGTCCACACCTCCACTCCCTGCTTTCTGATGGTCATTTGGAAATAAGGGCTGGATTACAGGTATGAGGCACTGGCACCTGGCTTCTGAGAGGACTTTACAGCCATCCTCAAGCTTGTTTATCATGTGGCGAGGGAACTTTGGGACAGTTTTCTCAAACTGTTGTTTACAGAACTTCCTACCAAGCAGTGCAACTAGGTAGGATTTGTTTTTTTTTTTTTTTTTTTCTTTAATTGTCAATGAAGTGTCACATGCAAGTTGAAGCACATGAATTTTCAAATATTCAACCATTATTCACGCACACAAATGCCAATTTCATGTAATTCACCTGAAGTACATTCAGATAAGTGCCCATATACTGCATTTTTACACCGCAAGCAGAGCTGTGTCACTAGCATGAAGAAACAGATCAAGGCCTGAGAAGTGACTCAAGGGGTAGAAGCCTTTCTAGCAAGCTCAATGAGATCAAACCTCAGTACTGCCAAAAGGAAAAGAAAGGAAAAAAAGAAGACGAAGAAGAAACATCAAGAAACAAAACATTAGCCAGGCATCCATGCCGCAGGTCTGTAATCGTAATTACTCAGGAGGCTAAAGTCTGGAGTGTTGTTGGTTCTGGACGGTAAAATCCACGAGACTCTATCTCCAAAGGAACCAGCAACAAAGCCGGGCTGGATGTGTGGCACACGAGCTAGAATGCCAGTCCTGAGCGGAAAGGCTGCACTAGGCCAAAGCCTCCAGTTTAAGCCCTACCACCAGCACCAAAGGGAAAGGAACAAAACAAAATAGTGCCAGTGTTGGGGCTCAGGACACACCACCTAGAGTTTGATGTCTTAGGACAATTTAGCAAACTGTTGGTTGAACCAGCACTAGTGTGAATTTAGCGAGACGGAGAGTACAGGATTTATGGAGATGCTTGTTTTTAAAATGAGCTTACATTAGTTATAAGGGGGAGGGGGCTCACGGTTACGTTTTCGTACAATGTATCCCACTCAATTTCACTCGGCCACTCTTCCCACTTTCTCCAAGATTTTTCTTGAGTTGTCCAAATGAAACATGGACCTTACATATTGTTTATAACTAATGTCTAAATGTTATGCTTCGTTCACCTTGCTGGAGTCTCTCTGTTAATTGTCTACAAATACCACATCTTTCCTTTATTTTCTCTTATTAAGTACAATTTAGTTTATGATCACATTCAGTGTGTGTGTGTGTGTGTGTGTGTGTGTGTGTGTGTGTGTGTGCACGCGCCCTGGGCACTGTCCCTGAGCTTCTTTTGCTCAAGGCTAGCATTCTGCCACTTGAGCCACAGCTCTACTTTTGTCTTTTTTTTGGGGGGGGCGGAGGGCTTAGTGGCAAAAAAAGAGTCTTACAGATTTTCCTGCCCAGGCTGGCTTTGAACCACAATCCTCAGATCTCAGTCTACTGAGTAGCTAGGATTACAGGCAGGAGCTACCGGTGCCCAGCATACATGCTATTCTAAATTTTTATTAAACAAAACAAAAATCTCTTGTCTAGCTAGATAATATTGTAAATCTCTACAGATCTATCTTCTACTTAATGAAGTCTGCCTTTAACAGTGTTTAATCAACTATTTAACATATCCTAGTTATTAACTTTATTTTTTCTAGATGAGCTTGTTTTTTATAATCTTTCTCTCCTCACTCATATATTTAAGCCTTCTATTTATTTCTTTTTTTTTTTTTTTTTTTTTTGGCCAGTCCTGGGCCTTGGACTCAGGGCCTGAGCACTGTCCCTGGCTTCTTCCCGCTTAAGGCTAGCACTCTGCCACTTGAGCCACAGCGCCGCTTCTGGCCGTTTTCTGCATATGTGGTGCTGGGGAATCGAACCTAGGGCCTCGTGTATCCGAGGCAGGCACTCTTGCCACTAGGCTATATCCCCAGCCCCTATTTATTTCTTTAACCATATAAAATACATGTTGTACCTGATCATTTCTATACGATACATTTTTGTGGACCTAATGATCTATCTGCTGTTCCAGCTGGTTCTCATACTGGCTCCTTGCTTTGTGTTTTGTGAATTTTAATTTAGGTTCAAGTTTCATAAAACTCTGTGGGGATTCCTTGAAGCATGGTAATTACAATGTTTCCAAAAAGATTTACATTTGCTTTTATTCAGTTCTTAAGGTTTATTCCTACTTCTGACTGGGTATGGTGGTACACATATTATACTACTCATCAAAAATTAGATCTAATTTCATTCTCTTTCTCTTGAATATGCTGAATGTTTGACTTATATTTCCTACAACACTGCCCAACTGCCAATCAAAACATACCACCTTTTAACAAATCTCAAATTTTCACTCAGGAGGCCAAGACTGGAAGATCTTGAGTTCAAGGCCAGCCTGGGCTCCATAACAAGAATTTAATTTTTTTTCAAACTACATAAGACACAGATATTATTAATGAGACTACAAACTCATGGAAAGGCTGGTTTATAGGTTGGAATTTTCAGGGAAGCTTTTGCTGTCCTCAGCCAGTATCAAAGCTAGAGGAATGAGTTTCCTTTGGCATCCTTCCTTTCCTTGGACCCTTTCTTGTGCATGGCTTTATTTCTCATTCCCTCTCACAGAGAGGATGTCACAGATCCTGGCATCTGGGACTGTGTGGTTCCCAGGAGACCACAACTGAGAAGAAACTTCAATGCTCAGGATGTACAGAGTTCAGTATTCTAAAAGTATTCTAGTTTCCCTGTGTACACTCTGTTGGAGCAGCCATAACATGAAACTGTGGAGGAGGCTACATCGCTGACGCAAAAGGATTGTTGGACACACGGATACTCCTCACCCCAACTATATATTTCATGCTATTTATCTCTAATACTGAAAGGCTTGATTCATTTTCCCCATTGTCCTCTTATTCACTGTATTTGTGAGAGATGATTTTGTTATGTAATCCAGGCTGGCGTCAGATTCAAGGTCCTCCTGCTTCAGCTTTCTGAGTTCTGGGATTACAGGTGGACGCCACTATGCCCTGTCCCACATTTAATTATTGATGTAGGTACCATTGCAATCATCAATTATTGTCAGAAAACCTGGTCACAGGGTGATGGCGGGAAGTGGATCCAAGTGAAAGGTACCATAGTCACTTCTGTGACAGAAATCACCACCGTGAGGCCTGGACGTTCCATTCCGACCAGCACAGCAATGTACTGACATTTAATCTGCAGGAGGTAGAAGGAAAGGACCCAAGTCAAACATAGGCCAACAGACACGCGAAAGCTCCCGGATTGTCTATGAGGGAGGAGAGAGCAAGCAGAAGAAAGATGGCAGCAGGTGAGTGATAGCTGTGGTCCTGGCTGTCTGAGGAAGGAATATTGAGAATTCTAGGCCAGCTTGAGCTAGAGAGCTAGATATTCTGAAAGAACAGAAGAAAGGAAACGAGAAAGGCAAGAAGGAAGGAAGGAAAGAAAGAAGGAAGGAAGGAAAGAAAGAAGGAAGGAAGGAAAAAGAAAGAAATTCAAGGAAGAAAGAACTAACTTGAGAATAAAATCAAGAGCCAGTATTCTTCACTACTCAGGAGGCTGAGGCAGGAAGATTGCTTGATGCCAGTCTGGGCAATACTGTGATAACTCATCTCAAAAAGACCCACAGAACAAAGTGAAAACCAACCCACACCATCTTGCCACTTCGATGCCACAGCCATGAAGAGGAGAGCAGGAAGAGCTGGGGATGTGGCTGAGGGGTAGAGCTCTGGCCTCGTATGTGTTAGGGCCCTGGGTTTCAGCACTGAAAAACCAAAGGGAAGAGAATGAGATGATAGTGAGGTTGGAGAAGCTATGGGGTGTTGTTTTATAATTTTCCTGTTTCCCAGGGGGGAAAAATGAGGATATTTACTTATTCACTTACTAAAAACAAAACAACAACAACAAAACCAACAAATTTCTGCCTGGGCACTGGTAACCTAGCTACTCGTGAGGCTGAGATCTAGAATCCTGGTTCAAAGCCAGCCTAGGCAGGAAAGTTCCTACGACTCTTTCATTATTATTATTACTGTTGTTGTTATTTTACTGATACTATAAAGGTGATATATAGAGCAGTTATAGTTACATTAAGTCAGGTAATGAGAACATTTCTTTTTCGACAGTGGTGTTCCTCCATTTTTCTCCTCGTTTTTCCCTCTCATCCCAACTCACAAGTTCTGTAGTTCATTTTCCACATAGTGTCCAGTGAGTACCACTGATGTATTTGTTCACTTTGTTCCTCTATTCCATGAGACCCTTACCTCCAATTAACCATGAAAAAGCTACAGGCAGAGCTGTGGCTCAAGTGGTTGAGTGCTAGCCTGGAGCACAAAAGCTCAGGGATAGTGTACAGGCCCTGAGTTCAAGCCCCAAGACTAACACACACACACTTGTGAATGGTAGCTCATTGAGAAAGGACGTACTTGACCTGCATGAGGCCCTGGGTTTAACCCCAGGACTAAAAACGAATAAGGAAAATAAATACAAGCCAGGTGTGTGGTGGCACACACTTTTAATCTCAGCTACTCAGGAGGCAGAAATAGGAGGATCAACTTCTGAGGCCAGCTCAGCAAATGCTTAAGACCCAATTTAAAAACAAAACAAAACAAAAAACAAAAGGGTTGGGAATCATGGTTCCCAGCTATGGTGCATTAGCAAGTTCTAGGCCTTAAGTTCAATCCTCAGTACCACCAAAAATAAGTAAACCAATAAATGAACGGCTGCCTGAGCTGAATGGGCTGCTAGCGCAGAAGAACGCATCAGCAAGTACCCAGTAATTGCGCCAGCAGTGTCGTCTGCTTCTGTCCCTGCTCGCAAGGGCCGTGCAGGACAGCCACGGTTGGTGGGCCTCTTGTGCGGCTAGGGTGGGTGGCCACCTTCTTCTTGCTCTTCCTGAGGCTTCTCTAGGGTGCAGTTCCTGGGGTGGGGTCACGGGGGCCTCAGGCTGAGCAGTCCCAGTTCCTGCAGCCCATCCTGTCCTTGGCCTGAGGAAGAACGTGGTGGTGTAGAAGACGGATGTGGACTGGGACAATAGAGCCGCTTGGCTGGGGACAAGAGCCTGTGTTTCTCTCCTCGCAGTCGCCACCTGAAGCTTGGCCCTGTGACCGTCCCTCTGGTCCCGTTCAGAGCCCGCTCAGCCTCACTGAAAGCAGCTGGGACTGTCCCGGGAACCAAAGATACACTTCCTTCCTTCATGGCCTTCCTTGGGAATACCTGAGAACACAGCGGCGGGCCACAGTCCTATCCCCCAGTGCCCAGGATTTCCCCGATGGTTCTAGCAAAAGGAAGGCCTGCTGTGAGCTGCTGTTGGGTGGGTTCATGAGGACGCAGCCCAGGGACCCCTTCCTTCTGTTTTGAGGACAGGGGTAGGTGAGCTGTCCAGGGACTGAATGCGGTTCAGGTGGAGACCCAGGGAGGAGATGCTCATTGGAAGCACTGCCCCAACTAGCCTACGCCTTGACGACTTGAACAGGCCAGGGAGGGCCGTTACAATGTTCTAGTAGTAGTCATCGAAATGCCTGGCAGTAAAGGATGGGTGAGCTCTGGAAAGAAAATAAACGCTACTGTTAAGTAGTGTGTGGCAGATCTATTAGGAGAGGACCCAGGAAGGCCTTCATAACAGATTGTTGAGTGACTGAATCAGGGCAGAACAGGGAGTATGTGTGTGTGTGTGTGTGTGTGTGTGTGTGTGTGTGTGTGTGTGTGTGTGTGTTGGTCTTGAGGCTTGAACTCAGGGACTGAGCACTGTTCCAATGCCTTTTGTCCTCAAGGCTAGCACCATAAGACTTTAGCCACAGTTCTACTTCTGGCTTTTTGCCTATTTTTGAGGTAAGAGTGTCACGGACTGTCCTGCGCCTCTGGCTTTGAACTGCGATCCTCAGATCCCAGCCTCCTGAGTAGCTAGGATTACAGGTGTGAGCTATCAGCACCCAACTTTCCAAAAACTCTTAACTGGTTACTTCCAGAGGAATGGAGGTTTGGGTGGGGAGTAAAACTTTCACTGTGTTTTATGTTCTTCTATACTTGATTTTAAAAAATGAGCATGGTTGCCTTTATGGTAATGATAAAGTGGGCCAAAGAAAATGCTGAAGAAGGTTTACCCATCCAGGCATGGAGACTCACATCTGAAATCCCAGATATCCTGGAGGTATAGATCTGAAGGATTGCAGCTCCGTGTCAGCCCCAGAAAATAAGGCAGGCCTGGTGGACGCGTCCGTGACTCCAGGGACACACGGAGGCCCACACAGAAGGACCATGGTCTGAAGTTGTCTTGGGGCAAAAATGCAGGCCTAATCTAAAACCTAAGTAAAGCACCAAGGGAAAGGGGCCTGGCCCACGTGATAGCCACCTAAACGAAATAAGTAGGTTGGCAAGGCAAAGCACCCCAACCACTCCACGTGGTAGCCAGCAGTACGGCGGGCAGGCGGAGTCACCAGGTGCGACGTGAGATGGGGGCCTTGTCTAGGGGAGCACCGCTTGCCGAGGACGCTTCGACCAGCCCAGAGTGGACGCAGGGGCAGGAACTCAGTATTTGCCAGGCTGACTCAGTGACAGGAGTAAAACCAAAGCCAAGGCCAAAGTTCAACTCCTAGAACAGGGCTTGGAGTGTCTGTTCTAGCAACAGCTACCAGCTAGTAACCCCTTACCTGTCCATCCATCCTGGCAGAGCTCCTTGCCCAGGGTGACATGATATACATCCTCCCCAAACACCCCAGTTGACAGATGGGAACACCGAGGCTCCGAGGCCGTAAGCCACTCACCCACATGGACACCGTCAATAACTAGCAGGACCCGGGTTTAACCCAGATCTGTCTGCCTCTGAAGGCCGCTCTCATTACTGAACACTCCTGTCTCGAGGCTCCTTACCTTTGGGGTGAGGGCTTGGGGGTGGGGTGGGGGACACATTAACCTACCTAGCCTGGGTAGTGTCTTAGAGAGCACACCCACCACGGTTTACCCGTACTGTGGAGATGCTGAGGACTGTTTGCATTTCAACGTCGGGGACAGTTGGCAAGGCTGTTATCAGTGAAAGTAGCGTTTTCTGTACGACTGAGATTGGTACTCAACATGGTACCCGGTGCTTAATCTCACTGGCTGGTACTCTACCAACCGAGCCAGGCCTTTAACCCCAAATGAAGGTTAGTAAACTCTGCTTCTGCTTTTTTGGTTTTTGTTGTTCTTTTTTTTTGAGACAAGATCTTAAGTCGTCCAGTTGGGCCTGGAATTGGCAGCCTTCCTGTTTCAAATTCCCGAGGGCAGGGATTACAGGTGTGAACCACCACTCGACTATCGAAGTCTTTTTAAAAGAAAGTCACTTTGAGGAGGAAAAATTGAAAGCAGGCCTGGAAGGACGAACCTGGATTAAGAGAGATGTGAAGAGAAGGTTCTAGAAAAGAAGGTGCACAAGGAATCCATGAAATCTGCTGTGCTCTTTTTGAGATACTGATGGGGAGTGAGCCACTGTATACACAAGGGAAAAAGACAACACTAGGAGGCATTCTGAGCCAGATGCCCGTGGCTCATTGCTTGTAATTCTAGCTACTCAGGAAGCTGAGATCCGAAGATAGAGGTTCCAAGGCAGCCTAGGCAGACAAAGTGGAGAGACCCTTATCTCCACTTAACTACCACAAAACCCTCAGTGGAGTTGGGCCTCCAGTGGTAGAGCACTGGTCTTGAGCGAAAAAGCCAAGTGAGAGAGTGTGGCCCTGAGTTCAAGTCCCGGTACTAGTGTGCACACACCTGCGCGCTCCCAACCATCCCTTACACACCACAGAGTCATTCTAGAGTGTGAGCACTGGAGAGGATTTAATTTCACGAGAAAGACAATTCCTCAGACAGTGTTTTACCCTGTGCATTAAAGATATGAAAGTGGTGCTTCAAACAGATGAGTCTGACAACAAGGTCTAGCTGACTTGGAGGGAGGGAGGAGGGAGGGAGGAGGGAGGGAGCATGGTACGGGGTGACCGAGGTCTCAAAGGGAGAGCAGCAAGAGAAATGCAAAAGGAGGGCCCATGTGACCAATGTAATAAAGACGCCCCAGGTCATTGGTACATCAGGGTCAGGGGTCAGGATTCAGTAAATCCAGGGCTTCAAGTCCACCTATCAAGAAAGAGAAAAGGAAGGTGGGCAGCGGGAGGGAGGAAGGGAGGATGAAAGGAAGGAAGGAAGACACTAACCACCAAGGAAACAAGTCTGTGTGTCTCAAGGAGAATGTCCACTTCTGGGATAGGGGATTGGGAGAAAGTTCTGGTTGGCAGCTAGAAATGACGATGAATTTGGGATTTTTATCCTAAACCTGTCTTCTTCCCGTAAGGACAGTGTGGGGACCTCTTCTGGACTTGCTTTGTTTGGAGCAGTGTAACAACCTTTCTGTTTGGTGGTGCTGTGGCTCAAAGGGCCTTGTGTGCATGCCAAGCAAACGTCGCAGCGCTGTGCTGCCTTCGTGGTTGGAACCCAGCACGAGCAGAGCAGAGCTGCTCTCTGTGCTCAGAGAAGACAGACACCAAACGAGGAATGACCCGCGTTCTTTTTGGGCTCCTTATGGCAAGGTGGCCTTTCTCTCCCTTTCTCCCCAGACCTGGAGGGTGCATGCACCAACTGGTAAGAGCATTTGTCAAATAATACTTCATCATGGATTGCATCTTTTATTTATTTATTTTTTTTGAGAAAGAATATCACTATGTAATCTTCAAGCTCTGACATTTCCAGCCTACGCTTCTGCATGCTAATATCACGGAGGTGTACCATCCTACCTCACACGTTTTAAATTCATTCATTCATTCATTTCCAGTTCCAAGACTTGAACTCCAGGCCTCCAGGGGGTTCCACTTTCTTACTCACAGATGGCATTCTACCACTCGAGCCATGCCACCAGTCCAGCTTTTGGTTGGCTAATTTGAGGCGAGACAGACTTTTCTGCCTTGAATGGCTTCCAGGTCTCAGCTTTCTGACTAGCTAGGATTACAGTTGTCAGCTACTGGTGCCTTTGTAATTAAAAAAAAATTGTTATAAAGGTGATTACAGAGAGGTTACAGTTGCGTGAGTCAAAGAATACATTCCTTTTTGGACAATGTCACCCCTTTCCTTGCTCTCTTCCAGTTTTTCCCTCCTGTCTCCACCCACAAGTTGTACAGTTCGTTTTCAACATAGTGTCCAGTGAGGACCACTGCTGCATTTGCTCACTCTTTGCCCTTCCATTTCCATGCCTCCCTTACTCTACCAAAGACAGATAAATGAACAACAAGACAAAAAGAAACAACAACAACAACAAAGAAAAAGCTTCATTTCCATTTCCTGGAATCATTTTGATAAGTATTATCTCAGATGGCTAGAGGCTTCTAGGCACTGCACCTTTGTGTTAGATCCTATCTCGTAATTAAAAGAAGAACAACCTCTCTGCCCCTCATTCCTTCCTTCTTTATTTTCCCCTACAAGTATTTATTGAGTCAAGGAAACAGAAAACGGAAAATGGGTGACGGTTTCTTGGGGTCCCAAGGTGATACCCTTGGCCAGCTCCACCGTGGAATGCTCCGCCTGGGGGGAGGGGCTATTGTCCCCTGGGGACTAAGGGTGATGTCCTTGGCCAGGGCCAGGGTGGAATCACATGCCTGTGGACAGGCAGGTGGTCGAGCCTGTTCACGTGCACCTGTTGTCTTGCTTGATCTTGGGAATCAGGCAGGAATCCATTCTGCGTATTCCATCTTTAGATATGGAAAAGGATCCAGGCCAAGAGGGGGGAAGGCAAGTCCAAGTCCTTCGATGATCCTATGATGTAGCTAGTGTATTGGGAGGAGGTAAGTACTTAGTGGTGAGAGAGTACGGAGGAAGCACACCTATCCCTAGCCCTGGAGAGGCAGCTGGCTGAGTCTAGCTGCTGGGTCCCCGATGTACTAATGACCTGATTATTTGTACAAGTGTCAGCCACACGGAAGTAGAATAGGGTGGGAATGTATGTTTCATGTTGCATGCGGAAGGAACTTGGATGCTGGAGAGCCGAGCTTGTTGGAGAGCAGAAGGAAGAGGCGTCAGGAACTTAACTTACAATCTAGAATTTATACCTAGCAAACTCATCGGTCAAAGAAGAATGTGAAGAATTCCAGGTGTGGCAGTGCACACCTGTAGTCCGACATACTTGGGAGAGTGACCCTACCCCGGAGGACATCGTGAGGTCCCTTTGCAGGAAAATGAGAGTGATTAGGGAATACAAGTGAAGACTGTTTTAGGCATGAACAGTCAGAAAATTTCACTTCCTCCATATTTCTTTCTAGGAACTGAGTAGAAGACGATGTCAAGAAAGCAAAGAACCAATCAAAATTATACTAGCTCAGGTAGGCAAGGGCTAGATCAAAACGGGCTGCATTGGCACGGTGAGGAGTTTGGGCTTCACTATAATGTCTGATTTTTGTTTTTACTGTGTTGGGTAGAACGAGGCATAGAACTTACTCTGTTTGGAGCAGTTCATGGCCTTGTATATTCAAGGGCAAGTGTTCTACCACAGAGTGATAGCCCAGCTACAATGTCAAAATTACTTAACGTGCTAATACAATGATACTCTAAAACAAAAAGAAAACATTGAAGGTCACTGTACTGTACTAAAAAAAAAAAAAAGCCCTGAATAACATAAAACTGCAGATGGTTCTTGATTCACGACGTGGTTATATTCCGAAAAACCCACTACAAGCAGAGATGCATTTCATATACCTGGCCAGCTTGGAGGCCAGGGGCTTATGTCTGTAATCCCAGCTCCTCAGGAGGTTGAGATCTGAGGATGTCCATTTGAAGCCATCCAGGACAGAAAGTGCATGACACTCTTAACCTCCAATAAGTCAGAAGTGGAGCTAAGGCTCAAGTGGCAGAGTGCCAGCGTACAGTGGGGGGGAAAACAAGAAAGAGAGCAAGACCCTAAATTCAGACCCCAGTACTGTCACTAAATACATACA
This sequence comes from Perognathus longimembris pacificus, assembly GCF_023159225.1. Lineage (NCBI taxonomy): Eukaryota > Metazoa > Chordata > Mammalia > Rodentia > Heteromyidae > Perognathus > Perognathus longimembris. The sequence goes on along the minus strand of NC_063182.1, from coordinate 6,071,386 downwards.
TACACACACATATACCTCCTTACCAAACACCATAGTTTGGCAATCCCACTTACCGTCTGGGATGGATTCCCTGGCTGCAAGTCTGGTTTCCAGCATCAAGGGAGAGGATCTTACTGCATATATTCCTAGTCAAAGCAAAGACAAAATTCAAGCGATGATTTCTATTTCTTTCTCCTCCTTCTCCCCCTCCCCCTCCTCTTGTGAGAGGTTGAGTCTTGGAGTCTTTATTAGAGTGCTAGCGGTCTGTAGGCAGCCAATTGTTACAAAGGCCTGCAACCTGCAAATACACTTAACATAGCTAGGAAACAGGCCAGAGAGGAAAGAAAGAACAAAAACCATACCAACAAACCAATCCACCTCTCCAATGGCGAGCTGAAGTGGAACGCCACAGTGACTGGAGACGCGCCAGGAGCCAGGACAAGAACACGGACAGACACATGGCATGGTGTAATGGCGCCTGAGCTGGTCTGGGCCTCTAGAGGGTCAGGTCTATGATTTCTGCTAGTATTGCGTATTATTAATGTACCTTCGTATCCTTGGGAAACAGTAAGTCCCCCATCCTACCCCAGGCCACCTGCAGTACTTTAGCAGCCTGAGGCATTCTGACAAGGCCCTGGGGACCCAAGGTTGTAATAGGAATTTTAAAGCAGGTGGCCCTGGGCTGGCTAAGGCCAATACTCTAGGAAGTCGAGTGGAAAGGCATTGTGCCCTGCTACAGAATTTCAGCCGTGCTCTGCCTGGTGGGTCATTTGCTTTTCAGTAGCAAAGGTGACCTTTGGAGCATCAATTTTACCAGAACAGCTTTGCTTACCATCAAGGGCGTAAGCCTCTTTGCCAGGGGCCGCTAGCAAGTCAGATTTTCAAATGTGATCAGGGGAGGGTGTTCACCTGGCGTGGCCACTGGGTCTGGTCAGACATTGCCACTGCTGGAATATGGAAGTGTGCGTGCGTGTGCGTGTGTGTGTGCAGGCTGAGAAAAATTTATAAGCTTGTTATATTTTAGTGGATCATGGCTGTAGCCAGAGTAGGAATCCAGGTGGTTTTCCTACACGGTTCCAAACGGGACCTTTTCTTTATGGTTTTGGCAGACAGACATTTTCTCTCCCACATCTACAGTTCAGCAGAATGAGAAAATATTCACACAGGAACCGAGCTGCTCCTTGTGATGTTTACTGGTTTTGCTGGCAATAAAAAAGGGCGTTCTCCAGTTCCCCATCAGCAAGGAGTCCTTCCCGCCTCCCTTCCCCACCGGCCTCCTGCCCCTGGAAGCAGCAAGTTTTAAATAGTACTGTTCTAAACGTTGTTGGCTGGTGACCTGGAAAATTCCTTTTGCTTTGTTAGCTGTTAATAGCCCATCGGGTTAAACCTCTCATCCTCAGAAACTTTCTTTTTCCTAACAAGAAGAAGGGAGTAGTTTAAAAGTTTTTCTTTTTTAAAGGAAAATGTTTTGGGGAAGATTCAGTGCCCCCTGGAAAGAAGGAAGGGAGGGAGGGAGGGAGGGAGGAAGGAAGGAAGGAAGGAAGGGATTTCACCTATATCTGCTTATACAGAGTCCTTTATATAAGTTAGGACTTGTATGCGGATAACTATACTTAGATGAAGGTGATTTATTTTGAAAGGCTGTGAGCTGGTCACAGCTGGTACTTGACTACTTGAGCCATACCCCCCGCCTGGCTTTTTGCTAGTTAATTGGAGAATAAAGCCTTGTAGATTTTGCCCGTGCTGGCTTTGAACCTCAGTCCTCTGGCTCTCCAGGTGGCAGGTGCGTGCCACCAGCCTCTCTGCCTGCTGGAAATGGAGTCTGGCCACTTAGCTCAGTTATTTCCTTTTTCATTCTCATTTGTTAAGTATGATTAATAACTGCCTTAAGTCTTGTAGCTATAAAACTAGCAATTACTACTTATGATGTATGCCAAGTACAGGGCTGAAGACATGCTGTATTAGCTCATTTAATCCTCATTATTGCTCTTCTCCTGTTAGAGAAAGCAGTGGAGATGGAGTCCTACCTGCTTTCTGTCTTCTTAGCTCAGGCTCGGAACCGTGGCATTGCTGTTCCTCAACAACAGAGAGCTAAGAAAACATACACAAGAAGAAGCATAGAACGGCCAAGCCATCCTCTCTAGAGCATAGCGTTTCTCCTTTTGCGGGCGACTCAAGTGTGTATTTGCTGAGTTACTGGCTCTTTACTGGAGGGTACCACGCGTGATGTCAGAAGCAGACCCCTGTCCTAGCCTTCGGGTTTCTGGACTTCCGTTCGGACCACAGAGTCCTGTCGTGTCTCTTCAGAGCTGGTTTGGATGGTCACACTCCATTTTCCAGCTTCCAGAACGGCATGGAAGACACAGAGAGAAGTCAGACCCTAGGACCGGCAATGCCACTTCCACTATCCACCTCTTCTACCAAATAGCATCTGATACAGAGCCCTCTCTCAACACCTACGTCACCGCCTGTGTCTTCGGAGCCAGCTGCTCTCAGATTTGCCTCCCGTCACCCAGACATCTCTTGAGACCTTCGGAGGCTGGAAGAGTCCACTAACCCAGTAAGAAGGCAGGTGTGGCAGGCTAGAGAAGCAAGGCGGGAGAGGGCGGGACTGGGGATGTCAGCAGGGGTTGCCGTCCAGGGCGTAGAATTCCCATCAGGCTGCGTTTCCTGGCTTTCAGTTCTCTATTTACTCCATCATTTGTACATACAAGTCGTTGCTTTACATGACTGGGGTACGATTATTGACAAATGTTGTCCAGTCATGTGAAGATCCACAGCGGATATGAAAGTACACTCCAAAGTACACTAGACCTCTGATCTAACAGACCAGGCATCTTGCTTTTTTTTAATTTTGGTGCTGGTCCTGGTGCTTGAACTCAGAGCCTAGGCGGTGTCCCTGAGCTTTTTGCTCCAGGCTAGTGCTCTAGCACCTGAGCCACAGTGTCCCTTCTGGCTTTTGGGTGGTTCATTCCAGATAAGAGTCTCATGTACTTTCCTCCCTGGGCTGGCTTTGAACTTAGATCCTCAAATCTCAGCCTGTGTAGCTAGGATGACAATCATGAGCCCCTGGAGAGGCCGCACTCATCTGAACAGTTTGAGGCCTATCTTTCCGTTTGGATTGGATGATTGTGTGTCACGCTCACTGGAGCAAAGGCACAGAAGCCTGCTCAGTAAGCCAATTACTTCTATAATTAGGGGTGTGTCCCTCTCCATCTCCCTCCCTCTTAAATAAGCTCTCACTACGTAGTCCACCATAGCCTGAAACTCTTCATCCTCCGGCCACAGTCTTCGTGAGCATCCTTCTGGTCCATACAAACGTTCTTTCCCTTTTTAACAGCAGCACAGTACTCCCCTGGCAGGCAGACCGTCTTCCTTTTCTTCTGATCTCTGCTTCACCCCTGGGTTCCCACGCTAAAACCTTGCCTTCTCCGAGTCCTGCCTCAGGAAGTGCCCAAATGGATAGGTGGGGTCAAAAGGTGAAAAGAGCTGGGGTAGGTCCCATATGGGAGAGTGTGGAAGACTGGGGGTGGGGTGGGGGGGGAGTGTGTCCAATCCCGGCCAGTCCTGGGGTACACAGGAAATTCTTGTCCTCCTTGGCTGCCAAATGGTTCCTCTGTTTGGCTTAGGCTAAACCTCAGGAATTATGGGACTCATCTCTGAAGTAACCAAGGGGATGAGCAGGGAGAAACATGAAAGGTTGTTTTCTTAGGGTTACCCTCCCGCATCAGGCCCCCCCCTACCTTAGGCACCCAGGCCAGGGTTCGGCCTCCCAGCTGCCTGGGCTCAGGGCGTACCACGCTTTTCCTATGGTAGTTTGTGTGTTTAACGACCCTGAGACCGGAATTTTGCTCCTTGTCACCGCGAGGCCACCCCAGCTTACCACCCTCAGGACGCGTCCGGGGGCGAGTGCACTGGCACACGGCAGGACCAGGGCTCCAACGCCCCAGCGCCTGTCACTCTTGCTTAGTCGCATTTCCGCTCCAGGCCAGTGGTCTGCCCCTGGAGCCACGCACGCCACCCCTCAGAGTCTTGGGTTTTTGTCTTCCTGGGCTGGTTTTGAACTCGGATCCCCAGGGTTCCGCTTCCTGCACTGTGTGGAACTCCTCTGCAGAATGGGGGGGGGGGGGAGCCAGAATAACCTATCTTACGCGGTGAACGTGTCCTGTGTAAATTAACCCCGCTTATGGAGTGTGGAATGGCGGAGGGACGGCCTCTTCATGCCTGCGGTATCTGTGAAGGGCAGGTTGGGGCTCTGAATCCGGGCTCCACACCAGACTTAGGCCTGGAGCCCGACCCACCCGTCAATGGGCCCGTGATGAAGCCCAGGTTGGACCGGCGGCCTCTGAGCGTTTCCCCGACGGCTCCTGGGGACCTGCCATTTATGTGCACGCCGATCTGCACCTCCCCAAATGCGTCCTGGGGAGGACCCTGCCTCCCAGGCTTGTCCAGCCCCCCCCCCCGGGGGTCCCGGGGACTGAGCGGCCCTCCCTCCGGGCCGGGCCTTCCGTGGGGTTCCTCCTCCGTCCCCCGCGGGCGGCCGGGCTCTCCAGGGCGATGGCCGGGGCGCGGCGCGGCGCCTCCGCTCCCCGAGGCGCAGGTGACGACCCGGTCACCGGCCGCCCCGGGGGGATCCCGGCGCGGGCTCGCCCGGCGGGTGCCCCCCATCTGATTCCCATTACCCGGGCCGCTCGCGCGCGCGCGCTCCGCCCGGGCGGTGGGGACGCCTCGACCGTGCGCACGTCGACATTTTAACCATAAATCCACCGAGTTCGGGGGGGCGGGGGGGGCTGGAAAATTCGAGGCCCGGAGGCCGGGAGCGGGGGGGGGGGGGGGGGGATGCAAACTACCCGGAGGTCCAGGGCCGGGCGGCGCGGCCCCGGGCCCCGGCCTCGGGCGGCGACTTCCGCGGGAGGGAGGGAGGGAGGGAGGGGGCGGCCCGCCCGGCCCCCGGGGGCGCGCGTGTGCGCGGGGCGCGGCGGGGCCCCGGCCCGGAGCCCGGGGGCGGGGCGCGTGCGTGTCTCTTTAAGAGCCCGGCGCGGCCCCCGCCTCGCAGGCGCCCGGAGCCTCACAAAAGAACAGGATGTTGTTGATTTGTCACCAAACCACAGAGAGGAAATGATTGTAAATTTCCTTTAAACATCCCCACCGCGCTCCCGCCGCCCCCGCTTCCGCCTCCGCCGCCCCCCGCCCGGCCCGGCGCAGCGGGGCTCCGGCGCGGCCCGCGGCCGCCGGGCCCAACCCACGGGCCCCCCACCGCCGCCCCCGGGCCCTCCCCACGCCCCCCCCCCCGGCCTCCCCGCGGCCGCCGGGCCCAACCCACGGGCCCCGGGCCCTCCCCACGCCCCCCCCCCCCGCCGCCGCCGGGCCCTCCCCACGCCCCCCCACCCCCCGCCTCTCCGCGGCCGCCGGGCCCAACCCACGGCCCCCCCCCACGCCTCCCCGCGGCCGCCGGGCCCAACCCACGGCCCCCCCCCCACGCCTCCCCGCGGCCGCCGGGCCCTCCCCACGCCCCCCCCACGCCTCCCCGCGGCCGCCCCCCCCCCCCGCCTCTCCACGGCCCCCGGGCCCTCCCCACGGCCCCACCCCACGGCCTCCGGGCCCTCCCCACGCCCCCCCCCCCCGGCCTCCCCGCGGCCGCCCCCCACGCCCCCCCACGGCCCCCGGGCCCTCCCCACGCCCCCCCGCCGCCCCCGGGCCCTCCCCACGCCCCCCCCCGCCTCCCTGCGGCCGTCGGGCCCTCCCCACGCCGCCCCCCGCCTCCCCGCGGCCGC